>NC_086180.1:7447288-7757496 GCF_023053635.1 Elgaria multicarinata webbii | reverse complement strand
CATTATTCCGTGTCCTGCGCTCTGGGAGGATCGAGAAGAGATCCTGTCCCTCCTCTGTGTGACAACCTTTCAAGTATTTGAAGAGTGCTCTCATGTCTCCCCTCAATCTTCTCTTCTCCAGGCTAAACATGCCCAGTTCTTTCAGTCTCTCTTCATAGGGCTTTGTTTCCAGACCCCTGATCATCCTGGTTGCCCTCCTCTGAGCACGCTCCAGCTTGTCTGCGTCCTTCTTGAATTGTGGAGCCCAGAACTGGATGCAATACTCTAGATGAGGCCTAACCAGGGCCGAATAGGGAGGATCCAGTACCTCACGTGATTTGGAAGCTATACTTCTATTAATGCAGCCCAAAATAGCATTTGCCTTTCTTGCAGCCGTATCGCACTGTTGGCTCATATTCAGCTTGCGATCTACAACAATTCCAAGATCCTTCTCGTTTGTAGTATTGCTGAGCCAAGTATCCCCCATCTTGTAACTGTGCCTTTGTTTTCTATTTCCTAAATCTAGAACTTGGCATTTATCCCTATTAAATTTCATTCTGTTGTTTTCAGCCCAGCACTCCAGCCTATCAAGATCACTTTGAAGTTTGTTGAGAGGCAGGTGAAGGAGCAGATTGCAAGGGTAAAGGAGTAAGGCGGGGGGGGGTGGCCCCTTGTCAATGGGCCCCTGCAGCGGCGTGGGCCCTGGTCAGATGTCCAACCATGCCTCCTCGTGACGCCACCCCTGAATCTCACCTCGCTTTGCAAGCATTTCCTTGGAAACCTGGATGCTTTCGTAAAGAAATCAAACAGGTTGAAAGGAGCGTATGTGAGGGGTGTGTGTGTGTGTGCGTGCGGGTATCACCCCCAGGATAATTGCTCCTGTAATATTAAAGGGCTTTAATTGACCAGCGTCTGACAGCAAGCGCTGCAAGCCCTTTGCTGCCCTCTAGCGTCTCTCCGGCGCCTCGCTAAAGAACCGGGAATCCTTCAATGAATCTATTTTGGGTCGTTTTCGGACGCGCAACCCCCCACCCCACCCCGCCACCTCCCCAACGACCCAGAACGTATTTTCTCTCCAACGCTCCGAAGGAAAAAGGTGGGGAGGGGGGGAGCTGGATCCTCCTCTTTGCATCCTTGGGCGCTCGCCTCTCTGCGGCGCATACCCATCGCCAAACTCTCCAAAAAAAAAACCCTCCGGCCCCCGCCAGGCGAGAGACTGTCACCAGCCCTCTCGAGGAGGAGTTTGGGGAGGCGCGTTGCCGGCGATCGCCGCCGCTGCTTGGACATTTCGCTAGACTGATACCCCACCGAGGGGACGTCGAAGGGCGACCTCTCCGCCGCCCCCCTCCCGATAACAACTGAATGCAAAGTTTGCACGCGCCTTCTGCTTCCCCCCTCCCCACCGCCGCCGCCGCCACCGGCCGCCTCTCCGGTTCCCATTGGAGGGCTGGGATCTCGCTGCAAAGGCACTGGTACCTTTCCGTAACGCGGTTTCTCTCCCCCTGCATTGCAAACGCCGGGCTGACAAGCTGGAAGGATGTCCGTGAAACTGACCCGCCGCCGGCGGGTGAAACTGACCAGGCGACGTTTGAGGCGAGGTTCGTTTTTCCCAAAGCATCCGCAGCCGACCCACCTGCCTGGATGAACGGAGTTTGAGCCGGGAGGGGCGGGAGGGAAAGGAAGGAGGGTCATTTATTTATTTCCCCCCACCCCCCACGTACTCACCCACCCGCCCCAATCCGGGATCTTTCTTTGACTTTTATTGTTGTTCCACCTTTTACAAGGGACTTTTTTTGGGGGGGGGGGGGAGAGAGAAATACACGCATTAGCACTGGAGATGTGCAAAGAAGGAAGGCGCAGGGGCTTTTTTCTTCCGGGCTGGGGATCGAGTGGAGGGGGGGGGCGTCCGCTGAGCAGCCCAGGTGGAACACACACCTGATGGACCAAGAGCTGGGAAAGGGAAATCGATGGAAGAGGAGGACACCTCTCTCACACACACGCGCGCGCCTCCTGAAGCTTTGAATCGCCTGGACCGGGGAGGCAGAGAAAATGTGGGTTCGCTGAGGTCCAGCCTCTTTGCGAAATAAATCTGTGCCTGTATGGAGGGTGGGGGGGAGGAGAGAGAGAGAAGTGTGGAGGTGGTAGGTGCTGAACAGCATCCCTGATGGTGTAGTGGGGAGGGGGGGAGTGACGTTGCGAGACGCGTGAGGAGAGATGGTCCACGCTTGCAGGGATTAATTGTGCAAAGCCGCTTGCAGAAGGAGAGGTGGGGATTCACTCCTTGCATCCAAAAAGAGACTTTCCTTTGGCCGGTGGGGACATCATCATCCGAGGGGCAAAAGTCACAATCCTGATAGGAGCTGAGGAGGTGGCGGGCCGTGGGGGTGGGCGGCAGCGGTCGCTCCTCTCCTCCTCGGCATCCCGGTCACGCCGAACCCGTCCCGTCCCCCCCGTCCCCCCTCATGGAGACCGGACCTTTTTAAAAAAGAATGACTTTCTCTGACCGGATTAATGCCAGCTTGAATGGGAACCTCACGGGAGAGGAGTCTGGCGGGTTTAACGGGTCCTGGGCAGGAGAGGATGTTAGTTCTAACAGCAGCAACTCCTCCTTGGCTCTGAGGTTGACCCTGCAGTCCGTGGGGGTGGGGGTCTTCCTGGCCATCTTCATCCTCTCGGCCATCGTGGGCAACATCCTGGTCATCCTCTCGGTGGCCTGCAACCGTCAGCTGCAGACGGTGACCAACTACTTCATCATCAACTTGGCCATCGCCGACTTGCTCCTGAGCACCACCGTCTTGCCCTTCTCGGCCACCTTGGAGGTGCTGGACCTCTGGATCTTTGGCCGCATCTTCTGCGACATCTGGGCAGCGGTGGACGTCCTGTGTTGCACTGCCTCCATCATGAGCCTGTGCATCATCTCCGTGGATCGTTACATCGGGGTCAAGTACTCGCTCAAATACCCCACCATCATGACCGAGAAGAAGGCTGTGATCATCTTGGTGGTGGTCTGGCTCTCTTCCATGGTCATCTCCATCGGGCCCCTCTTGGGCTGGAAGGAGCCTCCGCCGGACAATGAGGAACACTGCGACATCACCCAGGAGCCCGGCTATGCCCTCTTCTCCTCCCTCTTCTCCTTCTACTTGCCCCTGCTGGTCATCCTGGTGATGTACTTCAACATCTACGTGGTGGCCAGGAGGACCACCAAGAGCTTGGAGGCCGGAGTCAAGAGAGAGCGGGGCAAGTCCATGGAGGTCGTGCTACGGATCCACTGCCGCAGCGTCCTCGAGGACTCCCTGGCCAGCACCAAGGGCAAAGGGCACACCTTCCGGAGCTCCCTCTCGGTGCGCCTCTTGAAATTCTCCAGGGAGAAGAAAGCCGCCAAGACGCTCGCCATCGTGGTCGGCGTGTTCATTCTCTGCTGGCTGCCTTTCTTTTTCGTACTGTCTTTCGGTAAGTGAGACATCTCGGCTTCCCTGGGTGCTGTTCACCCTTGGAGTGGGGGATTCCAATTTCTTGTCAAGGTGGTTGAGGAAGGTCAACACTATGAACATGCCGGGTTCTTGCTTGCCTAGGTTTCCTTAGAAATAGGCGTCTCACCAACTCAAATTTTTCAGCAGTGGGAACCATCATCAACCAATATGGGGCCATCCAGTGGACATGAGAGATCTGGTTTTGAAGCCCAGTTCAGCTATAGATAAAGTGGATAGCTTTGGGCCAGCCATGCTCTCTCAGTCTTCCCACTTGATCTGTCAAATGGGACCAGCATTGGCCTCCCTTACAGAGGTGTTGTGACACTATTGCTCTGAGGCCGGATGAGATAAGGATTTTAAATAATAATAATAATAATAATATCCTCCTTTAAAATATGTGCATCCTGACTACTAGCCAACAATTCTGAAGATGGAGTAGAGTATATACAAACACTTTTTTTTTTTAAAAGCAGGTTAACTTGTAAAGGTTAGAAAAGATTAGAGTGGCCTCCAGACTTCGCTTCCAGGTCCCATTCAAAACCTGCCGTTTGGGTCATAGGGTTGTGATGCAGAATGGATGTGGTTCTCTACTTCTGCAGCCTTATGAAGCATGCCACACTTGTTGAGAATTGACCAGCACCCAATTGGCCACTTCCAATTGGAAAGAGGACGTGCCAATCAACCTGAGTTGTGGCTTGGGACCTCATGATGCTTAGTGTCCTGAGGCTTACGGTGGAATGGAAACTGGAAGGCAGCTAGGAGCACCGTTAGGACATTGTGGAATGGGGTAAGCCAGCTTTGCTACATTCAGGGCCCCTGCTCATTCCACTGAATGGGGCCTTGACCATTTGCCCCACAGTCCTACCCTCTTGACGCCACTGACCACACCATTTTGCTGCACCCAGCAATCGCACTGCATAGCGCAAGAGGTCTGTCCCAGGATCCTTTGCAGTGATAAACCCAAGCGTCCCATTTGCAAGGGGTCCTGGCGTGCACATCTCAAAGCTTCATCCCACGCGCCTGCTTCTCTCGGATTATCCCCGTAGCGCTAAGCTTTCGCGGTTGTTTTTGTTTTTGCTACCGGGCGACAGCAATCCTTTGCATACCAGGAAGTGAGTTTAAAGGGGGGGATGTAAAAAAAAAATCATTAAAAAATCAACGGATGACCCAATTCAATTCAAATTTGGTATGCTTAAAGCTCTCCTTAATATCTATTACTGTGCCAATGTTGGTGTCTTTATCTTTAAAGCTTATGCAGATGTAAGCATTTCTTTTAAATCCTGCTCCTGCACCCCAGCGGCGGCTCGGAAGATACGCTCAACAAGTAGGGGCTAAATACAGCGAATCTTTTTGCTTTATTGCACGATTAAGGCAGGATGCATGGGAGTACTTCATAATCAAAGCAGATTATAAAGTGGAAAACTTCTGAGTCCTTTGCATGCAATTCACAGTGATTACACAGTATAACGCTGGTGTGAAAAAGCTATCAGTCTGCAGATAGATCCTTGGCACCCCGACGTATATGGCTTCCCCACAAATGACTGCTTGGGTTTCTCGTGCAGGTGAGCTGGCCCATGCAGAATTTTCCTCTCTTCCTGTTTAGCAAGGCGACAAATGTTCATTCTAGCTAAGGGAAGTCTTCTTGAAGTAATTTGGTACGGACGTCTGTTGCTTTGTTGGTTTGATTCATGCATGTCCACACACTACAAAACTAAATCAGTTTAGAGCTGGTTTTAACTTGTCAGGAAGGTCCCTGTAAAAAAAAGGGGGGGTTGGGGAGGAGAGGAGGAGATGTCCCCACCGGGGGTGGTGGTGGTAATTTCTCCATCTCAGGCTCTTATCATGACACACACCCAGGGAGAGTCCAACTCTTCCAGCAGCTCTGTTGATCCATATCAAGGAACCCATTATAGCAGTTTTCCTCTCCACCAGGAGCAGGACTCTTGCAAAGCTGACATAAAGCTTGATTACACATTCAAGACTAAGCCAAGCCCCAATACTTGGCATGACAACAGAAGAGGAGTACGGCTAAAGTGAGAGGGAACAGGGGATTCTGGGCCGGGCAGGGGGAAGGTGAGGTCAGCATCCCTGCTAATAAAAAAGCGATGATGCTATGCCCTGCCAGCTCTGGCCCCATTCTACCACTGATGCCACAAACCCCACCCACCCTGTCAAGTCCCTCCTACAACTTTTTTTTTTAAAAAATAGATCCACCTGTGCAAAGCTCCTCCTACTTCCTCCAACCCAGCTTTGTCCATGGAAGCCGCTCTGTGGGTAAAAGGACTCTCGCTGATCAGAGCTAGGGGCCATTTATATGGTGACGCTTCGCCTACTCGTTCCCCCCGAAACCCCGCAGCGTCGCTGCTATGAAGTGGCATTCGTAGGGTTATTAAAAGGCAGGAGTGAGCACGGGCCAGGAAAAATCGCAGCGCTGTTCTCCGTCCGTGGTATAACGGGCGGAAAATATCGAGAGAAAGGAAAAGCCCAAGGCTTTTGGTTCGTTTGTTTTCTGGCAACTCTGCGCAACTTTGAAAGCCTAGAGCTGCGCATCTGCGCTGCTACAATTCATAGAAGTTATGCGATATTCATCAAAACTTCCAGAACATTTGAGAACTACAAGTTCAATCGCAGCTTTTAAAGCTCAGCTAAAAACCTTTCTCTTTCCTAAAGCTTTTAAAACTTGATGTTGTTTGGACTTTATACTGTTAGTTTCACCCTACCCTGTGCCTGTTTGCATTTTCTTCCCCTCCTTATTGTTTTACCATGATTTAATTAGAACGTAAGCCTATGCGGCAGGGTCTTGCTATTTACTGTTTTACTGTTTTACTCTGTACAGCACCATGTACATTGATGGTGCTATATAAATAAATAATAATAATAATAATAATAATAATAATAATAATAATAATAATGCCCTTCCTTTCATTCCCCAGACTTAACTATTGCCATGGCAGGCATTACTAGGGTGTTGAGCCCACCCCCATGCCTATCCTGCACTGGGATCCACCCCTAACTATGCCCCAGTCCCGTAATACAAACTGAAGCTACCACTGACAGAAAACCAAAAATTGTGGTGGTGATGTCGAGCGTGGTCAGAGGAGGGCAACCAAGATGATCAGGGGTTTGGAAACAAAGCCCTATGAAGAGAGACTGAAAGAACTGGGCATGTTTAGCCTGGAGAAGAGAAGATTGAGGGGAGACATGAAAGCACGCTTCAAATACTTAAAAGGTTGTCACACAGAGGAGGGCCAGGATCTCTTCTCGATCCTCCCAGAGTGCAGGACACGGAATAACAGGCTCAAGTTACAGAAAGCCAGATTCTGGCTGGACATCAGGAAAAACTTCCTGACTGTTAGAGCAGTACGACAATGGAACCAGTTACCTAGGGAGGGTGTGGGCTCTACCACACTAGAGGCCTTCAAGAGGCAGCTGGACAACCATCTGTCAGGGATGCTTTAAGGTAGATTCCTGCATTGAGCAGGGGGTTGGACTCGATGGCTTTATAGGCCCCTTCCAACTCTGCTATTCTATGATTCTATGATTCTATAAAGTTGTGGTAAAAACAATGCATCAAAAAGGCACAGTTTCTCAGGGAATAGCGCAACGTCGCTGCGAGTTGGCAGGTGCATCATGTAAATGATGGGGCGCAACTGCACAGCCACGACAGGGAGCATAGAGAGTATATAGACAAGCCCCCAGTCTGGGGACAAGTACAGAGGAAGATTGTTGCCAACCCAATGGAGACACATGGGGATTGGCCCAAGGCTACCAAATGAGTACCTAGACAGAGGTGGGGGCTACATCCAAATGTCCCCCCCCAAAAAAAAACCCACAAGCTCTCCCCAAAATGGCCATTCCTGACCCCAATTTTTTTTTGTGAACTGCCCAGAGAGTTTTGACTATGAGGTGGTGTAGAAACGTATTAAGAGAAATTCAATGAAATGAAAATTTGCATGGTTGCAACTTCCTGTCTCCATCACCTGAGATGCCCCATGTTTGCAGATTTGCAAAACAGATTTAGGCAGCCTGACAAAACAATGCTCTGCACGTAATTTCTTCATGCAACAGATCACCAACTGACCCCACTCTACTGTCCTAAGGTTCAGTGAGGCCGCCACCCTTGATACATTTTGTGAAAAGATCAGACAAGTTACTGGAGGATTGAGGCCCATCATCTGCAATTGTCCGGGTTAGCAAAACGGCCGATCAAAACGAAAAAGCTTTTGCCCATTTTCAGAAAGTTAGCACAGAGGAGGCTGCGCGGATCTGTCTTGGTAGCAAGTTCTGCAACGTTGGGGCCATTACTGAGTAGGCCCTGCTCCTCTGGGAGGCTAACCTTGGAGGTTTTTGAGGATGGAATTCAGAGCTGGACCTCATTGAAAGATCTTAAGTGCTGGGGGAATTCAGACAGGAGAATAGGAGAAGTCACCAAATAACCAGGGACGGTTTTTGCCTTGATATCCTGAGCTTCCTGAAGGCATTGTGTTGGTCACTGTGGGATACCAAAGGCTGGACTAGATGGAACTTTGTTCTGAATCCAGCAGGGCTGTTACTGTGCTCTTACTTTCTTAACCTATATAAATTATGTATATTGAGCATATTTGCATACTTATATATTTTTTCTAGCATTTCTACCACACCTGTTTAGATAACATATAATCAAGGTGGCATACATATGTTTGTTTCCTTTGTACAATTTAATTATAGCGGGGGGGGAGCTTTGGCTGTCCAGATGTTGGACTACAACTCTCATCATTCGTGATGATTAGCCATGCTGGATGGGGTTGATAGAAGTCACATGTGGATGGCCATGTTAATTATGGGAAAAGGTAAAAAGGTACCTAGTACATGTTCATCCCCTCTTCTAGCTTTTGAGATTTCACTGGGCATTACCTATACACTTTCGAGGCTTTTGATACATCCATAGGGACAAGAATCTTTTAAAAGAAAGAAAGAAAGAAAGAAAGAAAGAAAGAAAGAAAGAAAGAAAGATTATCTGGATGCTGAATTGTATCCCTAGTACCAAATGTGCTTGTACAAGGAACCTTGTAATAACTGTAGAAGCAGGCTGCAAGAAATTTGATTAGCTCACTCTTTCTCTCCTTTTTTGTATACAAGGTGCTAGCCCTGATGGTTTATTCATAGAAAAGGGGAAAGACGTCCACAGCGGATAGAAAAAGAAGCAATAGGTTTAAACAATAAAAAGGTATGATTTGGGTCATACAAGGGATGTGGGGGAACAATCTTATAAAAGAAGTTCCTACCAAAGAAATAAGAATCCATCTACAGGTTACCGTGAACTGAGGCGATAGAAGTTTGCATGATACCACTTCAGTTCACCAGGACCAGATCTACCCTTTGTGTTGTATTGATATGATCCCATCATGGTGACGCTTTATCTCTCTTTCACATTTATATTTTGTAGCATGCACAATGACATCTGTTGCAGTATTCTTGATAATACAGATTAAAAAGCAGGAAACAATGCGAGAAAAGTGGTATGCGGAACATCTAATGCACCCCAATTGTTCTCAGTGCACTACAATACCAATAAAAAGCACTAGTGTAGACCTAGCCCAGGTGAGTGGTCATTTTTGACCAGTCCCTGCATGTAGTAATCTAGCTCTTCAGGCACTGGGCTCTGCTGAACCTTTCATTCTGAAGCAGTACATCCTGGAGAAGTACAATCGTCCGAAGCTGCCTTATACCAAGTGAGGTCATAATGTCCATAGAGCCCAGGACTGTTGACCCCGGCAGGCAGCGTCGCCCCATGGTTACAAAGAGGAGTCTTTCTGAGCCCTCCTTGGAGATAACAGGGCTTGACCCCAGGACTTTCTGCATGCAAAGGAGGCACTTCATTCATGAGCCTAATCTTTAAACATTCTCCCATCTCAGTCTGCCGCCACATTCTGTGTCAGGAGTAAATAGAGGCCTTAAGGAGACCCAGATCTACACCAAGCAGGATATGACACTTTGAAAACAGTTTGAAAACTGAATATGGGGTGTGTCCTGGGCCCCAACAGTTGTCAATGCCGTTACAAACCGTTTGAAAGCAGGAGTGTAGAGCCTGACCTAGATCTCGGGGGCAGCGTAGGAGCTGTTGCAGAGCAACTTCCCCACAGCCACCAGGGGTAACATGAGAAGCTGCAACCCAGGGGGCGGAGTCTGAGCTGTAGCTCCTCCCCTCATCTGCCATGTCTCATCTGCCAGTTTCTGGGAGGAGCAATGCTGATGTGGAGGAGGAGCCACACTATGGGCACCACTCAGGGCGCAGAACATGAGGTGCATGGGCCAAATCAAATCCAACTGGAGACCCATTCTGGCCCTGTAGGGTTCCCAAATGGCAGTGCCTTGTTTATATATTTATTGCATTTATATCCTGCCTTTTTTCCTCCAAGGAACCCAAGGCAGACTACATCCTCCTCCTCCTCTCCAATTTATCAACACAACAACCCTGTGAGGTGGGTTAGACTGAGAGTCAGTGCCTTCCCCAAAGTCACTCGGTGAGCTTCCATGACCAAGGGGGGACTAGAACCTGGATCTCCCAACTCAGTCCAACACTCTAGCCACTACACCACACTTCCTTCCCACCCTGTTTCCCCCATCCACCAGTTGTATGGGGTTTCCCCAGCTTTTGTGAGTTCCCCCCTTCCCCTAAAATGTTGGAATGTCTTTCCTGAGGCTTCGTTACTGGCAGCAAGAACTTTAAGCTAAAATATGCGGGCATTTTTTTGTATTTGGAGCACTGAAAGAGCTTAGATAGGCTGACCATATGGAAAGATACATGGCTCCTGTATTTTTAACAGCTGCATTGAGCAGGGGGTTGGACTCGATGGCCTTGTAGGCCCCTTCCAACTCTGCTATTCTATGATTCTATGAAAAGGTAATTTCAGCAGGTTTCATTTGTACGCCTGCAGCACCTGGTGAAACTCCCTCTTCATCACAACAGTTAAGGCTGCAGGAGCCCTACCCTCTTTTGTATCTGTTCAAGAGGGCAGGGCTCCTGCTGCTTTAACTGCTGTGATGAAGAGGGAATTTCACCAGGTGCTGCAGGCATACAAATGACACCTGCTGAAATTCCCTTTTCTATACAACTGTTAAAGATAGGGTGTCCATATGAATAGGAGATCAGGGCTGCTGTATCTTTAACAGTTGCTTAGAAAAGGGAATTTCAGCAGGTGTCGTTTGTATATATGGAGAACCTGGGGAAATTCCCTCTTCATCACCACAGCTAAAGCTGCAGGAGCTAGACTAGAGTGACCAGATTTAAAAGAGGGCAGGGCACCTGCAGCTTTACCTGTTGTGATGAAGAGGAAATCCATGTTCCCCATATATACAAATGACACCTGCTGAAATTCCCTTTTCTATACAACTGTTAAAGATATAGGACCCCTGTTCCCCTTTCCATATGGTCACCCTAAGCTTGGATAGCTCCTTGAATAGCTCCTTTAGAGTTCTGGCTGAAACCTGGAGCAGATGCTCTGCCCCACTGGCATTGGAGACACCAGCTTCCACTGGACAGCTGCCTCCCCACCCCGGATCCAGGGCTTCTCGTGTTTACCCCTGTTACGGCACAGAATCTGCGCTGCAGAATCACCCACGTATGAAAAACGTAGCAGCATGGATTGAACTGCCTTGAGCATTTGCCAAATCTTTCCCGGTGCATTTCGAGGAAAGGTTAGCAACACCACCTGTGAAGGACGCTGGAGCGCGTCAAGGCATACCTGCTAGGGAGCAGGGGGCGGTGCTGAGGAACCGCTTCTTCTTCAGCTTGGCAGAGTCTGCTCCCAGGCGTGATGATGCAGTCATCAAGAAATACCTGTGCAATTAATCAGGACATGTTTGCATGGCTAATAAGGCAATTTGGAAAAGCTGTCTATTCAACAAGGGAGAAAGGGGTGATTAGCTGAGAGGCGCCTAGCCTGCCTCACGGCTTAAATGCTTGCAGTAACGGGGTCCTTCTATTAAGCAGGACCTGTGAAATGACTCCGTTATCATCATCAACCCGAGGGACCCTAATTGGCACCCTGTAATGAGCTCATCGCCCCTGCTAAGTGACACCTGAATCTATACATTCAGCCTGCTTATATCATCCTTACAAATCAGTCCCCTAGGATGTTTTTTTTTTTTTTTTACCCATCTGTTCATCTATTTGTGGCACATCAACAGCCTGGAAAAAGGAGAGCCAACCTACACCTTGCTTTCAATGAGGTAGTAGAATTTCTGGTTATACAACTTCAGATTGCGTGTGATCACCTTGCATGTAATAAGCTAGCACGTCAGGAACAGGATGACGCTAAACCTTTCTCCTGGATTTAAACTTTACAATCCAGTTTACAAAAGCTTCCAGACCTGCTTGTTAATAGGCAGTTCTAAATTTCTAATGTGTTTACAAGCCAGATTTGTATAATAATGGGGGTCAGTGGTTAACATGGTTAACCTTAACATGGTTAAGTCGTTTGCCCATGAGGTTTAGAGGTGATCCACACATCCTGCAGAAGACAGCAAACTGTACGTCTAGACTTCTGCATTATACTGAAAATAAGGAGGATCATAATTTTGCATGCTCACACTCGTGGATCTAGAAGACTGGCACTCCAGAAAGAAAGCTTTTGCATAGCCCTCTCCCTGATAGGCTAGCTTTCTAGATGCAAGGCAGGTTATGTGGAAGACCTGGGGAGATGTTGGAGGAGACAGGTGACAAAATTAGTATGGTAACCACATATTATGCCGATGTCAGTGTGATATGAATTAACTATGCAGAATCGTGTACTTCAATTTCTAGATATTCTTGTAAATCTCCAAGGAATGTGTCCATTCCCTTCTCTAAATAGGGAGCAGAGTGTACTATTTGGGCATGATACAGGAGCAAATACAGGGGGCCCAAACATCTGATAGCCCCAGGCTTACACTTTAATCCCAAAACTGGGAAAACCAGGTTATCCAGAATCTTATTGCTTCATTTAGCATTCCCAAGATATATTTAACACAGGCATTTTATCTGATTGAAAAGAGATAAAAACAACTCAGCTATTTTTATACAGTCCGGCCCAGCGGACATGACTCAGCATTTACCCATCTTGAATAAGGATTGAGGGATGTGAGTTGAAAATGAGGCTGCTACACCTGGTCCAAGGAAAAACAGGAAGGGAACCAGAACATGCCACATAGCTGCTGCTGCACCAGGATCTCGGGCACTTTTCTCTCTGCATCGCCTTCGCAGCTTGGAAGGGGTAAACATGGGCCATGGCTAGACCTACCAGGTCTAGCATGCAGGGCCGGTGCCAGACTATTTTGTGCCCTAGGCAAGGCGAGCTACTTGCACACACACACCTAATTGTGCAGAAGTCCGAACGTGTGCGCCGAGTGGAGAGCTGGGACTGGCTCACTTCGATTTGGGACCAAGCCGTCTGGAATTCACCGGGACTTACTTCCGTGCGAACGCTAACCGCTTTGTAGCCTGGCATCCCGATCCCCTCCGCACGTTTACTTGGGGCAATAAGGCTTCTGAGTAAGGAGGCATAGACGGATCGGGCCACACTGGTGCCTCCCGGTGCAACGCTTTCTCGGATGCAAGTCCCGTTGATCCACGCGCGCAGGATCGGGAAGCAGGAGAGTTTGCCTTGCGAGGAGTTCACAAGTCCCTAGCTTTCCTGGGGGGAGGGAGAGGGAGTCCCACTTGCCCACCTGCCTGGACATCGCGGCCTGTTTGAGGAGAAAGGCGAGGTGACCTAGTGCCCTTTCCTCGGGAGTAAGGCAGAGGCTGGCTTGGGCCAGGGTCGACCTCACCACGTGCTTTTTCTTCTGGCAGCGGAGGCCTTCTGGCCCAGGAAGGGCAGCTTCTGGGCGGCTAGAGCGGCTCTGGGAGGGCGGCTTCCAGACGGAAGTCCGACCGTGGAGCTGCCCCCACCCCCCACCCCAGCGTCCTTGGCTTTGCTTTCACTGGGCGGGGACAGGGCGCCATCCAGGACAGCCTGGAGAAGAGAAGACTGAGGGGAGACATGATAGCACTCTTCAAATACTTAAAAGGTTGTCACACAGAGGAGGGCCAGGATCTCTCCTCGATCCTCCCAGAGTGCAGGACACGGAATAACGGGCTCAAGTTAAAGGAAGCCAGATTCCAGCTGGACATCAGGAAAAACTTCCTGACTGTTAGAGCAGTACGACAATGGGACCAATGACCTAGGGAGGTCGTGGCCTCTCCCACCCTAGAGGCCTTCAAGAGGCAGCTGGACAACCATCTGTCAGGGATGCTTTAAGGTGGATTCCTGCACTGAGCAGGGGGTTGGACTCGATGGCCTTGAAGGCCCTTTCCAAGTCTACTCTTCTCTGATTCTAAGTTTGGCCATTGGAGTGCATCTTTGGCTGCCTTCTTTGGAGTACATCTTTCTTATCAGTAGCCAGCCACAGAAATAGTGCAAGGGTGCTGAACCTCTTGTAAAGAAGCCCCTGGGGACCAGGCTCCAGTGGTGGGTGGAACCAAAGGGAAAGGGGCAGGGCCAATATATCACATATACCAGCCTAATTGAGCTGAAAGCACTTGCTGACAATAACTGAGCCTTAGAAGAGGCATTTAATCCTTTTACAATGGGGGAATAGTTGCGCAATAGCAAGGAAATACCAAATCATCCGTGGTTGAGGAAAGGGGGTGGAGCCAAGGAAGGGGGTGTGCCCACCTGGGGCACTCTAGAGGGACGGGATGGGACCACAGATATGGTGGATTTGGCCCCCAGGCACAACAGAGCTTGGCTGCGTGGTGTAGTGATTAGAGTGTTGGACTGGGAGCTGGGAGATCTGGGTTTGAGTCCCCACTTGGCCACGGAAGCTCACCTGGTAACTTTGGACCAATCACCGACACTCGGCCTAACCTACCTCACAGGGTTGTTGTTGAGTGGAGAAAAAATGGAGAGGAGGATGATTCTGTATGCCGCCTTGGGTTCCTTAAGGAGGAAAAAAGTCAGGACATAAATGTAAATAATAATAATAATAATAATTAATAAAAGTTGATTAATTAGAGTGTACTGACCAATGCTCTTTAGACATTGCTCCCCTGGGGTGCTCTTCATAGGGCCACTGAGAGCAGGTTCGGGCCCTGACGGGGGGGGGGGGAATCAAGCCCTCCAGCAAGGGCGGACCGGCTTAAAATCTTTAGCTGGCATGGCCCATGGGCAGGAAGTTGCCATCCCAAGCAGCAGGAGGGCTCCCAGACGAGGAAGGCCACCCGAGGCCCAGGGCACCCCCACCCCACCCAGCACCGTTGGAAGGCCTGCTTGGCTGCCCACTCCCCCACCCTGGCCCTCGATGAAGCCCAAGGAGCAGGACTGGCAGACCCCTCGCGGCGGCCTCCCCCAGGCCACATGGCTGGCTGGCGAGGGACACCCTCCATGGCGAGAGATGTGCTGTGAGTCCCACAGCACTCGAGCAGGGCGGGGCCGTTGGCCGCCTCTTCCCCTGTCATTCCTGCTCCTGACCCCAAGCGCTTCTGAGTCCCTCCAAGCTATGCAACGTAGTTGGGCGCCAGGGGCCCCTTCCGGACCGCTGGGCCCGTTCATTTGTACCGGCTCCCCACCGGTTCTGCCTCTTCATCAACTCCGGAAACCAAGAGTTTGGCCCGGAATCAGCCAAACGAAGCTGAATGTTGGGAGAGCCTGGACAAATAAAAGGAAGGGCTTTTTCACACAGGGCGCCGTCAAACTGTAGAATCCGCTTGATATAGTGGTGGCCACAGACTTTGATAGCTTTAAAAGAAGGATTAGACCCATTCAAGGAGGAGAAGGCCATCCATGGCTAGTAGTACCATGGACAGTATGCTTCCGTATCCAGGGCCTGTGGAACACAAGCGGGAGGGTGCTTTTGCATTCATGCCCTGTTGTGGGCATCTCGTGGGCATCCAGTTGGCCATGGTGGAAAAGGAATGCTGGACTAGATAACCCATTGTTACATAACTATAGCTTCCTAGAACTATAGTAATGGACTTTCAGCTTGGGCCAAATTCCCCTGAAGCCCAGTAAAGTATACCCAGGCCCTGGACTCTACAATGGACTTCCCCGAGCCCTGCTCCTCTGGGACATCCGCTGCAATCACGCCATAGGCCTGATTTCCCAGTAGTCTGCGCTGGCAGGGATCTCCTGTTGCCCCTATGGCCAGTGGCCAGCAGCAGAGACTGAGCGGCCTACATGGGTGAGTGCCGCTGGAATGGCTCTGGGAGTTTAAAAGGTGTGGGGGTGAATTCTCAAGCAACTGCTGCATGCCGAAATATGCTTCTGGCAATCTGAGTTCCCACTCCCCTAATTCAAGTTTATTTTTCCAGCCATCCTTCCTGATTTAGGGGTTTTTGAGGTGCGTAAGAAAACATGCAATGGATTTAGTAAGTGGTTACTTAATGCCATTGCCTTAAAAATTAATCCACAAGAGTTGCTGTTTCAATCATCATCATCATCATCTTAGATGCCGTTCTCAAAACAGATTCAAGACAACTTACAACAAAATTAAAACATACAAAAGTTAAAAGAGCTGAAGTTAATTATCCATTAAAACACACATACACCAACGAAACAACTAAAATATCAGTGACAACTATAAAACTGAAGCATTGAAGAGCCCATCATATGCCATCAAATGCCTGGGAATAGAGGAAAGTCTTAACCAGGGCCCAAAACAGTGATCTCATTGGCGCCAGGCAGGCCTGCTGGGACGAGCATTGCACAACTTGGGGGGCCACCCCCAAAAAGGCCCTCTCCCTTATTGTTATCTTCCAATCCTCCCTCAGAGGAGGGACTCAGAAGAAGGCCTCAGATGTGGATTGTAGGTTATGGGTGGATTAGGGTGACCATATGAAAAGGAGGACAGGGCTCCCATATCTTTAACAGTTGCATAGAAAAGGGAATTTCAGCAGGTGTCATTTGTATATATGGAGAGCATGGTGAAATTCCCTCTTCATCACCACAGTTAAAGCTGCAGGAGCTATCCTAGAGTGACCAGATTTAAAAGAGGGCAGGGCACCTGCAGCTTTAACTGTTGTGATGAAGAGGAAATTTCACCAGGTTCTCCATATATACAACTCCATATACAACTGTTAAAGATACAGGAGCACTGTCCTCCTTTTCATATGGTCACCCTACATTTATATCCTGCCTTTTTTCCTCCAAGGAACCCAAGGCGGCATGCATAATCCTCTTCATCTTCTCCATGTTATCCTCACAACAACAACCCTGTGAGGTGGGTTGGGCTGAGAGTCTGTGACCGGCCCAAAGTCACCCAGTGGGTTTCCATGGCCGAGTGGGGACTAGAACCCGGATCTCCCGACTCCCAGTCTAACACTCTAACCACTACACCACACCTTTGGCACGCCATCTAAAATCCCAGCCCCGCCCCACCAGGCAGATCTGTGGCTTTGGGTTGCGCTGCTCCTAAGTGGATTTCTCAAGTGACATAATTAACGAGACGGCAATGATTTGTTTTGTTTTTAGCAGGGAGCTGCGACGGGCGCGTCCGTCTTTTGCTTAGTTGTCCGTTACTCCTTTTGGGTTTTTTTAATTGACTCTGCGGGAACAAATAGAATGATCCGAAACATTCATTTATTCTCCCCTCTCCCGACCAACCAACCAAACCCGGCAAATCAGGACAACAAATAATGTCGCTTCTGAGCTTGTAAAGCGATGGTGCCTACGGAGTTTTAATTGTGTGGCTGTTCTCTGCCGTGAATATATGCTGTCTCTTTTCTCCCCCCCGCCCCGCCCCCGGGGTTGTTACAGGAATAGATGGAGTCAGGGTGGCCAAAGAAACCTGGATTTACAGCCTGCCAGATAAATCGGGACTTTCATTTGCTCAAAGTATTGTGCCCAACGAAATATAGCTTGTTGTCAAAGCCGTTTATTGTCCTGCACTTTCGAAACAGAATGTCCCCTTTAAAATGTTTTAACACTGAGCCATCCACTCTGGCAGGGAGTAATTAAATTAAATGTGGGGACATTGCACGGTATATTAATACTTAATTATACCCCGGCATGCCAAGAAATGGAGAAATATGGTTGGAAAGGCTTTGGGTTGGGAGGCAGCTGTCCTGTCTAGCTTTCTGAGGCATATATAATAATGCTTGCTATTTATATGCTACTTTTCTTAAGTGTTGTCACAACAGCCCTGTACTTTAGGCCAATGTTATTATCCTTCTATCACAGATGGTGATGGGGGGGGTGAGTCTTAGAGGGTCTCTACATCAAGGAGAAATTGTGTTGCTTACCCAGGGCTTTGTGCTTCCTGCTCTTTTTGCATGATTGTTATGGGCTGCATTACATGGGCGGAGAGGGGCAACCACATGGTTTGGATTGAATATTTCCCCTCTAAGTGTGCTCCGTTCACTTCCATTGAGACAGCACCATCTAGTGGTGGAAGATTCCACTTGTTTCCAGATATTACCATATTAAAAGTGTTTCTTTTAATAGCAGGATTTCCAAGGGATAGCGCGGGAGATTTCCTGGTCATTGACGATGATGTGTAATGAACCCGCCAACTTCCATAAGTGGCCAATCACAAGTGTGCAATAAATCACTTGTTTAGAGGAGCTCTTAGTGGATTGTGTAAACCACCCACAAATGCTAAAGAGCACATAACCGCTATAATTAAAACCCTGAAGTCTAATATGCATGCAAAAATCTCATCTGCATCTTAATGCATGCACTTCTATAATACATGACATAAGATCCAAATACACAATGCCTAAAGGCTAATGAACAATAAATCCCACTGAAAGATCTTATTTTGTCTACGGTACACATGCAGACCCGTTGTAATGAAAGGCATTTAAGATTTCTGTATAGATGCATATTAGAATGGTTTAATTATAGCAGTTGTGTGCTCTTTCACAATTCCTGGTTGTTTTTATTTGCATTTTTTCCCCTTCATTTTGTTTGGATTGTGTGAACCACCGAGTTCGTGGCAGGGCTGAGTTATGGACTGTGCTGTCTGTTGAATCCGTATTATGAAATTCAGGCACCACATATGTATTATCTATTAATATATCCTGCCATTTTTCTTCCTGCAAGGGACCCAAGATGGTTCTCCTCTTCCTCTCTATGTTATCCTCACAACAACCCCGTGATGAAGGTTAGACTACAGTAGGGATGTGCTCCGCTTCTAATCGGACCGGCGAATTAGAAGCGGAGCAGGGGGCTTCGCCTGACCTTAAGGCGGAGGCGAAGAGGATTGGGGGGCCGGCGGAGCGTGGCGAAGAGGATCGAGGTGAAGGTGGATCCTTCGCCTCGATCCGGAGCTCCGCCGGAAAGGTAAGTGGGGTGTACCGGGCCCTGCCGCTGTCGCCCATGCAGCGACAGCGGCAGGGCCCGGTAAACCCCCCGCCTCTCCTCTCCCTTACCTGCCTCCGTCCGCGGTCCGTCGGCGTCTTCAATTGAGCCCTCGGTTCCACCAGGAAGTCTGGGCCGCAGTTTATGAAAACCGGGCACCCCTTTCACACCCCTTTCCATAGCTCCGTCAATTTGCAAGCGGCCAATTTGCAACCGACCAATTTGCAACCGACCAATTTGCAAGCGGCCCAGGCTTCCTGATGAAACCGCAGGCTCAATTGAAGACGCCGACGGACCACGGACGGAGGCAGGTAAGGTCCCCCTCTCCCTGAGACATAAGATCTCCCTTTGGATCTTATGTCTCCCTTGGTCCTTTACCGGGCTCTGCCGCTGGGACTGCCTTGAGTCTTGGCGTGCGTATGTATCCCTGGACAAGCTATCATGGTGGCGAGTTTGAGGTTTCTAAAGTGCAAATTGACGGAGCTATGGAAAGGGGTGTGAATGGGGTGCCCGGTTTTCATAAATTCCCCAAAAATCAGGGGATGATGGGACTGCCTTGAGTCGCGGCGTGCATGTGCACCCCTGGATAAGCTTTCATGGTGGCAAGTTTGAGATTTTTAACATGCAAATTGACGGAGCTATGGAAAGGGGTGTGAATGGGGTGCCCGATTTTCATAAATTCCCCCAAAATCAGGGGATGATGGGACTGCCTTGAGTCTTGAAAAGGGAATTTCAGCAGGTGTCATTTGTATATATGGAGAACCTGGTGAAATTTTCTCTTTATCACAACAGTTAACGCTGCAGGAGCTATACTAGAGTGACCAGATTTAAAAGAGGGCAGGGCACTTGCAGCTTTAACTGCTGTGATGAAGAGGAAATTCCCCCAGATTCCCCATATATACAAACAACACCTGCTGAAATCCCCTTTTCAATACAGCTGTTAAAGATACAGGCGCCCTGTCCTCCTTTTCATATGGTCACCCTATTTAGGGTGGATTCCTGCATTGAGCAGGGGGTTGGACTCAATGGCCTTATAGGCCTCTTCCAACTCTACTATTCTGTGATTCTATGATTCTATGAACCCAGCAATAAGTAATATGGGGCACTCCAGGTGTTTCAGACTACAACTCCCAACAGGCCCAGTAGGGATTATGGGAGTTGCAGTTCAAATCATCTGGATGGCACCAGGTTGCCTTTCCCTGCACTAAACACGACATGACACGACCCCAATTACTGCCGATGTCCAGAGAAGGCGCACGGCCTGCCTTTGCCTCCCACTCTCTTGATCGCTGTTTCCCCCGAAGACAAAGGCAGCTGCGCTGAAACAGCAAAAGCTGCATTTCATAATGCCCCGTAATTTATTGGCACGGCAAAGGGCAGCCATGACTCCGCTGGAGGGAACAGCTCTTTAATGCTAATCCTTATGGATAGCTCTCTGTTGATATGGTCTTTCACTAATGCGTTTGGTCGAAAGCCAGAAAGCTGCCGTCTCCGAGAGGAGCACACACATATGCGTGCACACCCGCTGACAGGTAGCAAAAGAGGAGCCGTTTCTTTTGCCTGCTGTGCCCTCCAAGAAAGCATCTTTGCAGCAGCAGAGATCGCATGCTCTTGGAAGGCAACGCGAATAGAATGCGAATAGGAGGAGGAAAGTGTGAGGAGTGAAGGAGAATTAGAATAGAACTCAGGAAGACCAAATGGCTAATCATCCCATCCTTTTTCTGCACCACGCGTCGAGAAAGTTGACCCACCTCGCCGGACCTCAGTTTTCCCTATCTGTAAAATGGCCACATCAGTGCTATGCCACATCCCAGTCCCAGGCCATTTGCTCACGGTGCATGAGAAGTGCGCCGGATGAGCTGACGTGCTCTTATGTCATGCACAGAACTTTGGACGAAGGAATCCAGGATTCAAATCTCCTTCACGAAGTTCACTGGATGGTTTCAAGTCATTTTCTCCTATCCTATCCTACCTAGGGTGACCATATGAAAAGGAAGACAGGGCTCCTGTATCTTTAACAGTTGCATAGAAAAGGGAATTTCAGCAGGTGTCATTTGTATGCATGTTGCACCTGGTGAAATTCCCTCTTCATCACAGGAGTTAAAGCTGCAGGAGCTGTACTAGAGTGACCAGATTTAAAAGAGGGCAGGGCACCTGCAACTTTAACTGTTGTGATGAAGAGGGAATTTCCCCAGATTCCCCATATATACAAATGACACCTGCTGAAATTTCCTTTTCAACACAACTGTTAAACATACAGGAGCCCTGTCCTCCTTTTCAAGCCTTTTTTGGCTGAATGGCGGCATAAAAATCCTTAAATAAATAAATAAAAAAAATATGGTCACCCTAATCCTACCTCACAGGGTTGTTGTGATTATAAAAGAAAGATAACCCCATGCAGGTAGCTCTGAAGTCCTTAGATGATATAAGTATGATAAAGAGGTACATATAAATGCTCGAAGCAGACAGAAGGTGCCTTAAATCACCATTCTGGCTAACTACAGTGGCTAGACAAATACCCTAGGTGTTTATCCAGCCTGTGATGGTGATATCTGGCCCCAAGACTTGATAGCTCCAGAGATAACATTTCTGAAAACCAAGATCACCCTTTCAACCCTTAGAATAGATACTGATCAAAGTCTATTCCATATGTTCATTGAAAGCTTTCGAAAACGCTTTTTTATGTCAGTTGTCAGTGCAACGCCTGTGGCACTGAGTTCCGCAGGCTCATTATATGAGGCTTGGAGAGTTACTTTTCTCTTCAACCTGCTACTTTCCCATTCAAAGAGTGACGCATGATTTTCTGTATTGTGGGAGTGTGAATACACTTCCAATCGCCACTTAAGAATTGCCAAAAATGAGGGAATGCATTGCCAAAAACATAGGACTCAGATCTGCAGAAAATGTGCATGTGCTAATTTATCTGTATAGATGCAAATTTAGAAGTCATTACTATAATTTAAATAGGAATACAATGCATCCTGCCATAATAGGGAAGGTTGTAGGCCAAAACAGATGTTATTACTTCTGTTTTGGCCTGCTGACCAGGTGACGTGTCTTGCTCAGACTGATGTCCAGGACAGCATCAAGACCCAGGTCTTCCTTCCAGTGATTCTTTATCTTTAAACCAGACCTGGATTGGGCGGCCTTTCAAATAGAGCATGCCTTCAAATTTATGACTGTTCTCTAGGCATGTGGTCACCGTCCTTTGCATTCATAATTTTTATACCCCTCTAAAATTATACACCTCCCCACGGCTGCTTTATATCACCTTTATTTCTATGCTAAAAATCACAATGGTTTCAAAACCTTTCTTGATAAAGAAAATGCCCATGGAATATATTATTATTATATCTATTTCTCACTCGTGGTGGTTTTTCTAGACGGACATGATGGGGTTTGCCAAGTCATGCTGTATTTTACAGATTCAGGAATTTCCTGACAATTGAGCATGTTTTAAGAAGGACAGCTTTCGGGATGTTGGTGTGGATGTATTTTGGTAGGCCCAGTTTTTGAAGGTTTTCTGTATAGCTTTTTGATGTGATGCCAGTGATAATTGTGACCTTTTCCTGTTGTCATAGTTCTTTGACTTCCATGGCCAGTGGTGTATATTTCTCTCTCTTTTCCTCTTCCTTTTCTACAACATTTTTTGTCATTAGGTATTGCTATGTCAATGAGGTATGTGTGTTTTTCGTTTTTGTCTATGACTGTTATGTCTGGTTGGTTGCAAGGTATTCTCTTGTCCATATGAATTGTTATGTCACAGTATATTTTATGATCTGCATTTTCCAAGATTGTTTTGGGTGAGTATGCGTAGTATGGTATAGGTTGTTTGATGGGATTGAATTTGATGGCCTGTTGTTGGTGAATTATTTTTGCAACTGCATTGTGTCTGTCCATATAGTCCATTCCTGCCAGAATTTTACATTCTCCTGTTACATGGTCTATTGTTTCTTGGAATTGATGGCTTATTTAAGCCACAGTGGGCAGTAGCAGGTGCGGATAGACATTTTGAATATTCAAGCTACAACCGTGGCTTGTCTTGACATCTAAACCTCAGTGAGGGTGGGTTGTTGGGGTGGTTAAAAATACCACCCACAGCCCTAAAACAGTCCATGGCTGGGTTTGCACAATCAGTTGGGGAAACTACGGGTTGCCATGTTGTCTGAATTTAGCATCACAGGGGCAGCTTTTAACCCACCCCACATCCCCTACTACAAGCCATGGTTTGTGGGGTGGGTTAGAAGCCACCCCTGTGATGCTAAATTCAGACAACATGGCAACCCGTGGTTTCCCACATTGATTGTGCAAACCCAGCCATGGTTCAGGTTCGGACAACATGGCAACCAGCAATGTGGCACAGGTAATTAAGCAAATGGTAAGCACATGCCGGGACAGGGGAAACAACCCATACTGCGTCAGTTTCCCCGTTGATCATGTGAACTCAGCCCATGGGTTCAGGCGGTTCATTAACCATGCCAACAACCCACCCTTGCTGGGTTTGGACATCACAACAACCGGCTTAAATATTCCAAAGTCGCCTAGCACATGCCAGCACGCACCACAACCCACCATAGCTTAAATAAGCCACAGTGGGCTGCAGTGATCGTATGAACCGGGTCAGGTGGGGAAACTGATATTCCCAGCAGCTGTATAATGTCATGAGCTATCCCTGTTGTCATGCAAAGTATTTTGGGGTGGCTGATCTTGAATGGGTAATTAAGACCATTAATTTTACACAAGGCATACATAATAGAAAGGCGGGGGAGGGAGGGGGAGATGGATTGATAGACCCCCACAGCTGCCTGCTTTCTTGGCCTGGCCTTGCCGGGGGAAGGGGGCTACAGAGACTTTCGTGAAGAGTGTCTGCACTTCATAATTTACCACTACCTCACCAACCATGTGCCTTAGCCAGGTTCCCTGAATTCTTTGCTATTTCTGCTCTCCGGCTTCTCCAAGAGAATTCTCTCGATGCTTCAGCTGGGGGCTGGCTGGCTGGCGAGTTGAATTGGCCAAGTGCCCCAGCCTGCCTTTAGAACTGGAGTGGACTGGACGTTTTCTTTCTTATTTTGGAAGGCTTTAAAAGGGGGAGGGATAACTCCCTGGAGGCGAAGGCTGTCAATGGCTACTAGCCCTGATAGTTGTGTGCTATGTCCAGTATTCGAGGCAGTAAGCCTGTGTACACCAGTTGCTGGGGAACATGGGTGGGAGGGTGCTGTGGTTGGTCCCTGGCAGATGGCTGCCTGGCCACTGTGTGAACAGAGTGCTGGTCTAGATGGACCCTCGGTCTGATCCAGCAACAAGGCACTTCTTCTGTTCTAAGTATCTTCTCTGCATGTCCACTTTAAGCCCTTCATCTGATTCTCCTCCAAGTATGCTGGAGTTTGGAAGGGAAGACAGCTGACTTTTGGTCTGTATACTGAGAAGAAGAGGGGGTGGTCAATTCAGCCGCCCAGGTCATAATTCGTCATACAGGAGCTGTGCGTGAGTCAAGAATAAGAATGGACCACTTTTTAATTTGTTTAAGTGTGATTCTCAAAAAAAGGGTTGGTCGACCCCAAATGCTGTAAAGTGCAAATAAATGGAATTGACAGATCTGGGCCCCAATCTGGTTCTGAGTCATGCACAGCAGCTAGCGGCTATGGGTGAGGATCACATCCACACACGCATTAAAAGACGGGATAAGACAGTTCAGTGGCACACTGATAGGCACGCAGTTGCACATGCTTGCAATTAATAATTATGAAATCTCCACCCTGGGCAATTTCTGGTGCTTGGGGTGGTAACAGAAAGAGTGGGCATTTTTGATGCAGAATCACACTCCCGGGAAGCTTCTGGGAATGCAGTTGTGCTTCCAAACAGAAGCAGAATTTTGTTTTAAAGCAAAATGTTGTGGTTTTGTGGTGATGGTGGTTTGTTTTGCTACACAGCGGTGCAGCGAGGGGTCAAAAGGAGGAGCGCAAAAGATCAAGGGAGCACGTGTGGGCCATGGGGCACTTGGAGCCCAACGCTGGCTTAAGATGCGCAGGGTTTCCCTTAGAATAAGTGCGCACAAGGGGCCATTGGGCAAGGCTTTCATGTGCATTGCGATTGGGACCAGCCGTTGTCCTTTGCATTGTACAGGGTCTTATGGGGCAGAACATAGGGACAGAGGACGTCAATGAAGTTGGGCATACCCTACGTTCAATCTCTCCCCCCCCCCCATCCTTTTGTAAGCAAACGAGTGAGTGGTGGGCTACCTGTACCAAAGGGAATTACAGGGGGGGATCTTACTTGGATGGAACCTGTGGGGTGGGGAGGCTTATCCCTTCCCCTCACCCATTGCCATCAGAACTAAGCCCAACTCTCACCAGCTAGAGTGCTTAGATAAAATGCCCTCATCAGCTGTGATGGAAGCTTTTCTACATGAGCTCTTCATTCCTTACTTGCTGATGAGTTCATCAGCAAACGTTGTGGCTGTCCAGTTTCTGCTTTTTAAGAGCACATTCCCAGATTTTTTGAGAGTGGGAAAAATGGAGTAGTGACCTATTCTAAATGAGGCATTTGAAGCGTGTTCAGAGGAGGGCAACCAGGATGATCAGGGCTCTGGAAACAAAGCCCTATGAAGAAATACTGAAAGAACTGGGCATGTTGAGCCTGGAGAAGAGAAGATTAAGGGGAGACATGATAGCACTCTTCAAATACTTAAAAGGTTGTCACACAGAGGAGGGCCAGGATCTCTTCTCGATCCTCCCAGAGTGCAGGACACAGAATAACGGGCTCAAGTTACAGGAAGTCAGATTCCGGCTGAACATCAGGAAAAACTTTCTGACTGTTAGAGCAGTATGACAATGGAACCAGTTACCTAGGGAGGTTGTGGGCTCTCCCACCCTAGAGGCAGCTGGACAACCATCTGTCAAGGATGCTTTAGGGTGGATTCCTTCATTGAGCAGGGGGTTGGACTCGATGGCCTTGTAGGTCCCTTCCAACTCTGCTATTCTATGATTCTATGTGCTTATCATTCCCTACTCACAGTAGTTTCCGGGTTCTTTAGATGATGACGTGACCCTCCAGTTTCACTTCGGTTTTTAAAGAGCACTTCTGGCAATTTTAAAAAAAATGCAGTATTATTCTTGAAAGAAAAAGAAAAAAGCTTTTCTCCATTTGTGCTATTTGGCTATTCCACAGTGCCACCTAGGGCTTATTCAGCAGGAAAGGAAACGCTCTTCGTGCAGAGCTCGGAACTCAAAACTGAAAGTAGATACCGGGGATTAACAGCTTCATACAGAAACTATGTTCTCTCTAGGGCAGCCTTCCTCAACCTGGGGCGCTCCAGATGTGTTGGGCTACAACTCCCAGAATGCACCAGTTGCTGGCTGGGGCATTCTGGGAGATGCAGTCCAACACATCTGGAGCGCCCCAGGTTGAGGAAGGCTGCTCTAGGGGGTGGGGGGAGGTTAAATTATGCTGAGGTGGGAAGAGATTAGCCTCACTTCCCTGCTTGCTGCATTCCAAATAAAATCCCCCACTGCCTGTAATTAATTAATTAACTAACTAACTAACAGAAAGCATATACATAGCTGTTTGCTATATATCATGCAAAATACTCACTCGACCTTCTGTCCAATTGAAAACAAGGAGGCCTAGGAACATAGGAAGTCTTATGCAGATCAAGCCAGCTGCTCATTTGAATGTATCTTGCCTCGTACTCACTGAGATGATAAACTTGATTCTGGACAGTGCCAGTTTAGTCTGCAGGTAGCGGCTCCTGTGATTGGATGTTCCTCCACCTAAAAGCTATTCCCTGCACAAAGAAGACTAGCATGCCAAAGAGAAGAGCTCTAACCCAGCCAACCCCTTGACATGCTGGTTTTCTATTTGCAGGGATTTTTTCTTCTTCTTCTTCATCGGGGAGTATCCCGTCATGTGAACCCACAACACACAAATGCGAATCCACGTGCAGACAGGCTCAGCTAAAGATCGATGCTTGATATTCCAGCTCTGATAGTCCCACGAAAGAGACAGCTGCTGACATTTGCAGACCAAACACATGCAATTAATCAGTGGAGAGAAAAGCTCTCCAAACTTGTAATAGCAATCACCCAGGTGAGGCAGCCTCCAATCCAGACAGATCTCATGTTTTCCAACACTTCCAATGTCAAAATCAAAGATCAAGGTCAGAAAAAATCCAAGTTTGGGGCTTTGAAATCGCACCAGCTTCTGCTTCAGAGATTGTTGCTGCTGCTTTTCTTGTTCCTTCTCCTCCTCCTCCTCCTCCTTTTTCTTTTAAAGGAACCCAGGAGAGGAAGAGTTTAATGATATGGAGTTCTTATCTCAGGAGTAGAAGTGATGGGCAAAATTCCAAAATCTATACAGTGTAATACTTTTCTTTGGCCAAGTCAAAACTTGTAGGGGTGTGCACAGACCCCCCGCTCTGCTTCACTTACAGATCCGCCATTTTTGGAGCGGGCCGCTCCGCCCCGCCCCCACTCCGCCTGTGCCCACTCCGCTCCGCTCGGAGCTCCGGATCCGGATCGGAGCTCCGGACCGAGGACAGAGGCAGGTAAGGGAGAGGAGGGCGGGGGGGGTTTACCGGCGGCAGAGCCCGGTAAGGGACCAACGGGGAGGGGGGGGCCTTACCTGCCTCCGTCCGCGGGTCCGTCGCCGTCTTCAATTGAGCCCGTGGTTCCAGCAGGAAGTCTGGGCCGTGCGGCCCAGACTTCCTGCTGGAACCACATGCTCAATTGAAGATGGCGACGGACCCGCGGACGGAGGCAGGTAAGGGAGAGGAGGGGGGGTTACCGGGCCCTGCCGCTGTCGCCGCATGTGCGACAGCAGCAGGGCCCGGTAAACCCCACTTACCTTTCCAGCGGAGCTCCGGATTGAGGCGAAGGATCCGCCTTCACCTCGATCCTCTTCGCCACGCTCTGCCGGCCCCCCAATCCTCTTCGCCTCCGCCTTAAGGGCAGGCGAAGCCCCCCGCTCCGCTCTTGCTTCTCCGGTCCGATTAGAAGCGGAGCACATCCCTAAAAACTTGGACCTTTTTTTTTTTTGGTCTGTTTGTTTTTGCGCTGAGCTGTGCAGAAGCCCCGGTGTTGCTTGGGGAGCTGAAATAATTTAACTTGGTCCTCAGCTTGGTGTAGTGGTCATGGCAAAAAGCTAAACCTGGATTTGCCTTTATTTATTTATTTATTTATTTATTTATTTATTTATTACATTTTTATACTGCCCAATAGCCGAAGCTCTCTGGGCGGTTCGCAAAAATTAAAACCATAATAAAACAACCAACAGGTTAAAAGCACAAATACAAAATACAGTATAAAAAGCACAACCAGGATAAAACCACGCAGCAAAAATTGATATAACATTAAAATACAGAGTGAAAACAGTAAAATTTAAATTTAAGTTAAAATTAAGTGTTAAAATACTGAGAGAATAAAAAGGTCTTCAGCTGGCGACGAAAGGAGTACAGTGTAGGCGCCAGGCAGACCTCTCTGGGGAGCTTGTTCTACAGCCGGGGTGCCACAGCAGAGAAGGCCCTCCTCCTAGTAGCCGCCTGCCTCACTTCCTTTGGCAGGGGCTCATGGAGAAGGGCCCCTGTTGATGATCTTAAGGTCCGGGCAGGTACATATGGGAAGAGGCGTTCCTTCAAATAACATGGCCCCAAGCCGTTTAGGGCTTTGAATGTTAATACCAGCACTTTGAATCTGGCCCGGACCTGGACTGGCAGCCAATGAAGTTGTAAAAGGACTGGTGTAATGTGGTCTTGCCAGCCAAAATGTATAGAGTGACCATATGGAAAGGAGGACAGGGCTCCTGTATCTTTAACAGTTGTATAGAAAAGGGAACTACAGCAGGTGTCCTTTGTATGCCTGCAGCACCCGGTGAAATTCCCTCTTCATCACAACGGTTAAAGCTGCAGGAGCCCTGCCCTCTGTTGTATCTGATCAAGAGGTGCTTGAAACCTAACACTTAAAAGCATGTGGGACTCACCTTTCAGAGTCATGCAGCCATGTGGGCAACTCACCTCGAGGAGAGTCATGGGAATCAGCCATGTGGGCTATGCATGAAAGGAAGGACTTTTTCACACAGCACATAGTTAAATTATGGAATTCCCTTCCACAAAAAAGTAGTGATGTCCACTACATGCTACCTGCAGTGTCAAAGGCAGTACACCTAGGTACATGAGTTGCTGGGGAAGGTGGGCTGGAGGGTGCTGTTGCACTCATGTCCATCTTTTGAGTTTCCTATTCACAGCTGGTTGGCCACTGTGCAAAAAGAAGCTGGACTAGATGGACCCTTGGTCTGATCCAGCATGGATCTTCTCATGTTCTTATGAACACTTGGTCAGTTGACAATGGAGGCAACATGTGATTAGCTTGGGGTGTGGCCAAGGGCTAGGGCTGGATAACACATCTGTATCTCAAGGAGGAATTCTTGCATGAAAGTTGTCTTGGGCCTGGGAGGAATTCAACCCTGACTGCTGAGCTTAGGCCTTCAGTTGGACTAGGAGGGAGATGCCAGCGAAATAATTGAGCTCCCCTTCTAAAGCGTCCTTTGCTGTGATGGAAAGCTAGGCTGACCATATGAAAAAGAGGGCAGGGTTCCTGTATCTTAACAGGAGAATTTCAACAGGTGTCATTTGTATGCCTGCAGCACCTGGTGAAATTCCCTCCTTCATCCCGACAGTTAAAACTGCAGGAGCCCTGCCCTCTTGACCAGGTGCAAAAGAGGGCAGGGCTCTTGTAGCTTTTAACTGCTGTGATGAAGGGGGGATTTCACCAGGTGCTGCAGGCATACAAATGGCAGCTGCAGAAATCCCCTTCTCTATACAACTGTTAAAGATACAGGAGCCCTGTCCTCCTTTCCATATGGTCAGCCTAGGAAAGCACACAGAAAACTTCAAAGCCATCTGCTGCAGTAATGAACCAGGCAAACTTATTAGGAAAGCGACTCAGCAAATCTAATGGCATTATATAAATTTATGACACAACCACATTAGAATACTGTGTGCAGTTTTGGTCACACAAAACGCCTTAAAAAGGAAACGCTGGCACTAGAAAAGATCCATGAAAGGACCAATGATTCAGAGTGCATTCCCTGTAAGGAAAGTTTGAAGTACCTGGCTGAGGATGATGGGAGCTATCTGGGGATGATGGGATCTATAGTCCAAAAAAAGGAAGATATAGTCTCTAGTGTTAAAAAGTAGAAAAGTTTTAATCTCTTTGTACAGATGTCTCAAATGTTTAAAAATCTGTTGTTGTTACAAGACTTTTTGAATAAAAGCTTTTGTTCAAAAAGTCTTGTAACAACAATACATTTTAAAACGTTCAAGACATCTATACAAAGAGATTAAAACTTTTCTATTTTTAACACTAGAGACTATCTCTTCCTCTTTTTGGTTTCACGTAGTGTTTTTCCCTCATCTTTTTGACGGGATCAATAGTCCCACACTTCTGTGGGGCACTAGGTTGGGAAGCATTGCCTAAAGCAATGCTAAAGTGAGGGAGGAAGCAGCAGCCAGGCACCTCTCCACCGTGCCTGGGTCCAGCTCCAGCTGAGAGCCCCCTCCCTCCTGCTACCAACTGACACTGCAGAGGCCACCAGTGAGGGAGGAAGCAGCAGCCAGGCACCTCTCCACCGTGCCTGGGTCCAGCTCCAGCTGAAAGCCCCCTCCCTCCTGCTACCAACTGACACTGCAGAGGCCACCAGTGAGGGAGGAAGCAGCAGCCAGGCACCTCTCCACCGTGCCTGGGTCCAGCTCCAGCTGAGAGCCCCCTCCCTCCTGCTGTCACCTGTAACTGCTGAACTTTCCAACTAAGATTGTAGTGCCTGAATTTGCTTTCCTTTCCCCCCTCCTCCTCCTCCCTCCCAATCCCCTTTCCTTTTGTGTCATGTCTTTTAGATTGTAAGCCTGTGGGCAGGGACTGTCAAGAAATACTTTTGTAAGCCGCCATGAGAGCCTTTTTTGGCTGAATGGCGGCATAAAAATCCTTAAATAAATAAAATAAATAAATAATAAAGCATTTGGGACCTTTTTTTAGAATAAACCAAGGAGTGACACATTATACTAAATATTGGTTTCTGCCAGAGTCCCTGACCATTTAACTTTATTTCTTAAGATTTATTTCATAGAATCATAAAATAGTAGAGCTGGAAGGGGCCTATAAGGCCATCAAGTCCAACCCCCTGCTCAATGCAGGAATCCACCCTAAAGCATCCCTGACAGATGGTTGTCCAGCTGCCTCTTGAAGGCCTCCAGTGTGGGAGAGCCCACAACCTCACTAGGTAACTGGTTCCATTGTCATACTGCTCTAACAGTCAGGAAGTTTTTCCTGATGTCCAGCCGGAATCCGGCTTCCTGTCACTTGAGCCCTTTATTCTGTGTCCCACACTCTAGGATGATCAAGAAGAGATCCTGGCCCTCCTCTGTGTGACAGCCTTTCAAGTACTTCAAGAGTACTATCATGTCTGGGAGGCTGGCATGCTCCAAAGTGAAGTGCTGCCCCAAGCACCATCATTATTTGGGTTCGAAACCACACTTATGTTTAGCACTCAGGAGAACTCACCTCTGCCTTGTTATTTAGTTCTTGGGGAAGTGGCTTTTCTTTTCCGCTCACCAGTTTTACCTTCTGGAAAATATCTCTTTCATGACCTGCCATTCCTAACATGGCAGCCATCTTGTGAATGAACAAGGGGCACTCCATGGCAGCCATTTTGTGAGAGCACCCATGACATTGCTCAAACTTCCAAATGTGCCCACTGACTGTACAATGTGGCACAAACAGGAGAGCTTTACAATGTCCAGATAGACCTATGTAGGAAGAAGGTGTCTCAGGCAGCCTCTCCCAACTTGGCACCCTCCAGATATGTCCATTGGCCATGCTGACTGGGAATTATGGGACTTGTAGTTCAACATACTAGTACTAGTCTTGGGAAGGCTGCTAAAAGGTGTCGTGGTCCCAATTTTCTTAGGACTTTATAGGTTAATACCAAAACCTTAAACCTGTCCTGGTAACAAAATGGCAAGCCATTGCAGTTCTTTCATCAGAAGTCTAAAATGGCAGTGGCCGCTTTCTGTAGTACATGCAGCTCCCAAACCACGCATGAGGGCAGCTCCAGATAAGCATGTTACAGTAGTCAAGATGCAGGGTTATTAATGCCTAGCAATGTGAAGGCCTAGACAAAACTCAAGGGGAAAAAATGAGATTTTTGAAAATTGGTGTGTGTGTGTGTGTGAATTTTTCTGAGGGGTTTCAATTTTTTCCAATCTGTCACGTCTCTACCAATGCATGGGATATTGACGCTAGCCTCCAGTGTCAGTTATGGTTCTGTGGTCACCTCAATGCCCTGCTTTTGAATTCTCTGCAAGCATTTGTGTGGATACAAGATGTTAGACAAGATCGTCCTTTGGTTTGAACCAGCAGGGCTCTTCATACGTCCTTCCAAAGTGATCGCCAGGGCAGGGAGACTCACTATCATAGTCTATATCATTATGGTATTGAGGTGGAAAGATTTGGGGAATGATCACCTGCACTTAGGATGCTCTGACATGCATTGCGACTGTGGATCTGTTCCGGTTGTGTTAACAGTTCCGGTTGCATTACAGAACCTTGAGTGTAAACAGGGATCACATATAGGAGGTTGCCTAGCAGCCTACTGGAGCCAAATAAGTTTCCTTTTTTAGCCTAGGTTATATAAAAAGTGTAGAATGTTCAGTATGGTTTGTAGTAGTGGTGGTTTCATTCCATTAGAAGCGTGGCTTAACTTGCTCTAGTCTTTAATATTTCTAGCCACTTTCTGTTTCTGACTCAGTAATGTTTGCTAGATTCCGTCTGTTTTATTCAGCAACCTCTTCTAATGGGGTTATCACATTGTCATGGATTGGGTGATTAGTCTAAATGACCTTTCAATGATCACAAAATGTGTTGGAGGAACCACAAGACCTTGGCACAAAAAACAAAGAAAAGAAACCCTCAACCTGAAACAATTTTATCACACTGTCACTGCTTTATTTTTTAAAAAATGACTTTGATTATTTTTAAAAAAGTTGTTTGATGTGGCCTCTAGTTGCTGGGTTCACACAACCCCAATTACAAAGAAACAAATCCCACCCACACCCAAAAGGCAATTTGAAAAGAAAACCACTACAGCCTCACACAACACACCTTCACTCCCCAGCCGTTTACAGGAACACCCCACCCCCTCCGCAAAGTCAGTTTTGCCTGGGCGCCTCATGTCTTTGAGTCTAGCTCCTTAATAGGACGCAATGCTTCTCTGATGAGCGGCTTTCTCTGAGTTCATTCAGCCTTATTAAAATAGCCCTGCCGATCAAGGCAAGAAATATGAAAACACGAGCTAGGGAGGCCTTTTAAAGTTGCCTACGTTGCGTCATAAAATCTCCCAGCCTCTGTTTCTTGGGATGGATGGGAAGTTTTTAAGATTGCTCCATTTCGGTGCTGTGGCTCCAAGAAGCCATTTAGGGGTGAGTCATTGCCTCGCCTAATCCCAATGGGCACTGTCGCCATGGCGACGGGGTCAAATGGCACGTGGAAACATTAGGTGGGGGGAAAGCCTAGTCCTTTCTTACTTTCATTCATTCTTCCATTCTTTCGTCTCTTCCTAAGTGCCCCCATGGGGAGGAAGTGGAAGCAACCACTTCCTCTAAAAGGGGAGGGCTAAAGAATGAAGAGGTACTTCATTTTGGGTGCCCCTACTAGGGGGATGTGGGTGAAGGCCTAAATCAGGGGTTTTCCACCACTAAATCCCCCCGTGCACCACCAACACAAATACTACAGTGGGAATTATAGAACCATAGAACTGTGGAGTCGTAAGGGACCATAAGGATAATCTAGTCCAACCCTCTGCAATGTGCAGGAAAACCAATTAAACCATCCATGAGAGGTGGCTGTCCAGCCTCTTCTTAAAAACCTCCAGAGATGGAGAACCCACAATCTCCGTAGGTAGACCGTTCCACTGTTGTAGAAATCTTACTGTCAGGAAATTCTGGTGGAAGTTTGAAAGGGACACTTTTAGCTTGCTTTCAAAATTTTGTAAGCTTTAAAAGCGCAGGGGATTAAATGGGACAAATTTAGCTTCTTTTCCAAATTTGGGACTGGTAGGTGCTGCTCTACAGGCCATATAAAGCCTACTCCTGTCCTAAATCCTGAATGCACATCTCTGATGCTGTGTAGTAGTTCTGCTTCTGTTGTACCACCCTGCCCCTGATTTGCCTTAAGCTAGGTCTACACATTATGAAGAATGACCTAACATGGTAGAATGAACTATACCACTTCAGATGGAGGTGAACATATTTGCATAAAATCTCCCTAACAATGGCTAGTCAGTTAGGGAAGGCTTCTCGAAACAGGGATGTTTTCAGTAGATACTGGAAGCCTAGTGTAGTCGCCTGTCTGACCTGCAAGTAGAAAACTAGTGCAGTAAGGTTAGGTCTCAGCTACAGCTCTTCTTCCTGATGTGTTTGTTTTCTTCTTGCAGGAGACTTCTTTTCTCTCTCTTTTAACCTAGAGGAGCCCCTGAAAATACAGCAAACACAAATATCCTTCCTGAAGTGCTGCAGTCCAGAATTCTGACACTTTTTTTTTCCTCTGTAGAATAGTTCTTACAATTCAAGCTCAGTTTATTCTTCATAACTATAGATCACCACTGTATAAAAACACAATCCAAACAGAGAAATATTAGGGTATTACATTACAAGGTGCAAATAAAATACTCAAATAAAGTCACTTGGGCATAAGAATGGCCGAAGCAGAAGGAGGTATTTCCTGGCATGGTCTTATATTGGAAATTATAGAAGTTCGGTCACAGGCCCTAATATGTTAACGTGCCATTTCTGGCTAGCCACGGCTTTCTTGTAGTTTGGCTGACTGCGGCATTATAGTTGGCTTCTGATCCACATATCTCTATCTTCCGCACTTCCTCACATCTCTATCTTCCGCACTTAGAGGGAGACCCAACCATTTAAATAACACAGAAGCACACTCGTCTGGGCCCCGCTGGACTTGAAGGATGCATCCCTTGATGCTGCAGAGATGCAAATCTCTATCTAGAACTCCCAAGCAGAGGTCGATTGGGAACGTTAGTTGTTTATTTTTTCCTATGCCTTTGAAATCTGACAAAGTCACGGAGGGATACGGTCCAGCCCTATTCATTGACAATGGTCCTAATGGGGACAGCAGCAAATGAGACCTATTTCTGCACCTGTGCTAGCATGAGATAGCTGGTGACACTGCTCCTTGTCACAGCATCCTTTTTGACACCGTTTTGTAGTCCACTGATCAGATGGGCGTGTACATGGTTCCCGAAACTCATTTTGCTGTTGTTGTTTACAACATTTATATGCCGCTCAATTAACTAACACAGATTCCAGAGCAGTGGAAGTATAAGTATAAACAGTAAAAGAAAGAAGATTTAAAAAACAAATTAAAGTGGTTCAATTTAAAAACAAAGGAAACAGAAAAACAGTGGCTAGTCAGTTAGGGAAGGCTTCTCGAAACAGAGATGTTTTCAGGAGGTACTGGAAGCCTAGTGTAGGCGCCTGCCTGACCTCCAGGGGCAGGGAGTCCCACAGAGAAGGGGGCCACTACATTAAAGGCTCTTCTCCTGGTGGATTCCAATCGGGCCACAGGCCCATGTGGAAGCAGCAGGCAGGGCCAGCGCTATACTATTTTGCACCCTAGGCAGGCGCGCCGTACTAAAGCCGCCCTGCGCCACTCTGATGTTGGGGGGGGCGGGACGGAGGCTTCAAAGCAGCGCACCCAGAAGTGGCTTCCAGGCACGCCATTCTGAAGCTGCCGCCCCAACCCCAGCGTCCTGGAAGCCAGGACACTGGGGTTGGGGGGCGGCCGGGGAGGCAGCGGCTTTGGAACAGCGCACCCGGAAGCCGCTCTAGGAGAGCAACTTCCGGGTGCGCCGTTCGGCGCCCTCCTTTGCTTGGCGCTCTAGGCTGCTGCCTGAGCTGCCTCTATGGCAGTGCCAGCCCTGCCAGCAGAGGCACGCCCTCCAACACCTTCAGTGATCAGGCAGGTTGATAGGGGAGAAGGAGTTCTCTCAGGTATCCTGGTTCCAAGTTCTTTAGGGCTTTGTTCACTAGTACCAAAACCCTTAAACCTGTCCCGGTAGCCAATAAGCAGCCAGTGCAATTCCCTCAGCAAAGGAATTCTATGCTGAAAAGAGGCAGCTCCTGACATCAGCCGAGCTGCTGCGTTCTGCACTAGCTCCAGCTTCCTGAGCAGTCTTAAGGGCAGCCCCACATAGACCGCATTGCAGCAATCCAGTCTTGAGGTTACTAATGCCCGTACTGTTTTGTGGATGGGCAGGTGCTTTTCATTCTGTTGTCTGCTGTTCAACAGAATCAGGATTGTTGTTGCACAAATTTGTACTCGCAGAAATTTGTCCCCGTGGAAATTTGCATTCGTGACAATGTACAAATCCCCTCAATGCACATTTTCACACTTCAGCATATAGGAAAAGTGTGGATTTTCACCCATTTTCTATTTTTTTGTGTATTTCTCTATTGCCAAATTTGCACATTCCAGAAAGTTAGAAAAATGTTTTGCAAGTTTGCAGAATTCACCTGACTGGGGAAAAGCCAGTCTGCTGCAGAACCTGCAGATCACAGTCATAAAAATCTGAACTCATTTGATTCTGTTGCAGATTTCTTTAGCATCCCTAATATTATGCTTTTTATAACAAAAAATATTTTTATTGGTTTTTATTCCCAAGTAAATGTGTTCAGCACCAAGGCAGCAGAAGGAAACTCCATGTTATTCCCATAGTTATGATGGTGCTTCAAATTAAGTGAGTTTAAAAAGTGAAACTACACATGCTCAGAGTATTACTTCTTTTTATTAGGGTTGGCCAGCAGGGTTTCTTTTCCTTTTTACTCTAATGCATCAGGAATGTAGAAGCGGTAATAAAACATGGCATAGCAGCCCTGGTAGAGAGGAGAGATTTTAGTTGTGTGTTAACAGCTGAAGTGCTTTGCACCTAACCAGCTAAAGGGGACCCCTGGAAAACCACTGAGTCCAGGGTCTAAAATCACCTAGGAAAGAAAAGGAACCTCTCATGCAAGCACTTGAGTCATTGCTGACTCCTCGAGGGACGCCTGCCTTCGCTGACGTTTTCTTGGCAGACTTTGTAGCGGGGTGGTTTGCCGTAGCCTTCCCCAGTCACAGTTACCTTTCCCCCAGCTAGCTGGGTACTCATTTTACCGACCTCGGAAGGATGGAAGGCTGAGTCGACCTGAGCCGGCTGCCTGAGAACCAGCTTCCGCTGGGATCGAACTCAGGCCGTGGGGAGAGTTTCGGCTGCAGTAACTGCCGCTTAACACTCTGCGCCACATGAGGCCACCTAACTGCACCATAATTTAGTCGATCCTATTTGGTGGAGAGTTGCAATGTGGTTGAGGTTTGGAGTCCAGCCTCTTGGGTGTCATTTGATATACAATTTTACATCCTTCGAGATTCATAGAGGTTTTAGGTCGGCTCTAGACATTTATTTATTTATTACATTTCTATACCGCCCAATAGCCGGAGCTCTCTGGGCGGTTCACAAAAATTAAAAACATTCAAAGTATAAAACAACAGTATAAAACCTTAATATAAAATACAATATAAAAGCTCAACCAGATAAGAAGAGCAGCAATGCAAAATTACAAATTTAAAACACCAGTTAAATTTTATTTATAGACTGTTAAAATGCTGGGAGAATAAAAAGGTCTTCACCTGGTGTCTAAAGGCATATAATGTAGGTGCCAAGCGGACCTCCTTAGGGAGCTCATTCCACAGCCAGGGTGCCACAGCAGAGAAGGCCCTTCTCCTGGTAGCCACCTGCCTCACTTCCTTTGGCAGGGGCTCGCGGAACGGGACCCCTGAGGATGACCTTAAGGTCCGGGCAGGTACATATGGGAGGAGGCGTTCCTTCAGATAGCCTGGCCCCAAGCCATTTAGGGCTTTAAATTTCAATACCAGCACTTTGAATTGGGCCCAGACCTGGACTGGCAGCCAATGAAGCTGGAAAAGGACTGGCGTGATGTGGTCTCGTCGGCCAGTCCCTGTTAGTAAACGGGCTGCCCTGTTTTGTACCAGCTGAAGTTTCCAGACCGTTTTCAAAGGCAGCCCCACGTATAACGCATTGCAGTAATCCAAATGAGAGGTTATCAGAGCATGGATAACTGTAGCTAGGTTATCTCTGTCCAGATAAGGGCGCAGTTGGTATATCAGCCTAAGCTGATAAAAGGAACAGAAAGGGGTGGTAGGATCCTGAAATAGTAGAGAGAAGAGTTTGACTTCAGACTGCAAGCGTTAGGTCCCATTTTGAACAAAGCCATCGTTTTTTAAAAAAAACCTGCAAGTTAAGAATTAGCATCTCAAAGGGAACGAACAATTCTATCCCAACCTTCTTCCTGGTGTACTAATTTCTTACTGACAAGCAAGGAGGGTATACTTTTTTATTTGTTTTGAGGAACAATCCACAACGGCATTTCACTTGCATTTTGAACTGAGACACCCCACTGTGCCATGTCAGGACTGTACCAGTTCACTTCCACTTCATACCGCCACACGTTTTGATCCAGCAGCAGTGAGACCCACTCAAAACAGAACCATTTCAGCTACAGCTGCAGATGCTGGAGCTTTAGAAACTAGGAGCCAGCCGCTTGAACCCCTGCAGAATTCACAACCAGACACGTTTACATTGAACGTGGCAGCTAATTTCAGCACATCAGTGAATGATTGGAGTTTGCAAAGAAAAGCAAAGGCAGCTTCCAGAAAACGACACCGTTTTCAAGAAATAATCTTGACAGGCCATCGGACTTAAACCTCAGCATCAGTTTGCCTCGTTGTTCTTTGAAGTTCCTCCAGATATTCCAGGCTCTGATTCCCCTCCGTGTTAACCTGAAAATGCTTTATTTTCTCCCTCTTTTAAAGAATTCTTTTTTTTTTAAGTGCAGCCGCTGATCTGCCCCCTCAGCTGCTTCTGTTCGCATGAAGGTTGTTCATTCTATCTGTGAACTTCTTTCTACTCGGAAAAAAATAAAGAGAGGGAGAGGACGAGAGATAATTGCAGGTTCTCCCTTTTTAAGGGGGAAATATTTAACGGCACATGGGTGACTTGCATGGCAGTTTTCCAAGACTGTGGAGCATCAAAGCTTTGGAAATGAGTCCACGTTTGCAAAGTTGTGCTCCGTCTTAATTACATACACCGCAGTAGACACATCATTAGACAGTCAAGACTTAATCAAGCGGCAGACACGATGTCAAAGAGTATTAGGTTTGCTCAGCTTCCATTGCTTGGCACCATCCGTCCTCTTTTGCGCATGCACCCTGCTTTTGAGGGGTGAGAAGAGGCAGGGTTCCGGCTTTCACACGGGGTTCAGTTTCCATGGAAAGGATGTCACAGGAGGAGTATCGTGCTTCTGTGACAGAAGGTTGATTTCCCCCACATATGCAGGCTGAGCATAAGATGTGAGTTCACAGCATTAATGCTCCAACAGTGGAACCCACAGTGCTACTGTGGGATTTCCCACAGAGAGCAAACACCGCTCTCTGTCTCCTCTTCAGAGCCAGTTCCAACAGTACCTGCTACCTGAAGCCCTAGAGCTTTTCTACACAAAGCATTTATTGTGTGCTCATTGTTCTTTACGCATGGTTGTTTATGAGTTCGTCAGATGATGTCGGGATCCTCCAATTTAGCTTCTGTTTTTCCATTTGTTTGGGGTGGGGTGGGGTTAGAGTGGGGGAAATGGGGTATTATTTCTGAAAATGAAAAACTACTAGTGTATTTGTGCTATTCTGCTATGGCACAGCTCCACCTAGAGGTTACATAGTGGAAAAGCTAGGAAGGGAAAGGTCTTTGAGCGCAGATCTGAATTCTGCAACAAACCAAAAGTAGATACAGTGCTTAACAGAAAACTTCCTATTCAGGCACTGGGACACTGCCTCAGGCCCTCCACCCCAAGCTCCACCCACCTGAATAGTAACTGTAACTGTGTTTGGCTGAATGCAGTTACAATACTCTGTATGATCAGAAACACAATACTTTGTGTGACCTGGAAACAAAGCCCTTTGAGGAGAGTCTGAAAGAACTGGGCATGTTTAGCCTGGAGAAGAGAAGGCTGAGGGGAGACATAACAGCACTCTTCAAGGACTTGAAAGGTTGTCACACAGAGGAGGGCCAGGATCTCTTCTCGATCATCCCAGAGTGCAGGACACAGAATAATGGGCTCAAGTTACAGGAAGCCAGATTCTGGCTGGACATCAGGAAAAACTTCCTGATTGTTAGAGCAGTATGACAATGGAACTAATGACTTAGAGAGGTTGTGGGAGACACCCTAGAAGCCTTCAAGAGGCATCTGGACAGCCATCTGTCAGGGATGCTTTAAGTTGTATTCCTGCATTGAGCAAGGGGTTGGACTCGATGGCCTTATAGGCCCCTTCCAACTCTACTGTTCTATGATTTTATGATTCTATGAAATCCATCCCTGGAGAAGGAGATCCTCCCTTATAAGCCTCACTGTTGTGAGCTCAGCTATCTCCGCAGCCCTTGCCTTTCTAACATCGGCATTCCAACCTCGGAGCCAGCGAATAGGGGGCGTGCCAAGAAAGACAGGGATCCAAAGACAGGGATTAAATTTATTTTATTTAAATAAATAAATAAAATAAATAAATCATTTCCCCCCCCCCATTCCCCTGACACACACATCCCCAAACCAGGAGGAAAATTACTAGTAATAGTGAGGTTAATTACTAGCCTGGTTAAAGTAAAGGAAGGCCAGTGAATATATATTACAATACATAAACACACACATGTAATAAATGATTTTATGTATATTTATTTTCCTAAAAACGTTTTACACAGTTCGGGGGGCGCTTTTTAGTCAATTAAGTGTGCAATCCTATGCATGTTTAGACAGAAAGAAGTCCTACAGCCCCGAGTATTCCCTAGACATCCATGGTGCCTGAGAAATGCAGGGCATTGTAGGACTTTTACTGTCTAAACATACATAGGATTGCACCTTTAAAGCTTTTTAGTCATTTGTTCTAACCATTAATTGGTTGTGGATGCAATCATATCCCCACTTACTGGGAGTAAGTCCCATCAAACTGAATGGGTCTTACTTTAGAGTAGACATGTAGAGGATGGCCTTGTAAAAGTTGCAGCCCTGTAAAGTCAGCAGCATTGCACAAAACACAGGATCTGTTAGGCAAACGTAGACACACGTGCTCATGGTGCGTAACATATACAGGTCTGAACGTTTTGCTCCTCTTGGCTCAGAGCTGGGCCACCATTTTGGATTTTGCCCACTCATGGGCACAGCATGTTCAACCAATTCAAGGTGGAGACATTCGTGGCTAGAGTTATTCATAGAATCATAGAATAGCAGAGTTGGAAGGGGCCTACAAGGCCATCGAGTCCAACCCCCTGCTCAATGCAGGAATCCACCCTAAAGCATCCCTGACAGATGGTTGTCCAGCTGCCTCTTGAAGTCCTCTAGTGTGGGAGAGCCCACAACCTCCCTAGATCGTTGGTTCCATTGTCGTACTGATTCTAACAGTCAGGAAGTTTACTCATTCATATTTCTGGAGCGGTGTCTGTAATAAATGGGAAATACACAATGGACAGAGTTTGCCCGTATTTGTTGTGGAGGCAGAATTGTGTGCCTGGAGATAGGAGAGAGGAAGGGTTTTGGAGACAGCACAGAGCAGCATCAAATACGCTGTTTACAATAAGTGTTAAGTTGTTCAGAGGAACATAACGTTTAGTATTCTTTCCCTTGTTGCACTGATGCTGAAAATGGAAATAGTCCTGTTCCAAATTAAGGTCCTCTAATGACCATTAGCCAAAACAGACCATTTTTCCATCTCTGTGCTTCGTTTTCCCCCTGCCCCTGCCCCAAAATTATGCATCTAGAGATATTCTTGTTCCAGCGAGCTCTCTGTGTTCTCTTCCTTGTCCTCTTTCTTGAGTGTCACCTCCGGGTTGGGCAAGGCACCCCCGAGGTCCCCTCCCTCAGTGAATCTCCCTTCTTCTTTTTTTCTTTTCTTTTTAATTTTTTTTTATTTAATACTTCAACATACATCAATACAATAAAAACAATACTACATAATACATAAAATGTTAGATAACATTTGATAACATATATTTTAACTTATTCTATTAACATAATCATACTTAACATAAAGTGCTGCCCCCAACCACGGGATCTTATTCCTGTTTCCAAAATCTCATTGCTTCTTCTGGAGGTGCTTTCCCACTCCCCTTAGATAATACAAATTCTAGGAACTGTTTCCATATTCCCTCAAAATCATTCGTTTTTATCATTCCTCTTCTAATTTTTATATTACAGGTTAATTTGTCATTAATAGCAATATCCCATATTTCTTTATACCAATCTTCTATATGATAATCCTCTTGAACCTTCCAATTCCTTGATATCATTAACCTTCGTTATCAATTCTTTTGTCTCTTTACTACAATTTAATTCTCCATATAATGATAACAATGCCACTATAGGTGTCTCTTCAATCTCCATTCCTAAAATTTCTTTTATCTCATTAAACACCATTTTCCATAATTTTTGTACAAATTTGCATTCCCACCACATATGTAAATACGTTCCTTTTTTTTGACAACCTCTCCAGCAATTTGCTGAGTTCAACTTATTTATTTTATTTAATCTCACCGGGGTTAGATACCACCTCCATATAATCTTATAATAATTTTCTTTTATCCTCACAGACATACTTCTCAACACTCTTTGTTTCCATATTCCTTCCCAGCTCTGTTGCCCTATTTGTTCCTTCAAGTCAGTTTCCCAAACCATCTTGCCAGTACTTTCTGTCTCTCCCTTTTCAACTAATATTCTATATAAGTGAATCTACCTTATTCCCACGATTGTCACCAGCTGGTATTGCCCCTCATCCTCTCACTCAGCATCGCTACCATGAGCTTGCTCAACAGGCAGAGAGCTGATGACTAGGAAGGAAGTGGCCCTGTTCAGACAATACACTAAGCCATGGTGTGTAAGCATTTTGAGCCAAACATCATGGCTTAATGTGTCATGTGAACCATTCCTAACCATGGTGACTACATAACCATGGTTTAAACACACTCACTAACCATTTGCTGCAAAGGGGTTAGCAGCCTAACCATGGCTTAGTGTGTCATCCAAACAGGCCCAGTGACATCTACTGCTCCTTCTTCTTACCACCACCATGTGAAAGGGATGGAGTCAGAAAGACCAACAATACCCAAAGTACCACCACATTTTAGCTTAAAGCCTTACTACAGTAGCCATGTCTTAGGAGAAGCAATCCAACCCTTTAGAATGGAGATATGGGGAAACTGCACAACAGCTGGGAAATCATAAGAACATAAGAAGAGCCATGCTGGATCAGACCAAAGGTCCAGAACCCTGTTCACATGGTGGACAACCAACTGTTGACCAGGAACTCGTAAGCAATGAGCACCCTCCTACCCATGTTCCCCAGCAACTGGTGTACATAGGCTTCCTGCCTCTGATACAGGAGGTCTCATTTAGCCATCAGGGCTAGTAGCGATGGATAGTCTTCTCCTCCAGGAATTTATCCAACCCCCTTTTAAAGCCATCCAAATTGGTGGCCATCACTACATCTGGTGGTAGTGAGATCCATAATTTAACTATCTGCTGTGTGAAGAAGTCCTTCCTTTTATCTGCCCTGAATCTCTCACCAATTAGCTTCATGGGATGACCCCGAGCAAAAATATTGGGGCCTGGGGAAAGGAGTAGGGCCATCTGAGTAACCCCAGAGGACCCCACACACACACCATGGGCCACGTTTGGCCCACAGTCTTGAGGTTCAAAACCTCTATTTTGGACCCAAGTCATATATCATACCTATGGCATGAAAGCTGCTTCTCCATGACTGGATTTTCTTTTCCTCTTTCGTATTGGGTCAAGAGGGCAGGGCTCCTCCAGCTTTAACTGCTGTGATGAAGAGGGGATTTCACCAGGTGCTGCATGCATACCAATGACACTTGCTGAAATTCCCTTTTCTATACAACTGTTAAAGATACAGGAGCCCTGTCCTCCTTTCCATATGGGCACCCGAATTAATTAAGATGCATAGAGCATATGGGAAGTTTCTACATCACTGCTGCCAGTAGTGCTGCCAAGCTCCACGTAGTTCCTTTATTCAACCATTAGTAAAGTGACTTGCAGTGCAGCAATAACAAATGTGTCCCCTGAGGGTCCAGGAACATCTGAACCAGGACTTAGAGCTGTTCCAGAGCATTCCACACAGTGGTTCAGTAACGCAATAGTGTCCGCTGCTGTAAATAAAACAACCACTCAATGCAGTTCAGTATTGTTCAATTAACATGAATACACTTAAGCCAAGGCAACTGTTTGCGGGTGCTGCGTTAATAAGGTGTTAAGGTTTTTCAGAGGAGTGCTAGCGGGGACTTGAAGGTTGATGCAGTGGACTGCAAAGCAAAAAGGAAGGAAACAGAAACAGGAATCCCATCACTGTGGCCGAGGCTGCATGTGTGTTGTGATTCCAAGGAAGTGCAGAAAAGTGGAATGTGGTATTAGCCAGAGAATTCCACTTCTTTTATTTGAAAGTAAGTTTCTAGACCAAAGTCAGGCTTGAAAAGGTGCAAGCAATGCCTGGTAAAATTGCTGGATGCTATTTCCATTGGAAAGAGGAGGAGGAGGCTTCAGTTCCTAGCCTCTCCCCATGACTAAGAGCATCATCACACGGAGGAAAATCGCATTTGCTTACCGGCGCTTCTCCGCCCGCATGTTTGTCCCTCATTACTTCCTCTTTTGAAAGAGGAAGTAAACAATGTGTATACAGGCCATTCACACTGCTTCTCCCTATGAAGAGAGACTGAAAGAACTGGGCATGTTTAGCCTGGAGAAGAGAAGATTGAGTGGAGACATGATAGCACTCTTCAAATACTTAAAAGGTTGTCACACAGAGGAGGGCCAGGATCTCTTCTCGATCCTCCCAGGGTGCAGGACACAGAATAATGGGCTCAAGTGACAGGAAGCCAGATTCCAGCTGGACATCAGGAAAAACTTCCTGACTGTTAGAGCAGTACGACAATGGAATCAGTTACCTAGGGAGGTTGTGGGCTCTCCCAGGCCATAGCTAGACCTAAGGTTTATCCCTGGATCGTCCAGGGGTCAAATCTGTTCACCTAGGTTCCACACAGGGGATCCAGTGCTCAGGCAAGGGCGAACCCTGGATGATCCCAGGATAAACCTTAGGTCTAGCTGTGGCCCCACACTAGAGGCCTTCAAGAGGCAGCTGGACAACCATCTGTCAGGGATGCTTTAGGGTGGATTCCTGCGTTGATCAGGGGGTTGGACTCGATGGCCTTGTAGGCCCCTTCCAACTCTGCTATTCTATGATTCTATGATCCTGCTCACAGAAGGAGATAGCGGCAACATCCATCTTTAAAAATAAGTCGGCCTTACTGAGGTGTTTTTTGGTGGCGCGAAGAAGTCTAGAAGGAGCGGGAGGCAGATGACACCATGAGAGGGACTCACAAAACTCCGTGAGTGCCCAGGAACGAGCATGCAATAAAACGCTCGTCTGATGGAGCTCTAAAAGAAGCAAACAGTGAACCCAGAGAGGTCCGCCTGGTGCCTACACTGTACTGCTTTCGTCACCAGCTGAAGACCTTTTTATTCTCTCAGTATTTTAACACTTAATTTTAACTTAAATTTAAATTGTACTGTTTTAACTCCGTATTTTAATCTTATATCAATTTTGCTGCATGGTTTTATCCTGGTTGTGCTTTTTATACTGTATTTTGTAATTGTGCTTTTAACCTGTTGGTTGTTTTATTGTAGTTTTAATTTTTGTGAACCGCCCAGAAAGCTTCAGCTATTTGGCGGTATAAAAATGTAATAAATAAATAAATAAATAAATAAATAAGCACTGCGTAATCAACTAGGCAAAATAAGAGTTGCAAATGCATGTCCTCTGCATCTGCGATGATTAATGGAGATAACAGAATGTTATGTCACAGGATTTGGGGATTATCTTGACACAGGATTTTCTTCTTTTTTTAAAATAGAAGAAGTCACTAGACCTATTTATGGGCGTTTGCTCCATGCCCCTTGGGAAGCTTTGTGGATTTGCAGCTAAAACGAGAGATGCAACCCTGTACCTTTGCCCCATAGTAGTGAGGGATCTTTCAAACGAAATGAACACAGTGCTGCATTTGCTAAATATATAAGGTGTGTTTTGGCCTCATGGTGCTGCTGTGTTGTTCAGGCACAGGTTATAGAGCCCTTTATTTATTTATTTATTTATTTATTTATTTATTTATTTATTTTAAACATTTGTATCCCACCCTATATCATTAAGATCTCAGGGTGGCGTGCAGATGGTGCTGCCCAGATCCCCGCCCCAGACTAGGAGAAACCATGCTGCAGGCCTGCATTTCAGAGCCCTCCCAGGGAGCTATATATAATAGGGATGTGCTCCGCTTCTAATCGGACCGGCGAATTAGAAGTGGAGCGGGGTGCTTCGCCTCCCGTTAAGGCGGAGGCGAAGAGGATCGAGGTGAACGCGGATCCTTCGCCTCGATCCGGAGCTCCGCCGGAAAGGTAAGTGGGGTTTACCGGGTCCTGCCGCTGTCGCTGTCGCCCATGCAGCGACGGCGCCAGGGCCCGGTAACCCACCCACCCCGCCCTCCTCTCCCTTGCGGCCCAGACTTCCTGGTTGAACCACGGGCTCAATTGAAGAAGCCGACGGACCGCGGACGGAGGCAGGTAAGGCCCCCCTCTCCCTTGGTCCCTTACTGGGATCTGCCGCCGTCGCAGCATGGGCGGCGACGGCGGCAGGGCCCGGTAACCCCCCCCCCGCCCTCCTCTCCCAGCCTTACCTGGCACCACTCCCCTCCACTGTGGAGCTCTGATTCAGAGCCGGAGCTCTGCGGCGAAGAGGAGCGGAGTATGGGCGGAGCGGCGCGGAGCGGGCCGATCCGAAATTTTCGGATCTGCCCGTGGGGCGGAGCGGGGGGTTCGTGCACACCCCTAATATATAATCCATGTTATTAAACACGTTTAATTATCAAGCCCAATATATTACTGAATCAATGATCTATGTCTGGTCAGTAGATGCTAAATGTAAATATTGGGATCTGGTTGATCCCTCTCCCCACACCCCTAAGCTAGGTTGACCATATGGAAAGGAGGACAGGGCTCCTGTATCCTTAACAGTTGTATAGAAAAGGGAATTTCAGCAGGTGTCAATTGTATGCATTCAGCACCTGGTGAAATTCCCTCTTCATCACAGCAATAAAGGTTGCATGAGCCCTGTCTTCTTTCTGCTTAAGTTCCTTTTTTCTATGCAACTGCGAAAGATACAGGAGCCCAGTCCTCCTTTCCATATGGTCACCCTGCCTAAGCTTTGGGTTGGTGTTTAAGGAGAGCATAAGAAAATGGTGGGGGGGGGGATAAACTGTGGATCAATCAACTGATGCATGCCCATTTTGATCATAGGGATTGCAAAACACTCTACTTTGGCTCCGGTATGTTACTGTAACAAAAAATGAAAAGGAGTATATTCCATCTTCCACTGTGTGGTGTGTGTTTTTTGTTTCTTAAATTGAACAGAGACAACACAGTCCAGTTGATTTCAATGGGAGAACATGTGCTTAATTCTCTCCAAGTGAAGTTGATTGGACTTGATGATCGCACCCTTAAGTTGGCTTTCATTTTATTCAATACCTGGAACAATATCTGGAATATTGAGATTTTGGTAACATGCAAACGTATTTCAAAACTGATCAGTTCCAAAGGCAGATAACTGAAGAAACTCACATGTCGGACAGAGAGGCCCGGTGGGGAAAATGAAAAGGAGAATCATTTGGTTCAGGTAGAGAAACGTCTCTGAGATGAAATAAGAATTGCTTCAGGGTAATATAGGTGCTTCGTCTATACACGGCAGAGACCTTAACTAGCGAGGATTGCTACTTACTCAGGTCGTGAACTCCATAAGAGAATTGCAAATATTGAAAGAGCACAGCTCCCTCCAGCCAGTTCTCTTTGCCACCAGAAGACACAGACCTTCGGCAAATGCGTCATTGTAGCTATGTTTGGAGAAATGGCAAGTCTTTCCATTTTATTCCGTGGGAGGGGATGTAAATGCCATTCAGATGTATGGATGCTTTCTCATTGGCACCCTGCCTTTTAACCTACGAAAGCAGCTGATGCAAGATACACAATAAAATTGACATTTAAAAAAATACAACTAAAAATCAAAGCAGCAATCAAAATGCACCCATCTAAAGCAGAACAACAAGAACACCAATGTTATTGTTATTAATGTATCCCAAAGACCTGACTTTTTAGAAAGGTCTTAATCAGCTCCCAAAAATGTGCAAGTGAGATAGCCAGGTGGACGTGAAAAGGGGGCCACAGTAAAAAAAAATTAAAAGGCCCTGCACCGTAACCACTCATTTAACAATGCAGGGTGGTCTCAAAGCAGGGCCTTCTCCGATGACCCCAGAACTGGGTGCGTGGATCTGGAGTTTCTTCCAGATATCCTGACCCCAGTCAGGATATTTAAAGGTTAAAAGCAGCAATTTGTTATATATAGGACTAACAAAATCCTCCCTAAATGAGCAGAATTTGTATGAAAACAGAACCATTGAGATTGCCGGTAGAGGAGTATCTGTTATTGCATGGACTTTTCCTTCTAGGCTTGTGAAGCATGGACATTTTCATCTCTCTGTTGCTGGGCATGCAAATAGATCCGAGAAAAATGTGGAGAGAGAAGCAATAGCTGACAGTGTCATGAAGGCATGAATGTCTCCTGCCACACACGCACACAGAAGGGGCATTCCTGTAGTATCTAGGGAGAAGAGATATTTTGGAGCCTTCACCCAGGGGAAAAGTGGCATGTTCCTCAAATATACTTTTTTGCCTTCTCCTTCCTCTCTGCTGTTGAGGGCCAGCCAGTGGGAGCTGGTGGCTCCAATGTCAGTGGGGCAGTGAATCCACCCTGGGTTTCATTCAGAACCAATCAGAACTCTAAAGGAGCTATCCAAGGCCTAATCTACACCAAGCAGGATATTGCACTATGAAAGTGGTAGGAAAGCGGTATATAAAAGGCAGGAGCCACGCTACTGCTTCATAGTGGTATTGAAGTGCACTGACAACTGTTGGGGCCCATTGACACATACCAGATACCACTTTTAAACCACTATATCCTGCTTGGTGTGGCTCCTGCCATTTGTATACTGCTTTTATACTGCAATATCCCCCTTTGTGTAGATTAGGCTGAATATGAGCCAATAGTATGACGTGGCTACAAATGCTATTTTGGGCTGCATTAATAGAAGTATAGGTTCCAAATTGTGCAGGGTACAGGTTCCTCTCTATTTGGCCCTGGTTAGGCCTCATCTAGAGTATTGCGTCCAGTTCTGGGCTCCACAATTCAAGAAGGAGGCAGACAAGCTGGAGCGTGTTCAGAGGAGGGCAACCAGGATGATCAGGGGTCTGGGAACAAAGCCCTATGAAGAGAGACTGAAAGAACTGGGCATGTTTAGCCTGGAGAAGAGAAGACTGAGGGGAGACATGAGAGCACTCTTCAAAGACTTAAAAGGTTGTCACACAGAGGAGGGCCAGGATCTCTTCTCGATCCTCCCAGAGTGCAGGACACGGAATAACGGGCTCAAGTTAAAGGAAGCCAGATTCCAGCTGGACATCAGGAAAAACCTCCTGACTGTTAGAGCAGTACGACAATGGAACCAGTTACCTAGGGAGGTGGTGGGCTCTCCCACACTAGAGGCCTTCAAGAGGCAGATGGACAACCATCTGTCAGGGATGCTTTGAGGTGGATTCCTGCATTGAGCAGGGGGTTGGACTCGATTGCCTTAGAGGCCCCTTCCAACTCTACTGTTCTATGATTCTGTGAATCCAGCAGTAGCAACCAGGCGCTCTACAGGTGTTTCAGACTTCCACATCTACGATTCTAACCTTATCCTCAACCTGCTGCCAGCAAAATCAGTGCTTAAGCTTTTGCAGCAAAGACATTTCATAAGAGGGGGGGATTTCTGATACTACTTGAAATGTTTCAAGAAGCACTCCACTTTGGGGTCTCAGCCCTAACCAAGATCCATATTCATAATGTTCTGGCTCCACCTGCCCCATTAGGATTACTCTGCATGGGCAAGCATACTTTTTTGCGGCCACAGAAGAAAGCACGACCATTGAAGGTGACCGTCTATAGCTACCATAGGCGGCAGGTGCACTGGCCAGGTGATCTCCCCAGGGCGATAGGATGGCAGATGGTCTGACCTACCCAACAATTTATTCCAACCATCCTGATCTAGCTCTCTGCCTGATGACAGCAGAGAAAAGCCCAGCTGCTGAAAAACTGTTCATATATAAATGAGGGGGACTCATTTATAAATGATCAAGGAATGATTAGCATTGCAAGCTAATCATTCCTTCCTGAGCCCAAACACGGTGACCACCTTGACCAGGAAAAGTGGAAACACTTTGCTTAGTTAGAGCCATGGAGCTTTTCCTTTATGCTACATGAGATACTCCGAACATTGGAATAAATAATAGGTGGTGTAAGTGGGTTGGAAGTGCATTTGTTGGCCACATACAGCAGAACTTACATTAGTTTCTAGCTTGTTTATTAAAATTAAAAGCTGTCTTGGTGGTGCAGAGAGAATAAAAGTCTCATGTAGAAAGGCTTGAAGAATCATAGAATAGCAGAGTTGGAAGGGGCCTACAAGGCCATCGAGTCCAACCCCCTGCTCAATGCAGGAATCCACCCTAAAGCATCCCTGACATAGTTGCTGGAGGGAGGCACATGCAGAAACCACCATCTACAGGTGAACAGGCAAGTGGCTAATTGCAAGCCTGTTCTTACCCGTCAGATTACCACATCACACCCTTGTTTACTGTTTCTTATCATAAACAGTGGATAATGAATCATGGCTTGAACTTATTCAGAGTATACTCATTTTAATGTTGAAAGAACATCTTTGTCTTCTCTCATAGAATCATAGAATCATAGAATCGCAGAGTTGGAAGGGGCCTACAAGGCCATCGAGTCCAACCCCCTGCTCAATGCAGGAATCCACCCTAAAGCATCCCTGACAGAAGGTTGTCCAGCTGCCTCTTGAAGGCCTCTAGTGTGGGAGAGCCCACAACCTCCCTAGGTGACTGATTCCATTGTCGTACTGCTCTAACAGTCAGGAAGTTTTTCCTGATGTCCAGCTGGAATCTGGCTTCCTTTAACTTGAGCCCGTTATTCCGTGTCCTGCACTCTGGGAGGATCGAGAAGAGATCCTGGCCCTCCTCTGTGTGACAACCTTTTAAGTCTTTGAAGAGTGCTATCATGTCTCTCCTCAATCTTCTCTTCTCCAGGCTAAACATGCCCAGTTCTTTCAGTCTCTCTTCATAGGGCTTCTGGCACACTAAGGAACAGCACATTAATTCTTCCATAGACTTTCGTGGACTACAGCCCACTTCAACGGACGCATGAAAGCTTTATCTTGAACTACAGGTATATATACACCTTGAATTGGATCCAGAATCTACCTCCTGCAAGAGGAAGGGATTGTGTGTGAGAGGGAGGATTCAACTTGCAGAAGGACCTCTCCACCTGATTTTGGGGGGTGCCCCCTCCCTACACACATACACACCACAGCTCACCCTCTTCATGGAGGTCTCCTGACTCCCTGTGTAGCATAATCAGGGGCTTGGAGGAGCCAAGTTCCACCAGTGTGGCTGGCCCTGCTTAAATCCGGATGGAACCCCTGGTCTCTCTATCTGCAGCCACTCTGTGCATCTGACAAAGTCCATGAAAGCTTGTGCCGTAATTCATGTGTTTGTTTTTAAGGCAGGAGTGGCCGAATTCAATTCTGGAGAAGCAATAGAGGCTGCATTCCGGCGGTGGGCTGGGGACCCGAAAGCAAAGGGGGCGGAGCCGAAGGCAAAATGGGTGGGGCCAAAAATGAAAAGGGGGAATACGAAACAAGCCAGTGCATTGTGGCTTAAAGCTTTAACTGCCAGTAACTAAGCTTTAGAAGACACCCTGGGGCAGGGGGGAAAGGACTGTGCAAAAGCTGGATAGCCACCAAATAGTTGGTGGTGGGTAGGGTGACCATATGGAAAGGAGGACCGGGCTCCTGTATCTTTAACAGTTGTATAGAAAAGGGAATTTCAGCAGGTGCCATTTGTATGCAGGCAGCACCTGGTGAAATCCCCTCTTCATCACAACAGTTTGAGCTGCAGGAGCCCTGCCCTTGTGACCAGATACAAAAGAGGTGCTGCCTGCATACAAATGACGCCTGCTGAAATTCCCTTTTCAATACAACCCTTAAAGATACAGGAGCCCTGTCCTCCTTTCCATAGGGTCACCCTAGTGGTGGTGGTGGGAACAGGGATGAGGCTGGGGAAAAGGGGGCACATCAATGTGTAAAGCTCTGGAGGGCCAAATTGGGGTCCTGAGGTCCGCATCTTCAAGTTGCCGGAAGGCTCTTTGCCATCTCTCCTGCTAAGAATCTGGCAACCGTCGACAGCGTCTGCCTCAGGATCGCTCTCCCTCTTCTGGGCATCGCCTCAGGCACGACGTGTGTGTGTCTTTTGGGCCTTTTCCCATATTCATGCGCTGCAGCACACAGCGGGGAGCCAGCCAGGAACGAGCTGATAGTGGTGGCGACAGGGGCCTCCGAACAGGGTCACTGGAAGAGGTATCTCTCCAGGCAGATATGCAATTCCCTCGGCAGGGAACGCAGTGTTCCTTCCTACTCAGGCCCTGGATTCCATCGGCCTGAGCAATCTCAGCTCTTCCAGCAATAGATCCTTCCAAAAAGGCCATTAAGAGCCCCCCGGGCCAACGGCGACAGAGCTCTGAGGCAACGTTTTTGTGGTGGCATTGTGGCATTGCTCTTGGACGTCAAGTCAGAGTGTTTGGGGCTGGTGCGTGGGTGTCCAGGGCACTTGAGCTAAGAGGAGACACAACTGAAGGGCGATATTTTTTCTTATTTTTAGCCAGACGTTTGCCATCTGCTGTCCCTCCGTCCAGCAGCCAGGCAGATGAACAACAGGACGGTGGCTGTGTGCTAGAAAGCTCTTTCAGTTCAGCTCTCATCTCCTCCGCCCCAAAGAATCCTGGGAATTGTAGTTCGGTGACAGGACTCCTCTGGGCTGTGAGAGATCCCAGTGAGTTCCTTGGGGAAAGGGAAGGACTATGTATGCAGTGGAAGCCTGCGGTGTAGCTACACCGAACGTGGGGAACCTCAGGCACACGGCCCAAGCCAGCCCTCCCGGAGTCTCAGTTTGGCTCTCTAGGGCTCCCCAGATGACCCTGCTTCCATTCTCTTGTCCCCTCAATCGTTTGCCAGCTTCCCCAGCTTTTGTGCAGTTTTTCCTCCATTCCAACAGGCTGAAATGGAACATCGCCTAGCAGATTGGAAAGTGGAGCAAATGATGCCCATTGCATTCTCACAAAGTACCCTGAAGAAGGACCTGAGGGTCCGAGTCCTATCAGAGCTCTTTATATTAAACATCCTTTTTTCCCTCCCCTTTGCTCTTCGCTTGTTTTCAGCAGTTCCTGTGGGTTTTTTTCCCTTTTTGTTGACTTTGGCCCTACCCCCTTTTGCCTGAAGTTCCGCCCACCACTGGAACGTGCCCTGCCCTCAAGCATCTTTGAAATTGAATCCAGCCCTCTGGTTCAACACCCCTGAGATATGCCTTCGATTTCCTTTAGTGTCGTCAACTAATTGCTGGGCGTTCCTCTCCTATTGGATGAAAGTATGTTAGACAAATTCCTGGAGGAGAAGACCATCAATGGTTACTAGTCCTGATGGAAATGTGCTACCTCCAGTACCAGAGGCAGGATGCCTATGTAAACCAGTTGCTGGGGAACATGGGTGGGAGGGTGCTATTGCACCCCATCTAATAATTGTGGGTTCCCCAAGGGGAGCTGCTTGGTCACTGTTTGGACAAGACAGACCATGGTCTGATCCAGCACGGCTCTTCTTATGTTCTTACGAACACAAAAAGAAGACTCACACCAAGGTCGGACGATTGTGCCACCTGACTCAGGGCTCACTATCTGCTCAAATTGTCCATGGCTCTCCAGGGATTGGAGCGGGGTTCTTTCCCAGACCCACGTGGAGATGGTGGAGGATGAACCTGGGGCTTTCTTCTGCATGCAAACATCTTCTATAACACTGAGCCACGGTCTCTCCCCAATACACAAGTGCTTCTGACCATGTGCAGAGTGCCTTACCTAAGAAGCTGCCTTATATGGGGCTAGATCCTTGGTCCTCCTAGCTCAGTACTGACTATACTGACTGACGACCGCTCTTCCAGATCTCAGGCAGGAATCTTTCCCAGACCTACATGGAGATGCCAATGATTGGAAATGGGACTTCGTGCAGGCAAAGCAGTTGCCCTAACATTGAGAATTCACACACACACACACACACACACACACACACAGTGGAGGCTGGTGGCTCCAACATCAGTGGGGTGATGAATCCCCTCCGGATTTCAGCCACAACCAATCAGAACACTAAAGGATAGCTTTGCACCTTGGAGAACTCCTTCATTGTTCTGACTGGTTCTGATGGAAACCCGGAGCGGATTCACCAGCCCACTGACATCGGAGCGACCAACCTCTGCTGCCACCACCCTCGCCCCTAACAGTTGGTCGTCCAACTTGCTGGCCAGGGGTGCCAAGCAAAATAGCAAATGCATCAAGAGCAGCACAGGAACAGAAAAAAAACAAGGAGGCAGCAATCAAAAACAAAGAGACAAAAGGGGAGTAGTGTCGACAAAGATGGAAGAATCCCAGCGGAAGTTACTCATTGAATCCAAAAGTGTAGATCCGTCCCTACATAGAGACAAAGTCCACCCTGTCTTCTCTCCGGCAGGAGGTAGCAAATGGGCAAAGTAGCAACCCAGATCCCATTCACAGTGTCCTGCATTGACCCGCACACACACCCCTCCCATTTCCTTTTCTGAAACAAAAATGGGGCCATGCTGTCTCAAGCTGACACTTCTCTAGAAGCGTGTGTGTGTGTGTGTGTGTGTGCTGGTCTCATCCTGTGAATCTAGTTGGTCTCTGGGTCAGTCAAGGTACTCAAACTGGGGGGGGGGCAGGAGAAAGAGCTGTCCCTCGCCTCTGACAAAAATTTATGGGAAATTATGTGCATTTTTTCACACGGAGTCGGATGGGGAAAGGCTGGGACTTGGCAAACGACCACGGCTAAGCTTGGACAGGAACAATTTGGGAGCACAGTCAGCCGGCAGCCGTTAGATGACCAGGAGGTTTTTCCTTCCCTCCTTCTCTCTCTCTCTTTTGGGGCTCCTGTTCTCTCTCCCTGCTTGATCTGGAGGGATAAAGCTATCTGAGGGCCGGATTGATCGATTGGTGATTGCAGTTACTTCATAATTTGTTTTCGGGGGTCTGGAAACAAAGCCCTATGAAGAGAGACTGAAAGAACTGGGCATGTTTAGCCTGGAGAAGAGAAGATTGAGGGGAGACATGATAGCACTCTTCAAATGCTTAAACGGTTGTCACACAGAGGAGGGCCAGGATCTCTTCTCGATCCTCCCAGAGTGCAGGACACGGAATAATGGCCTCAACTTACAGGAAGCCAGATTCCGGCTGGACATCAGGAAAAACGTCCTGACTGTTAGAGCAGTACGACAATGGAATCAGTTACCTAGGGAGGTTGTGGGCTCTCCCACACAAGAGGCCTTCAAGAGGCAGCTGGACAACCATCTGTCAGGGATGCTTTAGGGTGGATTCCTGCATTGAGCAGGGGGTTGGACTCGATGGCCTTGTAGGCCCCTTCCAACTCTGCTATTCTATGATTCTATGATAATCCGTCCCCAGAGCACCTTTTGGCTCAAAACTTACACCAAAACCATGGACACGAATAAAGCATTGGCATCAATTAAGACGGCATTGCAGTCATGAGTAGCAGCGAAAAAAGATCTAAAAAGCCCAGGCAAATACAAAAGTTCTCCACCTGGTGCCAAAAAGACATTAGAGTCAGCATGGAGAGGAAGAATACAAATCTATGGTGCGACCGTGCTTAGAATACTGTGTGTACAGTTCTGGTCAGCACAACTAAAAAAAAACCCGATATTTTACAGCTGGAAAAAGTGCAGGAAAAGGCACACGCACCCCAAAATGATTCAACGGCTGGAGCATGTGCCCTATGAGAGAAGGCTACAACAGCTGGGATTGTTCAACGTGGGGAAAAAAGGAAGGTAAAAGGAGACATGATAGAAGTGTACAAAATTATACATGGTGTGAATAGGGAGACATTTTTTCTCCCTCTTTCAAAATACTAGAGCCCAATGGGGTCATCCCATGAAGCTGATGGGTGGGAGATTCAGGACAGATCAAAGGAAGGGCTTCTTCACAAAACACACAGTTAAACTATGGAATTCACTGCCACAAGATGTGGTGATGATCATCAGTTTGGATGGCATTCAAAGGCGGTTGGATGAAGCCCCGGTAATTGCATGTTGGCTTCTAAGTGTGACAGCCAGTGTGGTGTAGGAGAGCCGGCGTGGTATAGTGGTTAGAGTGTTGGAGTGGGATGCAAAAGGTCTAGGTTCTAGTTCCTACTCAGCCATGAAACTCATTGAGTCAGTCACGGACTTTCAGCCTAACCTACCTCACAGGGTTGTTGTTGTGAGCCACAAATGGAGCGGAGGAGGACCATATAGGCCACCTTGGATTCTTTGCAAGAGAGAGAAAAAAGGCAGGACATAATGTAATAATAAATAAGTGGGTATTTCTGATTCGTTCTTAAAAAGTGCCTCAGGAGAGCTGTGCTGGGTCAGACCGAAGGCCTCTCTAGCTCAGCATTCTGTCCCCAAAGTGGCCCAACCAGATGCCCCAATGGGAAACCCACAAGCAGAGCAGAAGTGCAACAGCAGCCTGCTGCCCGTGATCCCAGCAACTGGCCTACCAAGGCCTTCTGCCTCTGATCCTGGAAGTCATATTTAGCCAGTGTGGTATAGTGGTTAGAGTGTTGGAGTGGGACTTGGGAGGTCTGAGTTCTAGTCCCCACTTGGCCATGGAAACCCACTGGGTGACTTCGGGTCAATCACAGACTCTCAGCAGCCTAACCTACCACACAGGGTTGTTGTTGTGAGGATAACATGAAGAGCAGGAAGACCGCGTAGGCCTCATTGGTTCCTTGCAAGAGCAAGAAAGGCGGGATCAGAGGCCACGAGGTTCATCTGTAATTGGACATTTCAGTTAATTCAACTTAGCATGACTTCTCCAAAATAGCCTTAGGAACTATTCGGCCCTGGTTAGGCCTCATCTAGAGTATTGCGTCCAGTTCTGGGCTCCACAATTCAAGAAGGACGCAGACAAGCTTGAGTGTGTTCAGAGGAGGGCAACCAGGATGATCAGGGGTCTGGAAACAAAGCCCTATGAGGAGAGACTGAAAGAACTGGGCATGTTTAGCCTGGAGAAGAGAAGATGGAGGGGAGACATGAGAGCACTCTTCAAATACTTAAAAGGTTGTCACACAGGGGAGGGCCAGGATCTCTAATCGATCATCCCAGAGTGCAGGACATGGAATAACGGGCTCAAGTTAAAGGAAGCCAGATTCCAGCTAGACATCAGGAAAAACTTCCTGACTGTTAGAGCAGTACGACAATGGAATCAGTTACCTAGGGAGGTTGTGGGCTCTCCCACACTAGAGGCCTTCAAGAGGCAGCTGGACAGCCATCTGTCATGGATGCTTTAGGGTGGATTCCTGCATTGAGCAGGGGGTTGGACTCGATGGCCTTGTAGGCCCCTTCCAACTCTGCTAGTCTACGATTCTATGATTCTATGAGGGTTGTAAAGTTATGGAAAGGTCTCTGCTAGAGATCCTTCTCTCCCAACCTCACCCCCCCACACACACACACACACACATTATGGCAGTTAAACCTGTTTAGATTTGTAGAGCAGAGATGCCCTTTACATACCTGCCACATTGAGAAATTCAAAACAGGAAGATTTAAATGCCTCTTTTCTGACTCTCAAGACCTTTCCTTTTGCTTAATGCATGATGAATCCTGAACTACAAAAAAAAATCATTTAAAGGTGCATTATTGGAAAACTTTAGTTCTGCACTACGGAGCAGCTCAGATTTAACAAACCTTACCTCAACTAGATACAGGAAATGACTCACATTCTGCCCTCTCTACACCTCCCCATCCGGCACCCCCTAACATTTCCCAGGGGTCCGTTTAGAATCTCCCTCCCCCAAGCTGATACTTCCAGATGCTTTGGACTTCAACTCCCATCAGCCTCAGGTAAAATGGCCACTGATTGGGAGTGCTGGGAATTGTAGACCAAAGCATCTTGGTCTACAATTGATGAAGGCTGGTGGATGAAGTCTGGTTTAGACGGTAAGCTCCTTGAGAATGGAGACCTTTCTGTGTTGCCGATGTAACTCTAAGGCTCTGGCGCTTTGGTATAAATAACAATGAATAGTATGGGACACCAGCTGAGTATTCCATGCATTCCTGTCATTTGCAGGGTGTGGGGGCAAGTCCATGGCCAGGTCTGATTTGCATACTTGAAGCTGGGTTGGGTTTAGCTTGCAAGTTCACATTCTTAGAAAAACAAGGGAGGGAGAACTTAGAAGCTGGAAAAACAAACAGAAAATAGTCTTGGGAGAGACACGGCCTTCCCTGTGTTTCCTCCAACTCTCCAGGCGAAGAGGTTCAGCATCTGTGTGGACCCCTTGACCCCGCCCCATCTCTGCAATTTCCCAGGGTCACGTCTTACTCTTTAACAGGAAGCACTTCCCTGGAGAAGAGGAAAGAAAAACACTCCGAGTCAAAGGGATGGTTTGCTTTGGACCAAGTCAGAAAACGAGGTTGGAAGCTGGAATAGGAGGGGGTTGATATAAGAATGTTAGAAGAGCAAAGCTGGATCAGACCAAGGGTCCATCTAGTCCAACACTCTGTTCACACAGTGGCCAGGCAGCCATCAGCCAGGGATGAAAAAGCAGGACATGGTGCTGCAACAGCACCCTCCCACCCATGTTCCTCAGCAACTGGGGCACACAGGCTTACTGCCTTGAATACTGGAGGTAGCACATTGCCATCAGAAGTAGTATGGCTTGGGTCCAGGTTATTTGAAAGACCGTATTCTCCCTTATGAGCCTGCCCGTGCTTTAAGATCTTCTGGAGAAGCCCTTCTTTCAGTCCCACCTTCTTCACAGGAACGCTTGGTGGGAACATGGGAGAGGGCCTTCTCGGTGGCTGCTCCGGTGCTCTGGAACTCTCTTCCTGGGGAAGCTAGGCTGGCTCCCTCCTTGATGGGCTTTCGGAAGCAGGCTAAAACTTTTTTGTTCCAGCAGGCCTTTGGAGAGTAATTTGGTCCTCCATCTATGTTAATGACTTATAATTTTGTTGTATATTTTAAACGTTTTTTTGTTTGTTTTTTTACATTTCTTTTCCTAGGTTTTACAATGTATGTTTTAAACTTTGTAAGACTGCCTTGAGACCCAGTATTGGGCAAAAGGTGGGATACTAATACTAATAGCCATGAATAGCCTTCTCCTCCAGGAATTTATCCAACCCCTCTTTTAAAGCCATCCAAAGGGGTGGCCAAATTGATAGCAAATTCCATATTTTAACTGCACTGTGTGAAGAAGTCCTTCCTTTTATTTGTCCTGAATCTCCCACCCATCAGCTTTAAGGGATGACCCCATTGGGTTCTAGTATTTTGGGAGGGGGGGGGGGAATGTCTCCCTAGCCGCATTCTCCAACCTGGTGCCTTCCATACCATATGTTGGACTGCAATTCTCATCATGCTGGCTGGGCATGATGGGAGTTGCAGTCCAACATACCTGGGGAAGGCTGACAAAATATACATAATCCCCTTACAGTAATGCTTAGTATTGCCACAACACTTTATGCCTTTAATGTGCATCATTCTTACAACAACCCTGTAAGTTAGACTGGGTTTGTTATCAGATTTGGTGGGGAGAGGGAGCTGAGGTCCAGAAAGAATGACTCACCTAAGACCCCCTTGGACAGTACTTGGCAGAAGTGAAATTCAAACCCGGGACCCAGTATCTTAGTTGCTCCACGGACAGCATCTGTCCCTGCCTGCTGGATCTTCCGGATTGAAAATGTAGGGCACATGGATCACTTCACAACAAGGTAGGGCATGAAGATCAAGCCTGTGCGTGCGCTCTGCTAGAGGTGACAGCCGGCCATCCTGGGGCCTTTGACAAATGCCACCTGGTTCAGCAGTTATCAGCTGAAGTTCTGTCTTCTGTCCCTACAAGAAATAGGAAGCCAATGCAAAAACAAAGTGCGCACAGATGCAAACACACCTACGCAATTTCAAACAATCAACAATAAGAAAATCCAGGACTTCAGTTAAAACCTTATAATACATTTTTATTATTATTTTACTCATGTTTCGTGTGTGTGTGTGTGTGTGTGTGCGTGTGCTTTTATGCTGTCATTCTGGAGACTCAAAGTAATGGGCAAAAATAAAATAAAATAGAATGCAATCATGTTTTTAAAAGCCAGCCATAAAAAGTCACAATAAAAAAGATCAGCAAGGCAATTAAATTAAAGGAGAGGCATCCATCACAGGCTGCTTAAAGGCAGCCTAAACAAACAAGCCAAAGTCTTGTGACCTCCAAGATGGGAGTGAAACTCTGACTTCAGCCAGCTTCAGAGGGAATCAGAGAGTCAGAGCTTGGGCCATCCTTCTGGGAATACTTCTGCATGCATCATTGAGGTCCAAGCATGCAGGCGCACCGTGAGGCTGTGTGAAAGTTTGTGTCATTCATTCATTCATTGCATTGATATCCCAGCTTTTTCCCCCCAAGGAACCCAAGGTGGCATACGGAATTCTCCTCCCCTCCATTTTATTCTCATAACAACAACCCTGTGAGGTGGGTTGGGCTGAGAGTCTGTGGCTGGCCCAAAGTCACCCAGGGAGCTTCCATGGCCGAGTGGGGACTAGAACCCAGATCTCCCAACTCCCAGCCTAACTCTCTAGCCACTACACCACACTGGCACTCAATATGTCAGCAATTTTTTGAGCTGTACTGGATCATTTTGAGCTGTGCTGGATCATCCAGTTCAGGGGGTGATTCATGCCTGTTTCCACTTTCCCTGCATAGATTATCCTGCTTGCAGACTACCCTATAGCACCTAGCTGTCCACTATCAGAAACAAGCTACTGAAGTAGACTGACCTTGTTCTGATCCCGCAGCACTGTGGAATAGGGTGTAGAGTGATATAAAATTAACTACTAGCGACAGAAATCAATTTGCACCCAAAGATTCCCCTCTATGAACTTTGGTGCTGAATATTCTCCAGAAACTAGTCTGTTGCAATATCTGCTGAATATCCACTTAATATTTGGTATCTGTCCTTGAAATCCCATGATATTTGATACCAGACCGCTGTGATTTGACAGTATGTCAATATCTGACGTGACGGTATTCAGTATTTGATTACATCCGAAAGGAAGCATGCAATGGGTGTTAAGAGATCAAAGCATCCCTTCGCTGAAATAGATAGGATATTATTATTATTATTATTATTATTATTATTATTATTATTATTATTATTATTTTACATTGACTGCTGACAGTTTTTGAAATTGATGGCTGACAGCTGAAATTGACAGCTGTCTTCCAAAACAAAGGAGAGATGTCGATCAGTCCAAAGCATACAAAGGGCAAGACAAATATTTTGTATTCAGCATCTAACAGTGCGATACGGCTGCAAGAAAGGCAAATGCTATTTTGGGCTGCATTAATAGAAGTATAGCTTCCAAATCACATGAGGTCCTGGTTCCTCTCTATTCGGCCCTGGTTAGGCCTCATCTAGAGTATTGCGTCCAGTTCTGGGCTCCACAATTCAAGAAGGACGCAGACAAGCTGGAGCGTGTTCAGAGGAGGGCAACCAGGATGATCAGGGGTCTGGAAACAAAGTCCTATGAAGAAAAACTGAAAGAACTGGGCATGTTTAGCCTGGAGAAGAGAAGATGGAGGGGAGACATGATGGCACTCTTCAAATACTTAAAAGGTTGTCACACAGAGGAGGGCCAGGATCTCTTCTCAATCCTCCCAGAATGCAGGACACGGAATAACGGGCTCAAGTTAAAGGAAGCCAGATTCCAGCTGGACATCAGGAAAAACTTCCTGACTGTTAGAGCAGTACGACAATGGAATCAGTTACCTAGGGAGGTGGTGGGCTCTCCCACACTAGAGACCTTCAAAAGGCAGCTGGACAAGCATCTGTCAGGGATGCTTTAGGGTGGATTCCTGCATTGAGCAGGGGGTTGGACTCGATGGCCTTGTAGGCCCGTTCCAACTCTGCTATTCTATGATTCTATGATTCTATTAATTCAAATTTGAAATGATGCATTCAAAATGCGAGCAGCTCAATGTGTAATCCTATGCATGTTTAAATGGGGGGGGGGGGTGGAGTCCAAAAAGTTGTAGGACTTTTTTTTGTCTAAACACGCATAGGACTGTACCCTTCATTTGAAATTTTGGTCAATTTCACATACTTGCAGATAAGTGTTTCGGCTCTGGTAACCACCAGCCGACTTATCTGTGAGCATTATAGAGCAAATCAACAAACTGTCCGTCATCACCACCACGCCAACGTGCACACTCAAAAATCTTCGGGGGGGGGGGGCGGGAATCATGCCCAGACTTCGGGAAATCTCTTGCCAGCCAGGAAAAATAACTAGGAAAGACCCTAGGTGACCAGTGCAGCAAAGTCCTTATGATACAGGCCTTGGTTTATATTCTGTTCTTGCCTCTGTAAAAAAATCATGTATAACAAAGATGCTCTGGAAAACTTAGGAAAGGTTGAAAGAGAAAATCAGGTAACAGTCTGTGAGAGAGTGGTAATAAACTGACCATTTGCTTGACTCTGTGCTTTTGTCTGGGCTTACAAGAGGGAAAGCAGCTCAAGTGTAGGGTGTCCATATGGAAAGGAGAACTGGGCTCCTGTATCTTTAACAGTTGAATAGAAAAGGGAATTTCTGCAGGTGTCATTTGTATGCATGCAGCACCTGGTGAAATCCCCTCTTCATCCCTACAGCTAAAAGCTGCAGGAGCCCTACCCTCTTTTGTATCTGGTCACTCTAGCATAGCTCCTGAAGCTCTAACTGTTGTGATGGAGAGGGGATTTCACCAGGTGCTGCATGCATACAAAGGACACCTGCTGAAATTCCCTTTTCTATGCAACTGTTAAAGATACAGGAGCCCTGTCTTCCTTTCCATATGGACACCCTACTCTTGTGCACCTGGGTGAGGAGCAAACAGATGCTCCCCGGGTCAGTACCTTCTCATCCTTCTTGCAAGCACCTGACAGGTCAGCTTGCAACTTTATTTATACGGCGAGGCTGCTCAACTCATCCCACTTGAGTGGATAATAAATATCTCCGGCCACGTCCCGCCGATAGACATTTTAATCTACGGAAGAGCTTAATAGCTCTCTCAGGCCCGTGGAGGGCAAGGGCCAATTTCTCCCCTGGTGCAAATTCATTTACTGCAGAGGGCTTGCTTTCAGGATGGATGCGGCCCCGGGGATGAATGGAGCCAGGAATAGCAGCTCGAACGGCTGGGCCACCGTCGTGTTCTGCAGAGCATAAGTAATTCATCAATGAGAGGTCCGATTTGCAAGCAACAAGGCAGGGCACACAGAGATACCGGCGCGTCCCCGTTCTCTGGCAGAAACGGGAGGCAGAGTATGAATAAATCTCCATTTGGTTGTGTAATAGGACATTTAGCAGACCGCTGAGAAGTAGCATCATTATCCATATTGTGCAAAGAGGGAAGGACGTCCCAGGCCCGATTCATTGCTTTTGAACTTTGCTCTCTGTATTTGCCAGTAGGATGACCCTATGGAAAGGAGGACGGGGGCTGCTGCATCTTTAACAGTTGTACAGAAAAGGGGATTTCAGCAAGTCTCATTTGCAGGCATGCAGCACCTGGGGAAATTCCCTCTTCATCACAACCGTTAAAGCTGCAGGAGCTATACTAGAGTGGCCAGATACAAGGGAGGGCAGGGCTCCTGCAGCTTTAACTGTTGGGCCCAGGACACACTCCATATACAGTTTTTAAACCTGTTCGAAGTATCATACCCTGCTTGGTGAAGGACCTTGCCCAAGTCTCTTAAAGATTCAGGCTGCATCTCAGCATCTGTTCAGAGAGAGAGAGAGAGAAAGCATTTTTCTTTCATTATTATTAGGGATGTGCATCTGACATCTCCCCCAAGCCACCCCATGCAGCGTTTTCCAAACTTTTGAGTGCTGATTTGCATTTTCCTTTTCTTTGGATTTAAAATTGGAGGCATGTTTCATTCTGATGTCCAAAAGCTTTAGCAGTAGAGTGTGTAAAAGGAATGAATGATCCTGTTTCACTTCGGAGAAGGGCAGCTGTGAAGATCAGAGCAGGGACTTGTACCAAAATGTGATGGGCACCCTCATCAGAGGACAAGTTCTGTTTCCTCTTGGCATTTGGAATGCTTGAATGATCCAAGCATTCCCGGGGTAGAACGTGGCAGTTTCACCCTCTCTGGTGGAGTCTGATTGGAAAGAGATGGAGCTAGATCAGTAACTCATGCAGAGCTGCAGCAGAGGGACTCCTCTGATGGGTACTTTGAGATCACACAGGGCTTAATGAATGAATTCACTGCAGTTTATTTATTTATTTATTACATTTTTATACTGCCCAATAGCCGAAGCTCTCTGGGCGGTTCACAAAAATTAAAACCATAATAAAACAACCAACAGGTTAAAAGCACAAATACAAAATACAGTATAAAAAGCACAACCAGGGTAAAACCACGCAGCAAAATTGATATAAGATTAAAATACAGAGTTAGAACAGTAAAATTTAAATTAAGTGTTAAAATACTGAGAGAATAAAAAGGTCTTCAGCTGGCGACGAAAGGAGTACAGTGTAGGCGCCAGGCGGACCTCTCTGGGGAGCTCGTTCCACAACCAGGGTGCCACAGCGGAGAAAGCCCTCCTCCTAGTAGCCACCTGCCTCATTTCCTTTGGCAGGGGCTCACGGAGAAGGGCCCCTGTAGATGATCTTAAGGTCCGGGTAGGTACATATGGGAGGAGGCGTTCCTTCAGATAACCTGGCCCCAAACCATTTAGAGCTTTAAATGTTAATACCAGCACTTTGAATCGGGCCCGGACCTGGACTGGCAGCCAATGAAGTTGTGAAAGGACTGGCATAATGTGATCTCGCCGGCCAGTCCCTGTTAGTAAACGGGCTGCCCTGTTTTGTACCAGTTGAAGCTTCCGGACTGTTTTCAAAGACAGCCCCACGTATAACGCATTGCAGTAATCCAAACGAGAGGTTATCAGAGCATGGATCACTGTAGCTAGGCTATCTCTGTCCAGATAAGGGCGTAGTTGGTATATCAACCTAAGCTGATAAAAGGTGCTCTTTGCCACTGAGTTCACCTGTGCCTCAAGTGACAGTTCTGGATCCAAGAGCACCCCCAAACTACAGACCAGATCCTTTTTTAGGGGGAGTGAAACCCTGTTCAGGACAGGGCAAACATCACCTCGCCGGAGAGATGAACCACCTGCTAACAGTACCTCCGTCTTGTCTGGATTGAGTCTCAGTTTGTTAGCCCTCATCCAGTCCATTACCGTGCCCAGGCACTGGTTCAGAACAGCCGCTGCCTCACCTGGGTTTGATGAAAACGAAAGGTAGAGCTGGGTATCATCCGCATATTGATGACACCTCAGTCCACATCTCCGGATAACCTCCCCCAGCGGCTTCATGTATATGTTAAACAGCATAGGGGATAAGATAGAGCCCTGCAGAACCCCATGGCTTAGGAGCCACGGCACAGAGCAATAATCCCCCAGCGGCATACATAATCCTGTTCCTCCTCTCCATTTTATCCTCACAACAACAACCCTGTGAGGTGGGTTGGGCCGAGAGTCTGTGACTGGCCCAAAGTCACCCAGTGGGTTTCCAATGGCTGAGTGGGGACTAGAACCCGGATCTCCCGACTCCCAGTCCGACACTCTAACCACTACACCACACTGGCCCCTAAAGCTAGTTCAGCCTTTCCCAACTTAGAACCCCCCTCATATATTCCACTGCAAATCCCATCCTTCCCAGCAAGAGGCAAAGGTAGGCATGGTTGACCGTCTGCCGAGGGCCCACACTCCAACAGGGGCCCTCTGACCCGAACCCCCTGGACTTGCTCCTCTTCTTCACCGTGGCAGCCTGCTTGTTCACCTGCCTCTTGCTCTGGTCCAGGGAACGAGGATGGTGAAAAGCAAGAGCAGGAGACACCACCACCTCCCTGCTCCCTGGCTCTCTGCCTGTCAAGCAAGCAACTGGCAGCAATGATGAGATAGAGGAGGAAGACCAAGAGCAGCTGGTGACCATGGCTGTGAGAAGGTGAATTCACCGAGGGAGGGGGCCTGTTGAAAGTGTCTTGCCCCAAACCTGCAGCTGGCACTGCTGGGGATGATGGGTGTTGCAGTCTAACCCGTCCAGAGGGCACAACGTCGGGGAAGGCTGCTCTAGTTTCGGCAGGCCCTCAGCCATTGGGGACTTCTTTAAAGTCCCAGCTTCAGCCGCATGGAAGGGAAACGGATCCTAGCGGCCGGCCGGTCCCTCGAGGGTCGGCCATTCCCAACGCGTTTGGCACGGTTGCCCCGGAATCTCTTTGAAAGTGCGGCTCGTAAATTACAGGCCCTGCTGATTTTGGGGGGGGGGGGGTGGCTGGAAACCATGATGCTGTTTTCTATTAACAGGTTTCGGAAGCTACTTGATCAGTGAGCAAATGATGTGTGTGTGTGTGTGTGTGTGTGTGTGTGTGTGTGTGTGTTTATTCTCGCTTCCAGGATGCGAAGGCTTTCATGCCCACAGTGCCAAATGCTCCCCTCCTAGCAGTTTTGACACCGGCCTTTAGCGCCAATACCTTGGAAGCGCATGTTATTTACCCATAATACAAATTAACACCGCAGTCACGCCGCGTCATGATTCATCTAAAATTAAAAGACACCGAGGCTGAGTCACAAAGTTATTCTTAGAGATCCCAGTGGGCAATAGCCCATCCAGCTCAGGAGAGGACCATGAGGCCACCTGCCGGCAGGCGCAAAGAATTGTTATGCGTTAGAACCCCGGGAGAGGGAAAGAAATCCAGGATTAATGAGGGATTAATCTTTGCAAAGAAAGGCATTTCCAGCGATGGGTGAACATCATGCCACAGTCAACAGATTTGTCCTAGGTTGTTTTCAGGCTTGCTTTTTCCTCTCTCTAAAGATCTGGAAGGATAACAGAATTAGGGAGGAGCTTTCAGAATTATTTTTACAGACAAATCCCTCCACGGGACCTCAGTTAAGGATAGGCTGACACACATAGAGAGTCCGCTCTAGAAATAATCCAGTGTGGATTACGTTCACGTGTGTTTTTCTATCTTCCTTCTAGGGTCCTTCTTTCCTTCTGTGAAGCCCGAGGGAATGTCCTTCAAGATCATCTTCTGGCTGGGATACTTCAACAGTTGCGTGAACCCCATCATCTACCCTTGCTCGAGCAAAGAGTTCAAAAGGGCCTTCATCCGGCTGCTGAAATGTCAGTGCCGCCGGAGGAGAAGGCCCATCTGGAGGGTGTACGACAAGCACTGGCGGGGCGCCTCCATGAACGGCTCTGGCCAAGAATCCGAGAGGGAGCCAAGGTCCCGGGTGTCTACCCTCAACGGCTCCTTCATATTGAACTCCGGCAGCTTGGAAAGACCCAGCAAGAGGAGAACTCTGAACTTCAAACGGTGGAGAATGTTCTCCCCTTTCCAAAAGCCGACGACACAGTTCAAAGAAAAAATGAACAGCCTCTCAAACAAGATACGGGCGGGGTCCGTCAAAGGCGCCATGGCGGCCTCGTACAAGACAGAGGTGGAGTCGGTCTCCATAGGGATCCCCAACGAATTCATGGAGTGTATCGAATATCACATGTACGATGATTTAACAGACTCTGAGTCCTGTGGGCTTAAAGAAACGGATATTTGATGCTAACAGGGATAACACAACAACCCTTTGGGGGAAGACTTTCCGTTTTGTTTTGTTTCTGTCTTACATGCAGTTGGCTGTCAACGGTGGATGTAATCCATGTGTGAGATGGCTAGACTGACAAAAGTCAATCAAGAAGCCGTGGCTCAGTGGTAGAAGCCATGCTTGGTGTCAGAGTGGCCCACGTTCAATCCACAGCATCTCCAGTCATAGGAGGGTCTCTAGGAGCAAGTGTGGGTCTGAATCTTTCTTGGTTTGAGGCCTTGAAGTGCCAGTCACTGTAGGCCAATCCAGGCTAAATGGACCCATGGTCTGGCTACTAGGATAAGGCAGTTTGCTATAGGATTGCACCATCCCATATCTGGACAGGTACTCAGTGAAGAAAAATCCCATTGGCCATCTGGAGCAACAGATCTAGATGTGTTTTGGGGTAGGTCCATGAATCCTAGAAGAGATGTTGGCCAGTGTTTACCAGGGAGCACTGAGAAATATCTCCTTCCCGTTGAGGTATAAGGTTGCGGGGTGTCATGATATGAATTGCCAAACCCTTCATAGACCCTGTGCCAAAAATATTTGGCACCAAAAAAAACCTCCAACGACAGGCCAAGAGGTTCAGAAGTAAATTATGAAAGTCCGTAGAGGAGGTGTTGCATAAACTCACCCAATAGCAATGCTTTATTCTGAACATTCTTTGCAAAATTCTGGATTTTATAGGCCATGTGATAGCAGATTAGGAGAGTTTGAGTAGAAGTGTTTGATTATGAGGTGGAAGCAGGTAGCCAATCAAAATACAGAAGCTCCACTCCCTTCATCGAGGTGCGCTCCAGTTGTCTTGGACTACAACCCCCAACATTTCTAACCATTGGCCATGGGGTCTGGGGCTGATGGGATTTGAAGTTCAAAACATCTAGAGGTCACCCGATCTGGGAAAAATGGTCTAAGCACAATTGATCTCTTTGATTTCAATTATTGTTTTGAGGGAATAACCAGGGAAGAAGGCACATCTGTCTGGAATACCAACAGAGCTTCCTGAGGTTTGAAGACGATCTCGGGAGATGCCCCCCACTTTCAAAGTCTGTGTTTGCCCAGGTTGACAGCATACACACAGCCCTTCGCACTGAACAAAGAAAGTCCGGGAAATTTGCAAAGGTTTCCAGTTTGAATCAGCCTCTAAACTGGGTTCACACATTAGGAAACTGTATATTTCAGATCTAATTTCTGTGATCAACACCAGTGCCATCTTGGAGGGGGGGGGGGTCCTGGAGAAGATGCAGCACTTTGCACCAATAAGCTTACCAGGGACTCTGGGTAGTCTCGCTTTCTTTCTCCCTCCATCCCTCTTTCTTTCTCTCTGTGTGTCTTTCTTTCCGGATCGGCAGGCACACAGCAAAGTGAAACACTGGCCAAGGTTGCAGCTGCCTGCCATCTTCTTTTTCCCAGAATGCTTGTGGGCTGCGGGACCCAGAAGCTTCTTCAGTAAATGAAAAAGCAAGTAGCTGCAGCCATGAGTGGTGCTTCGCTTTACAACATACAAGCGACAATAATAATAACAACAACAACAGAAAGAGAATGGAGGAGAGAGAGAGAGAGAGAGAGTTGCTGTTGACTGGTGTCTGCCCCATTGAGCACTCTGGGACTGGAGGGCCCTGGCATTTGCCCTAAAATGCCAGGTGCTGGCGACAGGCATGAATGTGATTATAAAAATTAAAAATTATAAAAAAGGCAAACTGAGATGGGAAGGAAGGAAGGAAAGAAGGAAGAAAGGGGCTGATAGGATGGGACACCAAGAAAGGGTTATAAGTCTATTTTTCTGCTCCCTTTTTCCTTTGCTGTCAAAGCATGGGATGAATTACAGGCCGCCATTCTGGTGTTTGTCAAAATATTTGCCCCACAGCCAGCCAATAGCGTCAAGCAAAACTGGCCCTGATTGAACTGACACAACCCCATCTGTTCTCTGCTGTTCCTGCATGTGTTTTAGAGAAAACAGGCAGGTTTGCCAATACGTGGAAACCTCCAGCGGGGGTAATAACCTTCTGAACCCCAAATTTGTTAAGTCAATGGCAATATTCCCAATAGGACATCTTGGTGGGAAATGTATTTTTCCCCTCCGCTTGTTTATTTGGACTTGGGTAGAAGCTAGCAAATCGAGTCCCTGCAGCAACTGTGGATCGAACCCAAGAGCTGAAAATAGCAGCGTCGTCATTGAACGTCGCCTGTAGATGTTTTCATAGGCAAGTTTTTGACTGGCCATCGAAATCCAACTGGCGCGCAGTCAGAATTCCACTGGAAGTCGTTGCGAAGGTCTGAATGCGGAGAATATGCTTTTCTTTAATGGCAAACTGCAGGGGCCACTAAAATCGGTGGAATTCTGTAAGCAACTGAAGGTCAAAGTGGATGGTACCCAGGCAACGCGCTGGCTGATGCACGTGACACTTCATCAGCAATGGAATAATAATAGCGGCTGGAAATGCAATGAATATTCTCCCTTTTTGATTTGCACGCTAAAAAAATGGTCGTTCGGGTGTGTTGGAAATACTTCTTTTCAAAGACCACACAAATTTCATAGAATCATAGAATAGCAGAGTTGGAAGGGGCCTACAAGGCCATCAAGTCCAACCCCCTGCTCAATGCAGGAATCCACCCTAAAGCATCCCTGACAGATGGTTGTCCAGCTGCCTCTTGAAGGCCTCTAGTGTGGGAGAGCCCACAACCTCACCAGGCAACTGGTTCCATTGTCATACTGCTCTAACAGTCAGGAAGTTTTTCCTGATGTCCAGCCGGAATCTGGCTTCCTTTAACTTGAGCCCGTTCTTCCGTGTCCTGCACTCTGGGAGGATCGAGAAGAGATCCTGGCCCTCCTCTGTGTGACAACCTTTTAAGTATTTGAAGAGCGCTATCACGTCTCCCCTCAATCTTCTCTTCTCCAGGCTAAACATGCCCAGTTCTTTCAGGCTCTCCGGTCATTTAATCAGAGGTAGCCAAAGGGATCATGTCCTAAACAGGATGATATCATAAAGCTGCATAGCCAATCAGATTTGGCTATGTGATTACATCATAGAGGGCTGTGCTTCCTCTATTATTCACACGGCTCCTCTGCTACTACTAGAGCATCTTGGGAAGCTGTGAAGACACACTCTCAATCATGGAGTACTGAGCATACTGTGAATGCAAGATATATACAAATGGAGAAACAGTTAACCTTTTGGTGGTGATTAGGGTGACCCTATGGAAAGGAGGGCAGGGCTCCTGTATCTCTAACAGTTGCATAGAAAAGGGAAGGTCAGCAGGTGTCATCTGTATGCATACAGCACCTGGGGAAATCCCCTCTTCATCACAACAGTCAAGGCTGCAGGAGCCCTGCCCTCTTTTGCATCTGATCACTCTGGCATAGCTTCTGCTGTTTTAATTGTTGTGATGAAGAGGGGATTTTACCAGGTGCTGCAGGCATATAAATGACACCTGTTGAAATGGTCGCCATAGTGGTGATGAAGTACCATCTGTAACTATGTCCAGCCGCCAAGAAACACCGTTTAACTTGTTAATGAGAAGTGGGAAACCTTAGGTCTGTGGGCCAAATTTAGCCCTCCTCTGAGATTCCCCGGATAGTCACTGGTCTCTGATTGATTGTGTAGTTTTCCCCCATTCTGAAAAGTTAGCATTCCTCTTCTAAGGGTTAATTACTAGCAAAAGAGATTTAAGCAAAACGATGCTGGTGTTTTTGTGGTTTTTGGCTCCACCCCTTTGGCCCCGTCCATCACAGGAATGCAGGGCCCCCCCCCCAGCTTCCCTGAAACTGAATTCAGCCCTCAGGCTGAAAGAGCCTCCCCAACCCTGTGTTAACGAAATGCTGTCCTGTAGGGTAAAAGGAGGACAGGGCTCCTGTAACTTTAAGAAAAGGGAATTTCAGCAGGTGTCATTTGTATGCATGCAGCACCTGGTGAAACCCCCTCTTCATCGCAACAGTTAAAGTTACAGGAGTCCTGCCCTCTTTTGTATTTGGAAGGGAGGGCGCCTGCAGCTTTAATTGTTGTGATGAAGAGGGAATTTCATCAGGTGCTGCATGCATACAAAGGACACCGGCTGAAATTCCTTTTTTGATACAACTGTTAAAGATACAGGAGCCCTGTCCTCCTTTTCATAGGGTCACCCTACTGTTCTGCTACCTACCACTGCAATTCTCCTTTTATTGAGAGCAAAGGAAAAGAGAGAGTGTCCAAAGAGGTCCAAATGTTCCCCTGCTGTTTTCTCTGTAGACGCCAACTAGGAGAGTCAACGCTAGCCAATTGCAAATGCCCCAGTGCCTGTCAATGCCCGTACCTAGGGGGCCGTTGAAATGGCAGCCTTCATTCCCATGGAAAGTAGTAGCAAGCTATCTGCACGCGTTCAGATGTACGTGGCGTGGATTCTGGATCAGGTTTTCTCAATGATCCCTCACAAGTTCACGCTTTGGATTGTGTTAAGAAGCTTTGGAAACCAGATGCCGCCATTGCCTTGGGTAGCCAAACTCCGCTGGCATTATCACAGCCCCAAAAGGATTAGTGGAGAATCCACGATTAGGAGTCCACAAGGGCCTCCAAGTATAGAACTAATCAATAAAACTGAGGCATGGTTGTTTTTAACTAGTGAACCATCAAAGTTCTCCCAAACCGACTGAGAAAGTCCACTCCAGTCAATGACCACGGCAGCTGCACAAAGAAAAGTTGTGTCCGTCAGTTGCGAATCCAGTGATAGATCTGTATGATGGTTATGCTCAAGGTTCTGTGACTATGGCCCAGAGCCAAGGGAGGGACATTCACATGTAGGAGGGCACATCGCGCATAGCAAGAGTATCCCTCAGCTCTTTTGGTGCAGGCATTTCCGCTGCTGATGAGACAAGCCGCTGTCCCATTATTCAAAAGACTTGCCTCTTTGATTGTAGGATTTTTATTTTTTTTTAAAGACGAAGGCCATGGCTAGACCTGCAGATATCCTGGGGATCGCCCTGGGATCATCCCTGTGCATTCACATGACGCACAGGGGATCCCGGGACCCGGGAGCATGAGTGTTGTGCCCATTGGGGGTGCAGTAGGGGGAGGGGGAGTTTTTTTTAAAAAAAAACTTAAAAGTTTTTGGACGAGCGCTCGTGCGCTCCTTCTCCTTTAAAAAACAAAATGGCGCCCGCAATGTCACACGCCGTGTGTAGACGAGGGCGACGATCTTGTGATTATAAAATCGTGAGATCGTCGCCCTCCGAACGCCTCGTCTAGCCTTGGCCCAAGTGAAGGGCCTACTTTTCAGTCATGGATGTAACATATGGGGGGGGGGGACAATTGTCAGATTTGACAGCTCCCCCCCCACACACACACACAATCCTTTCTGTCTTATATGAACCTCTCTGCTCAACACAGTTGATTGAACTCCATCAGCAAAATCTCACCGCTGACACAAAAGAAGAAGACTTCATCTGCAATTATACAGGACTGATGTTTTATAACCTTTCTATTTTATTGTTTACAGATGTGTACATAGGTGTACATTTCCTTTAACAAATCTTTGGAGATTTCATGTCTAGGGTTCCCCTCCCCCGCCATCCTTTTTAAAATCTGCAAGTGTATTTATTAGCTGGAGTGGGGTTTCATTTCTTGTCACATGGTTCTGCCAGATTGATTTATGTATACCTTTGCAAGACCAGAATGCACATTATCTTTTGTTTCTTTGTACCAAATACACGCACAAGTCTGACTAAGAAAGTGCATTGTTTTAGATGCATGGTGGCCTACCTTTATTTGTTCAGCCTCCAGAAGGGCCTAACGTCTCCTGAGGTTCCACCACAGACAGAGTTGCCCTAGAAATCCAAAGTAAACTTCCTCCTCAGGCAAGACTTTGAAGGGTTATCCAGGAAAACCAAGAGTTTGATAATACTAGTGAAATATCAAGAAGTGGGGTAGGGGCTTCTACATAGTTCTGGACCATCCCACCATACTTCGAGTGTGAAGGAGTCATTTTGGAATGTTCCCCCCATATTAAAAAAAAACCCACCCTGCATCTAGAAAACTAGCACCTCAGGGCCAGATCTACGCCAAGCAAGATACAACACTTTGAAAGTGGTTTGAACATGGTCTGTGGGATGTATCATGGGCCCCAACAGTTGTCAATACCGTGGTAAACTAATATAGCAGCCATGTACATCCTGCCCAGGAAGAGGACTGTGCTCAATCTTTACCCCTGATGTGCTAGTTTTTTACTTGCAAGGTTTTATTTTACATGGATGAACACTGAAAATGAGAATTCCCACCCAATATGCACACATTTGGTGTAGTTTGGGCCAGATTTCAATGTGGTGGGTCTTCGAAAAACATTCACCCGTGCAACCGTGCTGATGGAAGTGGACTTCCCATTTCCTCTCCTTCTGATATCACTCTCTCCAGGATCCTGAAAATCCTGCACAGAGAGTCAGGTGACCTGCTGAGTGGGTGAACTGCAGTATGTCTAGGGAGGGATCCCCAAAAATCAGGTGGGGGGACCTACCACAAGCGGAGGGCACATCCTGGATCAAACCCAATATATATTACTTCACTTACTTCTAGGGTGACCGTATGGAAAGGAAGACAGGGCTCCTGTATCTTTAACAGTTGCATTGAAAAGGGAAATCATAGAATCATAGAATAGTAGAGTTGGAAGGGGCCTACAAGGCCATCGAGTCCAACCCCATCTTGACCAGATACAGAAGAGGGCAGGGCTCCTGCAGCTTCAACTGTTGTGATGAAGAGGGAATTTCACCAGGCGCTGCATGCATACAAGTGACACCTGCTGAAATTCCCCTTTCGATACAACTGTTAAAGATACAGGAGCCCAGTCCTCCTTTCCATAGGGTCACCATACTTACTTCAAAATGTGGTAAGCTAGCCCTGCTGCATTTGGGGGTCTTCCTTCCTTCTCATTCTGCTGAGCAGAACCCCGGCCCATAATCCAAAAGTCCTACTCTGGTGACGCCATCGTCTCCAGTAGACCTATTGGTCCAACACCATTAGGACTCTCTATAGGAAAACACTTGAATAGGAAAACACTTGAGCACATAAGCTACCTGCAAGGCTCCCTGATGTCAAGAAACTACAGACTGACTACGATGGGGCTATTCCTTCCAAGCATGACCCTATGGAAAGGATTACAGGGCTCCTGTGTCTTTAACAGTTGCACAGAAAAGGGAATTTCTGCTGGGGTCCTTTGTATGCATGCAACACCCAATGAAGCTCCCTCTTCATCACAACAGTTAAAGCTGCAGGAGCCCTGCCCTCTTTTGTATCATGCTAGGCCAGGCTCCTGCAGCTTTAAATGTTGTGATTCATTACAGCGTGAAAATCACCGGCCAGCCTTTGCCATCCCCACCGCCAAGCCTAAAGGAGAGTCATATATTATCTACAGCCGCAGTGGCCAATATTAACAGCAAGCAGAAGATCGTTAGCACAAAATGAGATGAACCTCACAGAATCGTTTGGACGGTGTTAAATTAAGTGAGAGCCGCCCCCCCCCCCGCCCCCCGCTGGGCACAGTGCTAAAAGCCCCATTTCTGCTTTGCTGCTCCTGGAATCGTGTCGGTGGGATGGAGGAGAAAGTCTCACTGGCTTCCCCTCCGATACTGACGCTCCGTCAATGTCATTGTCCTGAACGCAGCAAATTAATTTTGGGGGGAGGGGGTTGGTTTGAAAGAGAGTGTTACATAAGTGATTAGTTGTCATGAACGCCGGCTTGCATTGTTGTTTCTCCCACCCCACCCGCAGCTTTTCCTATAGCCCCCAAAGAACACCCCATCGATTCTAATACAGTTGACCTTGACAACACAAGCCCAGGTCCCAAAAGTCATGATGACAGCGTTATGGAATCAGAGGCGGTATGCCATTGAATAGGAGTGGCAGAAGACGTACGGGGTCAGATTGTGCCTTTGGTTTGTGAACCTGGGCTGCCTCTGAAAGAACGGGTTTGTAGTTTGGGGGTACTCTTAGACCCATTTCTGTCATTGGAGGCTCAAGTAGCCGCCACGGCTCAGAGTGCCTTTTACCATCTTCGGTTGGTTCGCCAACTACGGCCTCTCCTGGACAGGGATAGCTTGCCCACGGTGGTACAGGCATTGGTAACCTCAAGATTGGATTACTGCAACATGCTCTATGTGGGGCTGCCCTCGAAGCTGCTCCGGAAGCTGGAGCTAGTGCAGAATGCTGCAGCTCGGCTGTTGTCTGGAGCTGCCCCTTTCCAGCATGTAACTCCTCTGCTGAGGGAACTGCACTGGCTGCCTATTCGCTACCGGGCCAGGTTTAAGGTTCTGGTACTTGTGTACAAAGCCCTAAACAACTTGGGACCAGGAGAGAGCGCCTTCTCCCTTACCATCCTGCCCGGTCACTGAGGTCATCCGAGGGCCTGCTCCTGGTGGTTCCACCTAGATCCATCCTCCGATTGGAATCCACCAGGGGAAGAGCCTTCAGTGTGGTGGCCCCCCTCCTGTGGAATTCCCTGCCTCTGGAGGTCAGGCAGGCGCCAACCTTGTACTCCTTTCGGCGCCTCCTGAAAACATCTTTATTCCAAGAAGCCTTTCTCTAACATGCAGCCTTGGATTACTGTTATTGCTTCTTTTAAATTTTGTTTTAACTGTTTTTATTCAGTTTTTATTTTCATTTTACATTGTACACCGCTCAGAAATTTTTCAATGGGGAGCGGTATATAAATATTCTAAATAAATAAATAAATAGATAAATAAATAAATAAACAAATAAGAATCAACCATCCCTGCTCCCCCAGTGCTCTGCAGAGGGACAGGAGACTTTGCTGAAAGGGGTGAGCTGGGAGCAAGATACCCCAAAATTGGGCAGGGGAACCTTCCACGAGCCGAGCCTTTCACAGAGTTTGCAGATACCCTGGAATTCGCTGCCACGAGTGACGGCCACCAGCTCGGATGCTCTTAAAAGGAGATTCGACAGATTCGTGGAGGAGAAGGTGGTCAGCGGCTAAATATGACTTCCAAGATCAGAGGCAGAAGGCCTTGGTAGGCCAGGTGCTGAGATCACGGGGGGCAGGCTGCTGCTGCACTTCTGCCCTGCTCGTGGGTTTCCCACTGGGGCATCTGGTTGGGCCACTTTGGGGACAGAATGCCGGGTGAGAGAGGCCTTCGGTCTGACCCAGCACAGCTCTTCTGAGGCACTTTTTAAGAACGAAACAGAAATTAGGGCTGTGCACGCACCCCCCGAACCGCTTCATGGCCCAATCCGGAAGTTTCGGCTTGGGCCCAAACCTCTTCAGTTCAATCCGACCCTCCGCCACTCTGCTCCACAGAGCGAGATCTGGAGTGGCAGATCGAGATTTTGCCCCCCACCCTTTCCTATTTACTTGCCTCCGCAGCAGGCAGCAGAGGCAGGTAAGTGGGGAGGGGGGACAAAATGGGGACCGAATAAGCCTCCCCCCCCTTACCTGGCTCTGCCACCATCACCACACGGACTTTTTACCTGCATTCGGAGCTCCGGATGGAGGCGAACCGCTTCGCATCGATCCGCAGCTCCCCCAACCCGATTCGGATCCGCCTTTGGCGGAGGCGGATCGGGTCGCTCCGCTCCAGAATCACGATCTGAATCGGAGCGGAGCACAGCCCTATCAGAAATACCCACTTATTTATTTATTATTATTACATTTATATCCTGCCTTTTTTTCTCTTCCAAGGAATCCAAGGCATCTTACACGGTCCTCCTCCTCCCCATTTTTGCTCACAACAACAGCAACCCTGTGAGGTAGGTTAGGCTGAGGGTCCGTGACTGACTCAATGAGTTTCATGGTCATGTGGAGACTAGAACTCAGACCTCCCGAGTCCCACTCCAACACTCTAACCACTATGCCACGCTGGCTGTCCTACACCACACTGGCTGTCACACTCAGAAGCAAACATGCAATTACCGGGGCTTCTTTTCAATGAAGGACAGAACTGCTTGTTAAACGAAAGTCCCATTTGCTGCCAATACCACCACCCTGCGCATCAAATCTTTTCTCCTTCCTACAGGAGAGCAACACTCCAGATAAATTCCTGGAGGCGAAAGCTATCCATGGCTACTAGTCCTGATGGTTGTGTGCTATCTCCAGTATCCGAGGCAGTAAGCCTGTGTGCTCCAGTTGCTGGGGAACATGGGTGGGAGGGTGCTGTTGCACCATGTCCTGCTTGTTCATCCCTGGCCCATGGCTGGTTGGCCACTGTGTGAACAGAGTGCTGGACTAGATGGACCCTTGGTCTGATCCAGCATTAGGGCTCTTCTGATGTTCTTATGTCCTGTGAAGCATTTTGACCCCTTTCATACTGCTTTTAACCCGGCTCCCTTTGCTGCGTTTGCAGGAGGAGTTAAGTACTCCATCTAAGCGATTTCCTAGCCAGGGCTAACCAAATTTGGCAGGAAAATAGATAAATATCAATAGGAAAGTTATACCATGACGCCATATTGCTCCGTGTCTATGCTACATGCAAGTTCCCCAAGCCCTTTTGTGCATCGCGACCCCAGTAACTCCAACTCACTGCTACCAAATCCAAACACACACACACACACACACACACACACACACACACACACACACACACACACACATTCTTGATCAGGGTTGCTTCAAGTGGAGGCTGGTGGCTCTGATGTCAGTGGAGCGGTGAATCCACTCCGGGTTTCAGTTAGAACACTAAAGAAGCCTCTGCTGATTCTGCAACACTAATGGCAATGTGGAATCAGCCATCCCAATTGGCATTGCTGGGCATGATGGAGGCTTTTGACGCCTCCTCTTCTCTCAGTGACCCCCACACATCCTTCCCCCCGCCCCAGCCCAGCATTCTTGAGCTTCCCCACCCACCCCACTCCGGTGTATGTGTGTGTGCCTGCACCCCCACAGGCCTGGATGCTCTCCTGCCATGGCTAAATCAGGCTCAAGTTATACCAAAGGGCAACCCAAAAGCAAGTCAGTCAGCAAGCAATAGCCAAAAGCACAGTTTGATCAGGCAAGAGGGAGCCATCCGGAAGAGAGGTCTAAAAAGCTGCCGAGGCAAAAACACAGATATACAATCAGACACAATTAGGGTGACCCTATGAAAAGGAGGACAGGGCTCCTGTATCTTTAACAGTTGCATAGAAAAGGGAATTTCAGCAGGTGTCATTTGTATATATGGAGAACCTGGGGAAATGTCCTCTTCATCACAACAGTTAAAGATGCAGGAGCCCTGCCCTCTTTTAAATCTGGTCACTCTAGTATAGCTCCTGCAGCTTTAACTGTTGCGACGAAGAGGGAATTTCACCAGGTTCTCCATATATACAAATCACACCTGCTGAAATTCCCTTTTCTGTGCAACTGTTAAAGATACAGGAGCCCTGTCCTCCTTTTCATATGGTCACCCTAGACACAATACACTGCCCAAGAAGCAGAGCCAAGCAGAATTCCACAATTGCTTACAGGTGCTTTAGATGATGTCATGACCCTCTTCTGTATATAAAGAGCACTTTCTGAAAGGTTTTTTTTTTTAAGGCAGGGAAAATGCTTTTAATTGTGAAAGTGGGGTAGGGTGACCATATGAAAAGGAAGACAGGGCTCCTGTATCTTTAACAGGTGCATATATGCAAATTTCAGCAGGTGCCATTTGCATATATAGAGAACCTGGTGAAATTCCCTCTTCGTAACAACAGTTAAAGCTGCAGGAGCTATACTAGAGCGACCAGATTTAAAAGAGGGCAGGGCACCTGCAGCTTTAACTGTTGTGATGAAGAGGAAATTGTGGCGCAGAGCGGTAAAGCAGCAGTTTCTGCAGCTGAAACTCCCCACGGCCTGGGTTCGATCCCAGCGGAAGCTGGTTTCAGGCAGCCGGCTCGGGTCGACTCAGCCTTCCATCCTTCCGAGGTCGGTAAAATGAGTACCCAGTTAGCTGGCGGAAAGGTAATAACGGCCGGGGAAGGCAACGGCAAACCACCCCGCTATAAGGCCTGTCAAAAATGTCAGCAAAAGCTGGTGTCCCTCCAAGAGTCAGTAATGACTCAGTGCTTGCACGAGAGATTCTTTTCCTTTTTTCTTCCCCATATATACAAATGACACCTACTGACATTTCTTTTTCAATACAACTGTTAAAGATACAGGAGCCCTGTCCTCCTTTTCATATGGTCACCCTATTCTTGGGTATTTGCACTATTCCACTACACCATGCTGCCACCTAGAGGTGAGGTAGCAGAAAAGCAGGGAAGAAAAAGTTCTTCAGGTAGTGCACAGATCTCTGTCCTGCAACGAAACCAAAAGCAGGTACAGACGATTAACAGCCTTGTGTAGAAAAGCTCAACAATGGGTTGCAAACCTGAGAATCGAGATTCATCATAGTATCTCAGTGTGTGCTCAAGGGAGATTACACAGTATTTATTTATTTAAAAAAAAAATTCTTCAATTAAAATGTCTAGAGGTTTACAACAAATCACTTAACAATGAAAAAAAAATCCACCACCCTATAATAATCAATAAAATAATAGTTAACAACAGTTAAGACCAGCTGTAAAAATAATTTCAGCAGGAGATGGAAAGCACTAGAGGGAGGGGGGAGTGTAGATTATAATGTTTAAATATCTTAACTGGGTCCCTTAGAAACAAACGCAGGCACAGATCTGTTGCAGTGTGGTGTAGTGGCTAAGGTGTTGGACTGGGAGTCGGGAGATCCGGGTTCTAGTCCCCACTCAGCCACGGAAACCCACTGGGTGACTTTGGGCCAGTCACAGACTCTCAGCCCAACCTACCTCACAGGGTTGTTGTTGTGAAGATAAAATGGAGAGGATTATGATGTACGCTGCCTTGGGTTCCCTGCAGGAAAAAAGGAGGGATATAAATGTAATAAATAAATAAATAAATAATTATCTATTTTGTTACTCCTCTTCCCTCTCTTGAACGTGTGTTTGGTGCTGAAACATGAAATGTAGAACGGAGTCCTAATTAAACATACACACGGATTATAATTCCAGTAGCTGTTACGAAAAACAAGCGTACGCTGAATCATCAAGTTAAACCATTCTTTGCTTGGCCGTGCATCTGGAGTTATAAACGTGGTGAGCTTATTTTTGGACTCCGAGTTCTCCCAGGAGGCCGCCCCGTCTGATTTGACATCGAGTTATTGTTATAGGCTTTGTGACCTCGGGATAAGGACTACTACAATCACAAAAGGGCCATTCACAAGTCCACGTAAGTCACACGAGCTCGGATATGGAGTTGTTTCGTTCTTACGCAGGCACACTTCATGCACACAAGGTGGCAGACGTGAACCACTTTTGAAGCTCAGACTCTAGCCGGCTGCTGAATGGCAGGGATAGACAGGTCTTTGCAAAGGGTCTTGCTGAAAACGATAAAGACTAGCCAATGTGTTAGTGCATAAAAACGCATGAACTCCATCAGATTCCTGAAAAGTTTGCCTCTTAATTGGCAGAGAGATAAAAAGATCATAGAATCATAGAATAGTAGAGTTGGAAAGGACCTATAAGGCCATTGAGCAACCCCACACTCAATGCAGGAATCCACCTTAAAGCATCCCTGACAGATGGTTGTCCAGCTGCCTCTCTTGAAGGCCTCTAGTGTGGGAGACTGTAAACAAAGCCCTATGAAGAGAGACTGAAACAACTGGGCATGTTTAGCCTGGAGAAGAGAAGATTGAGGGGAGACATGAAAGGTTGTCACACAGAGGAGGGCGAGAATCTCTTCTCAATCCTCCCAGAGTGCAGGACACGGAATAACGGGCTGAAGTTACAGGAAGCCAGATTTCGGCTGGACATCAGGAAAAACTTCCTGACTGTTAGAGCAGTACGACAATGGAACCCATTAACTATGGAGGTGGTGGGCTCTCCCACCCTAGAGGCCTTCAAGAGGCAGCTGGACAACCATCTGTCAGGGATGCTTTAGGGTGGATTCCTGCACTGAGCAGGGGGTTGGACTCAATGGCTTTAGAGACCCCTTCCAACTCTACTCTTCTATGACTCTAAGTACAGTCTGTGACGCGCATAGACATGTCGCAGGCAGGAAGGTACAGAAGCATGACTCCAACCACGTGGAAACCACATGTGGCACTACCAGCACAAGAACCACGGAAGGCTGGTGGCTCCAACATCAGCGAATCCACTCTGGGTTTCCAGTCGGAAATCTCTTTAGAGTTATAGAAGTGGCCACTTTATTATGGGCTGAAGTGTCATCAGTGTGTGTTTGATACTCAGCTCCACCTCTTGTTTCCAGCTGCACATCCCAGGGAGGCTGTGGAACTCCTGAACCAGTGTTTGGAGGCTGTTTGGGGATGGATGTGGGTGAACAAACTGGAATTTAATCCAGACAAGACAGAGGTACTGTGGGTGGGGGAACCAACTACTTTGGATGGAGGTTTACAACTGGTCTTAGATGGGGTTGTGCTCTCCATAAAAGACCAAGTACGTAGTTGAGTCCTCCCTAATTCTGAGCTAACTGGGGAAGCCCAGGTAGCTGTGGTGTCCAGGAGTGCATTCTACCAGATGAGGCTGGTACGCCAGCTGTGGCCCTATCTGGAGAGCATGGGCCTGGCCTCAGTCATCCATGCGCTAGTCACGTCCAGGCTGGACTACTGTAATGTGCTGTATATGGGGCTGCCTTTGAAGACAGTTCAGAAACTTCAGCTGGAGCGAAATACAGCCACCTGAGTACTGGAAGGGGCAAGGTGTTATAACCACATAACGCCTCTCCCGCGCCAGCTGCACTGGCTACCTGTGTGTTTCCAAGCCCAATTCAAAGTGCTGGTTTTGACCTTTAAAACTCTAAACAGTTTGGGCACCAAGCTACTTGAAGGATCCATATCAGCCTGCCCGCACTTTAAGATCGGAAAGAGAGGCCTTTCTCACCTGCCCACCAGTGAGAGAAATTAGGTGGGTCTCCTCACGGGAGAGGGCCTTCTCAGTGGTGGCCCCACACCTGTGGAACGAACTCCCACCGGCGGTCTGCCATGCACCATCCCCACGGCCTTTTAAGAAGACCTTTAAATGTTTTATTTTACTATGGTCTTCTCCGAAATGAATACTGTTTTGCTGCTGCTATCCTTGTTGTTTTTATTATGTCTTTACCGTTCACTTTTATTGTTTTTAACTGATATCTTAATGTGATTTTATTGCTTTTAGTATTTATACTGTTTTTATGTATGGTTGTAAGCTGCCTTGGGAGGGCTTCTGCCCTGAAAGGTGGCTAAGAAATATTTTGAATAAATAAATAAAATAGAGTCCTGACTGGTTCTGGCTGAAACTTGCAGGAGGGATCACTGCTCCTGTCATCGAAGCCACCAGCCTTCACTGCTTGTACCTCTTGTGTTTTATGGCCATTTTGTGTTGCCAAAATAATTATTATTATTATTATTATTATTATTATTATTATTATTATTATTATTAATTATTTATTTATATAGCACCTTCAATGTACATGGTGCTTTACAGAGTAAAACAGTAAATAGCAAGACCCTGCCGCATAGGCTTACAATCTAATAAAATCATAGTAAAACAATAAGGAGGGGAAGAGAATGCAAACAGGCACAGGGTAGGGTAAGCAGGCACAGGGTAGGGTAAAACTAACAGTATAAAGTCTGCACAACATCAAGTTTTAAAAGCTTTAGGAAAAAGAAAAGTTTTTAGTTGAGCTTTAAAAGCTGCGATTGAACTTGTAGTTCTCAAATGTTCTGGAAGAGCGTTCCAGGCGTAAGGGGCAGCAGAAGAAAATGGACGGAGCCGAGCAAGGGAAGTAGAGGCCCTTGGGCAGGCGAGAAACATGGCATCAGAGGAGCGAAGAGCACGAGCGGGGCAATAGTGTGAGATGAGAGAGGAGAGATAGGAAGGAGCTAGACCGTGAAAAGCTTTGAAGGTTAACAGGAGAAGTTTATAGTGGATTCTGAAGTGAATTGGAAGCCAATGAAGAGATTTCAGAAGCGGAGTAACATGGTCAGAGCGCCGAGCCAAGAAGATGATCTTTGCGGCAGAGTGGTGAACAGAAACCAACGGACTGATGTGAGAGGAAACCACCTGTTTGGGGATTTTGCACATTTTGTGGGTGATCTTTAAGTTGGCCTATGTATTTTTGGCATTTTTCTTACGTCCTTTATTTTTTGCCCGACAAGGGTAATACCACATTTAGCTGTTCAACAGTGGGTCCCTAGACTGGAGGAAGAGGATTTTATACCATCTGAAGCTGTGTCATTATTCTCAGGGGGTGTGGGGAGGTCATCCTCTCCAATTACTAGGTAAAACTGCCTAATTTGGCTGTTTTGTACCTAGCACAGCATCTAAATTGATCTCCAGGTCAATTTACAAAGCCAAGTGGTTTCTCCCAGCCTCACCATATACAGCCACATCTTCCAGATCAATGTAATAATACTGACCTACCTCACTGGGTTGCTGTAAGGATGACTGAGATTATGCAGAGTGCTCAGAGCACTTCAGGAAGGGGCATATAAATACTATGGGTTTTCACCATCACCTCCCAGACAGATGGGTTAAAAGATGTGACTCTGAGAGGCGTCCTCCTGAAGTCATCCGTGTATTTCAGGCACATACACAAACTTCTGCAGACTGCAAACACGTCTAATTTTACCCGCCTGCCTGTAAACAATTGCTAAATTTAGTGCAATGGGAGAAATACGAACCCGGAGCCGAAGGGCAGACGGCTCTGTTTTCGGAGTGCAATGGTGCAGTTAAGAACATAAGAAGAGCCCTGAGGCTGGATCAGACCAAGGGTCCATCTAGTCCAGCACTCTGATCACACAGTGGCCAACCAGCTGTCGACCAGGGACCAACGAAGCAGGACATTAATGCAACAGTACTCTCCCACCCATGTTCCCCAGAGACTGATGCACATAGCCATACCACCTGTGATACTGGAGATAGCGCATAACCATCAGGGCTAGTAGCCATGGATAGCCTTCTCATGCAGAAATTTATCCAACCCCCTTTTAAAACCATCCCAATTGGTGGCCATCACTACATCTTGTGGTAGTGAGTTCCATAATTTAACTATGCTCTGTATGAAGAAGTACTTCCTCTTATTTGTCCTGGATCTCCCACTTATTATTAGTATTAGTATTATTCATGGGATGACTCCAGGTTCTAGTATTATGGGAGAGGGAGAAAAATGTCTCCCTATCCACGTTCTCCACACCATGCATAATTTTGTACACCTCCATCATGTCTCCCCTTAGCTTCCTCTTCTCCAAGCTATACAATCCAAGCTGTTGTCACCTTCCCTCGTAGGGGAGATGCTCCAGCCCCTTCATCATTTTAATTGCCCTTTTCTGCACTTTTCCCAGCTCTATAATATCTTTTTTTAGGTGTAGTGACCAGAACTAAGTATGGTCACACTATAGTTTTGTATAAAGCCAGTCTGGTACTAGCTGTGGACAGGGACGCTATAAACAATCTCAACTCCTTAGGGGGTGGGCAGAATGACCCAGGACAAGCTTAAATTTGCAGCCAATGATCTGATGGATCTAATGCAGGGGTGCATAACCCTTTTGGCCTCGAGGGCCACATGGGATGCTGGCTTGGGCTCAGGGGCCACTGAAGAGGGCCGGAGACAAGGGTAGGCATGGCTGGGCATCTGTCATGGGCCCACATCCCAGCAGGGGCCCATTGAGAGGAGCTCCCTGGAGTTCTTCACCTCGTCTTCACCATTGCAGTTTGCTTGTTCCCCTCCCGCTCAGTCTGGTGATGGAGGGGGAGAGGAAGAGGAGGAGCATTAAATGCCTCTGCCTCCTTGTGTGCTGACAAGCAAGTAAGTAGCAGCAAGGATGAGAAAGAGGGTGTGGAGCTATAGCAGATGGTGGCAATGGTGGTAAGGAGGTAGACCCAGTAGGGTGACCCTATGGAAAGGAGGACCGGGCTCCCGTATCTTTAACAGTTGTATAGAAAAGGGAAATTCAGCAGGTGTCCTTTATCTGCATGCAGCACCTGGTGAAACCCCCTCTCCATCACAACAGTTAAAGCTGCAGGAGCCCTGCCCTCTTCTGTATCTGGTCACTCGAGTATAGCTCCTGCAGCTGTGTGATGCATGCATACAAATGAAATTCCCTTTTCTATACAACTGTTAAAGATACAGAAGCCCTGCCCTCCTTTCCATAGGGTCACCCTACCACTGAGGGAAGGGGCATAGGGTCAGAGCACCATGGTAGGCTGCATTTGACCCCACCGGCCCATAGGTTGAGCACCCCAATCTCCTGCAAATGAACCCCATCCTCTATTCGAAGAGTTCAGCAAGGCCGTCCCAAGACATTTTGCCACCTGAGACAAAGATGGGGCCCCCTCTCCATCCCATTTACAGAATCCAACCAGTCTTGGAAGTTGAGTTTTAGTTTTAACAATTTTACTAGCAATGGGATTACGAACATAGGAAGCCACCTCATCTAGCCCAGTATTGTCAACACTGACTGGCAGCAGCGGCTCTCCAAGGTTTCAGACAGGATTCCTTCCTCGCCCCACCTGGAGATGCTGGGAATCGAACCTAGTCGAACCTTCTGCATACAACACAGTTATTCTACCACTGAGCTATGGATCTCCCGCCCCAGCCAAAGGCAGGAGGTGAGTTCATAGGCTGCCGGACTGGGCGTGTGTCCTGCTCCACTTTGCTCTTGAAGATACCACCTCTCAGTTTGCCTTGAGGCAGGGCTGCCTCTGATCAGACAACCCAGATGAAGGCTACGCAGGCAGCCGGTTTTCAAGCTACTGCTTTATCAACAGGGAAAACAAACGGAAGAGCGTAGCCGTCAACCTTGGCCACGGTCTGCTTGGAATGATATTTAGACTCCTTTCAGAAAAGGGACTGGAGCAGTCAAAAGAAAGGGCGATCCTACAGCAGAACCTGAGCTAGACAAAATAAAAGGGTCTCTCCAGCTTCACTAGAGGCAGCCATTCAGCCCTCGCCCATCTGAGTCTAGCCAAAATGATTAAGCCCTATTAAGAACGTAGCGTTCGGGTACGTTCACATCGGGAACACTGTGCTTCTCTTTTGGCTGTTTGAAAACGGTTGGCGAGGCAACGTCCATGTTCTCGGTATCTGGAGAATGAATGCACTCCCCAAACCGTGAGCACACGCATACTTACCTGCCTAGGAACCCCACTGGTGGGCTTTTTGCCCCTGATTTCCTGCCTTACTGTGTGACATCTTGTCTCACGTACCCACAATTCGGGCCGGTTCTCACGATGTCTAAGCCATGACGTGTGCCGGGATGCTATTTGCCTCATCACCCACCAGGGGGCAGGTTGCCGTGTCTTCCAAACCCGGGTGGCATGGCTTGTTGAAGGGGGAAATAGCCCTCAAATAACCCATGGGCTTGGGAGGGTTGTTTCCCCCCCACACACACAAGCTGGGCCACCCAGCTTCAAACAACACAAGGACAATGCCTGGGCAGGTGAGTAGGCAAATTGCACCCATCATTCAACATGACTTAAAACAAGCCACAGCGATCATACGAACCAGGTCTGTCCTTTCCTTTGCCCTAGAAACTCTCCCCTTCCTTCTTCAGTCTGCCCCTTTTGCACACCAAACTCCCAAGTTCACTCCAGGGCCCGTATTGCCTTTTTAATTTTTTGTGAACCGCCCAGAGAGCTCAGACTATTGGGCGGTATAGAAATGTAATAAATAAATAAATAAATAATTGCCTTAGAACAGCCTTCCTCAACCTGGTGCCCTCCAAATGTGTTGGACTACAACTCCCATCATCCCCAGCTAGCATGATGGGAGTTGTAATCCAACACACCTGGAGGGCAACCGCCACTTGGCAATCCCTCTGTTGGATCAAAACCTTGTCCATCTTCCTTTCTTCCCCTCCTTTTCCCCATATTTGGATTCTCTCTCTCTCTCTCTCTCTCTCTCTCACACACACACACACGGAAATACACACAGCACATGCTCTTCTTTCTCTACTCAATGTTTTCCTTGTGTTCGCTAGGACAGCTAACGTCTATGGTCATCTTAAGCTACTGTTCACACTATAAATACTGTGTCTTACTTGAACGCCTTTAAAATAAATGCTCTATATTTTAATTCTGAATAGATGTTATCCTTTTTAAAAGCCTTTCCTAATGACTCTAATACCTTAGTGTCCACTTCCAAGTGGGTTAAGCCAGGACATGTGTGAACACACGGGTCCTTTTGCCTAGGATGTTCCTGAGCATGCTCACGGTAGCATCCCAACCACAAGGAGCCTTGGGACATGTCGTTTCCAAGGCACCTGACTTCCTTACTAAGGACTTTGGGTTCCCTGGGAAAACTACATTTCTCAGGGCTCTTGCTCAAGGCACCCAGGGATAAAAGGGAATGCCCAGCTCAGAAGACAACCCAAGTTAGAGAAGAACATTTTGGGGAGTGGTGCTCACGTCATCATAGTTCTCACTTCATGACACAAGCAAGCATTGTAGAAATTAGTATTTTGAACGAATTTTGGCAACATCTAAGGTAACTGAAAGACAAACAGAAACAGCTAACTCACATGCTTCCAGGAGAACAGGCTTAACTTCTCTGTTAAAAAGAGTTTGTTCTTCTCTGGGGGTAGATTTTTGCAAGCTAGCAGCCTCCGTGAACATCTGCGCAAGGCCAAAAAAGCCAATGTCTCAATGATCACCATGGAGTATTCCACCCCTCGGACAAATGGAATAAGCACCTTTTCTCTCAGCCGTTTGGTAGCATATAATGGCTTTTTAATCAAGTCCTGTATTGTCTTTGGTTGATTGCTTGAAAACTGGTTTTAGATACTCTGTCTGTGTGCGCGCTTTCTGTTTATATGTTTTTATGTAAATGGTTTTGGTACTTTGCATCACGTATTTTTCATGGTTTTTTCACTTTTGTGAACCACCCAGAGAGCTTCAGCTATAGGGCGGCACAGATAGAAATATAATAAATGAAATGAAATGAACAAATAGACTGCTAAATCACCCCCACTGAAATGGACTCACAAGAGCACAGTGGTTATTACAACATTTATTGAAATATAGAAGGCACTTACAATACCATGTGGGTGGGTGGGGGGGAGAGGGAGGGAAGGAGAGAGAGAGAGAGAGAGAGAGAGAGAGAGAGAGAGACCTCCAAAAGCAGCACCAGAGGTGCAATCAGAAATCAAATTACACGAAAAGAAACAGCTTTCACCCAGGCAGGAAGGAAGAGCGCCCGTTCCTGCTAACAATACAGTACATGGAAGAAAAGAAAAAAACCTACAATCAGCCAACTACAGGTTAAAATGGTTAAGACTCTTTTTTAATATAAAAAGATAAAAATGTTGCTATTATTAGTTTTGTTTTGTTTGTTTTTTTAAAAAGAAAGGAAAAAGAAAAAGAATCCTTTAGACGCGCAACTGTAAAAGGAATCACGAGTTAGTTGGTTCTTCTGAAATCCCAGGGCCTCTCAGTTCCTGCATTGCAAGAGGTCTTGGTACATTTCAGTGAGGTGAGCCGCCTCTCTCTGGCCAGAAAGCAAAGCACCATGGGTAGTGGAATAATACTTCCTGTGGGTGGCCTCTCCTGAAAACATCACCTGCATAGGCTGGAGATCCAGAGGAGGGAAAGCAAGCCGGGAAGGAAAGACAGAGGGAAACATGTTAAAAAGATTTCTTCCAAAGAGAAAACGGTAAGGAATTAACACAATTGGGCTGTTCACACAACGCACTAACTCACACGTAGTGGCTGAGCGTGGGTTGTTTGTTGAACCATGGCTTATCGTGTTATCTGAACACAGCCAGGGGGGCTTGCTTAACCATCCAGTGTGGTTTATTCTCTCAAACAAGCCACCTTGAGAACACATGGTTTGTTGTTGGGCTGTTCAGGGTGGTTAAAAACCCGCCCTAATTTCGGAGGCCGATTCGGAACTTCCAAATTGGCCCCAATCCGACTCGGGCTGCTTCGGGCCCAAGCGACATCTGGATACTTGAAGCGGGTCAGCCATTACGGGTTCCCGGGTACCAACCGAGCAGCTGGGCACAAGGCCGACCAGGAGTCTTGCCCTCCACCCCCGAACCCAGAGCCACTGCCCCCACCTGGCCACAGGACTTACCTGACCTCTCCAGCAGCCGCCCATCCTCAATGAGAAACGCTTTGGTTTGAATTCGGGGTTCAAGCCCAAAGTGGTGAACAGCCCTGGTAAACAAGCTACCCTAGCTGCATTCAGACAACACAATAACCCACCATGGGGGAAAAGGGCTATGTTCAGAGGAATGCGCTGGTTCAAAACAACCCACACTCAACAGCCCCATTCAGATACAACCGCAGGTAAGTGTCTCCATCATCTTCAGAGAATGTCAGCTGTGGAGCCAAGGAAGTCCTCAAAGAGTATAGCCCTACACTAGGGATGTTTCACCTCAGCCCCCTGAGCCCAATGCAGCCCTCTGGGGCTCTCCAGATCACCATCCTCTAGCCCCAACCGACCATCATTCAGTGTTTCCCTGGCTTTTACACTTCCTCCCGCCCATTCTAAAAGCCTCCCCTAAAGCTTAGTTGAAGAGGTTTTTGCAAAAAAAAAGAAGTGCTGCTATTTTGGCCCTGCCCTCTTTTGCCTTGAGACCATCTCCAAATTTGAATTCAGTCCTTGGGCTGAAAGAGGTTCTCCAGCCCTGCTCTATGCTGGCGACCCCCCTCCCCCATGCTGTTCTGTGACCAGTGATTCTATGATGGAGGAGCAAGATCACGCCGGCCCATCGTAGCCCATGAACCTGACCTAGCCACTGCCCATGAGACCCCGGCCTCCACAGTTGTACAGTTAGCAGTGACATCTTTGACGGGGACCGTCTTTAGGAAGATTCACGTTTCTCAAGCTGTGTAAAGCGTCCCTTGCGGAAGTGTTCCCGCCTTCCGGCAGGAGCGCCGTTCCGGCATGAATACTTACAACCGTCTTGGAGCTCTCAGTATAAGGCAATGGCTTTGCAAGTTTCTCCACGTCTGCTCCGGTCGACCCGACCTGAGTGTAGGAATAGGAGCCACGAAAGTAGGGATTGCTGCCCCAAGAGGATCGGAGGATCCGCCGAGGTTTCGGAATGTCTGGATTCCCTAAAACGGAAGAGAGACAAACAAAGCCGTGAGAAAGACACAACAGAAGGCCAAAAATGACCAGGAACCCGGCTACCTAAAAGGAGTCTCACAATGACCATCAACCACTTTGTTTTCGGTATGTTTTCATATCGTGATGCTGATAGCCGCCGCCACTGTCCTGCTAAGCCTACTGAAAAGACTGCAGCAAACCAAAGGCCTTCTTGGCAATAGAGAAGCCCACACACTCATCAATATTGACTACAGACATTATACCAGCCACGAGTCAGTGGTCAGGGAATGCATCCATGTGGCGGCTGTTCCACTTATGGGTGAAGAAGGTGTAACCTGGAGAAAGACTTACAACATGGGCCAAGTTGCATGAAGGGGTCTCCACGCCAACAATGCATGTCCCTGGAACTGGTGGCACTGCCACGCAGAGACACCCCACGACACGTGGCCCAACATCTCTACATGTTATGTTCACCATGTGGAACTGCTTGCAGGAGGACTAATCTGGATTCCTATCTTTTTACTTTATGTTCCTCTTAGAATCATAGAATCGTAGAATCATAGAATAGTAGATCTGGAAGGGGCCTACAAGGATATCGAGTCCAACCCCCTGCTCAATGCAGGAATCCACCCTAAAGCATCCCTGACAGAGGGTTGTCCAGCTGCTTCTTGAAGGCCTCTAGTGTGAGAGAGCCCACAACCTCCTTTGGTAACTGGTTCCATTGTCGCACTGCTCTAACAGTCAGGAAGTTTTTCCTGATGTCCAGGCGGAATCTGACTTCCCGTAACTTGAGCCCGTTATTCCGTGTCCTGCACTATGGGAGGATCGAGAAGAGATCCTGGCCCTCCTCTGTGTGACAACCTTTCAAGTCTTTGAAGAGTGCTCTCATGTCTCCCCTCGATCTTCTCTTCTCCAGGCTAAACATGCCCAGTTCTTTCAGTCTCTCTTCATAGGGCTTTGTTTCCAGACTCCTGATCATCCTGGCTGCCCTCCTCTGAACACGCTCCAGCTTGTCTGCGTCCTTCTTGAATTGTGGAGCCCAGAACTGGACGCAATACTCTAGATGAGGCCTAACCTAATTTGAGGTTAAAAGCCTGTGTGATTTCCTGACTTGGAAGGTTTGAATGTGACCCAAAGCCAGAAGTTTCTAGTGCTGCCCATCCAAAAGAAAAAAGCTTACAAGGTGACATAGCTGAATTTTTGGTTCAGTACACAAGATCCCTTTGTCTGTGTAATCAAAGATCACTTTGCTTAGGGATATTGTTTGCTAAAGAGATATTCTAGCTATTGTTCAGAAGAAACCTAAAGACGTCCTTAGGTCATGCACTGATCAAAGATATATTTGTGGAGAAACAACATGAGAGACTATTCCCCTAAGACCTGTTTTTCAGTTCGTGAAAACATTCTGACGACCTTCTTGAATTAATACGTAAAGATGCTGTTCAGCAGAAAACATTGATCAAGCTTCTTGCTCAAGAGCATGTCCTGTAAAGGTGGTTTGTATCCTGCAATCTCAAATATGGAATTAAGAACATAAGAACATAAGAAGAGCCCTGATGCTGGATCAGACCAAGGGTCCATCTCGTCCAGCACTCTGTTCACACAGTGGCCAACCAGCCATCGGCCAGGGATGGACAAGCAGGACATGGTGCAACAGCACCCTCGCACCCATGTTCCCCAGCAACTGGTGCACACAGGCTTATAGCCTCGAATACTGGAGATAGCACACAACCATCAGGGCTAGTAGGCATTGATAGCCTTTGCCTCCAGGAATATTAGAATTCTACTATGTAACCCCAAACCTGACTCGTACATTCCAAACCAGGATAAAAATTTGTGTATAAATTTGTTGTTGTTGTTTAAAAAAAAAACTTTAGAAAAACTTTCATTAACCACAACAAAATCCCTGGCTATTTCAAAAGGCCTCCAAAGTGCCACACAAGGGAGGGGACCGGATGGCGCCCTCTCCAGGGGTGGGAGAAAGGTAGGGTCATATCCCTGAGATTGCACTGAGCTCCACATGGCCTCAAAAGCAGCAAGACATCTCCAAAGGCCAGTGAAAGAGCAGAGGCATGGCCCTGCCCGTCCCGCTCTATGCACCGAGACAGCAGACGGCCAAACGTGGAGGTGGGGTCGCCACTGCTGACCACGATTCCGGAGCCCTGCAGCCCACACCCTATGACTTCTGATGAAGATGACTAGTGAAGGTACCGGCTGGCAATGTGGCCCAAGATCAAAAGGGTTTCGGAAGCTCGATTTCAGTGCTGGTGACCTCTGAGCGATATTGTAAAAGGCCGGCAACACTGGAAGATCAAAAAGAAAGCTGGGACATTCAGTGTGGCTAAAATCGTACAGGGAGGGCATCAGTGGACAGGGGCCCAAAAGCTGCTACACAATCCTGTGAAGATGAAAGCTTCCGGCTCCCCCGAAATCCAGGCGCCAAACCCAGAGGGTTTAGAGGACGAAGGCCTGAGTACAAGGCGTTGAGTTGTATGAACGGTGCACCACTTTAAACAGATTTACAAAGTGCCGAGTTGCCAATGGTTGATAGGCCGCTCAAGTCCAGAGCGTTTTGAAAGCAAATCCAAATAATCCACTGCACTAACTTGCGTGGGAAAGCAAAGCCCCACCGTCGAATCACTGCGGCGATGAAAGGGACACAGAGTACAAGTGATCGTGAATGGTAAAGATCACAGAAGCGAGGTCTAACCCAGAGCGACTGCAAAGTCCATGGGGTAACTCTCCCAAGAGCCATTCTCAGGCTGCCCTGGGGGCCCTGCGAAAGCACCTCCAGGATCCTCAGTAATGAGAAGCTCAGGAATAAAGGACAGGTTTCCCTGGAAGGTGGTTCCCTCTTCGCATGGCACATCTGAGCACTGTTCAGCAAGTTAAGTGTACCAAGCATCTCCGCTCTAAAATTCTGCCTGGCCCTCCTCCACACAGAGGAGGGCCAGGATCTCTTTTCAATCTTCCCAGAATGCAGGACAAGGAATAACGGACTCAAGTGACAGGAAGCCAGATTCTGGATGGACATCAGGAAAAACTTCCCGACTGTTAGAGTGGTACAATCATGGAACTGATGACCTAGGGAGGTTATGGGCTCTCCCACAGTAGAGGCCTTCAAGAGGCAGCTAGACAACCATCTGTCAGGGATGCTTTAAGGTGGGTTCCTGCAATGAGCAGGGGGTTGGATTTGATGGCCTTAGGGGACCCTTCCAACTCTTCTATTACAGGATTCTATGAATTCCCTGCAACACAAGAGACAAAACCTTTCCTGCAGCTATAACATTTCGGGAACGTTGCCCCAGGGCTGGGGCAATTGAAAGTCTTTGCGCATGAAGGCCGAATTCCATTCTTAGGCACTCCTGACTGTGGAATAAGCTTCCCAGAGGCGCCTGCCTGGTGCCTACAACCTGCTCTTTTCGGCACCAGGTGAAGACCATCTTACTTCCCCAGGCATTTTAGCATTATTGCTTCTGCTGTAATTTCATTCTAAACCTTTGCAGTGCCGCTAGGTTTTATTCTGGTTTGATTTTGATTATATCCAGTCGATTTAAACTTTGATAACAGCGCTTTATCACATTGTATTTTATGGTTTTAATTGTTGTGGACAGCCCAGAAAGCTTTGGTTATTGAATGATATAGAAATGTAAGACATAAATAAATAATCTCAGAAATCTTTACAACAACCCTGTTAAGACAGGTCAACACAGGAAGAGGCTGCAGCTGAGTATCAGAGTGCAGGCTTTGCATATAAAGGGTCTACAGTTAAATTTTCCACATCTCCAGTGAAATCATTGTCGTCAGCAGCAAGGCTGGGGAAGATCTCGGCCCGTGAGAACATGCAGGACTGCTCCCAGTCAGAGCACACAGCTTCAATAAAATAAATAAGATGAACTCAGCAATATGTTGGAGAGGTTGTCAAAAGAAAGGAACGTATTTACATATGTGGTGGGAATGCGAATTTGTACAAAAATTATGGAAAATGATGTTTAACGAGATAAAAGAAATTTTAGGAATGGAGATTGAAGAGACACCTATAGTGGCATTGTTATCATTATATGGAGAACTGAATTGTAATAAAGAGACAAAAGAATTGATAACGAATTTGTTAACAGCAGCAAGATTAATGATATCTAGAAACTGGAAGGTTCAAGGGGATTATCATATAGAAGACTGGTATAAAGAAATATGGGATATTGCTATTAACGATAAATTAACATGTAACATAAAAGTTAGAAGAGGGATGATAAAAACGAATGATTTTGAGGGAATATGGAAACAGTTTCTAGAATTTGTTTTATCAAAGGGGAGAGGGAAAACACCTCCAGAGGAAGCAATGAGATTCTGGAAACATGAATAAGATCCCGTGGTTGGGGGTGCACTTTTATGTTAAGAATGATTATGTTAATAGAATTAAGCTAGAATATATGTTATCAAATGTTTATTTTATATTATTGTGTATTATGTAGTATTGTTTTATTTGTATTGATGTATTGATTTGTATTGATGTTTAATAAAAAGTTTTTTAAAAAAAGAGCACACAGCTTCAGACATTTATAAGTATGCCTATTCTGCAGACAGAAGCCTAGGGGTAAGACAGAGCCTGGGTTCACACAACATGCTAATCCACTCAGTGGTTGTTTCTTGAACCGTGGATTGTTTGTCGAACCGTCTGCTAGTATGTTGTCTGAAGCCAGGATGTTTTCCGCAGGGCGGCCCGTTAGCCATGCAGTGTGGCTTATTTTTCTCCAACAATCCAACCCATGGTTTGTTGTTGGCCTGTTCGGTTAACCCAACAACAAACCCCGGTTAACAAGCCACCTTGCGGAAAATGCCCTGGGTTCAGACATGTTATCCCATGGCTCGACCAACAACCCAGGGTTCAACAACAACCCACCCTCAACCAATGGGTTAGCATACAGTGTGAACAGCGCCATTGTCGCGTGCCTCTGAAGGCACCCGCTAAGTTCATGACAGAGCCAAAATGTGGACATGTGCTACTGATTTGTCTCCCGTTCCAACCCCAATCCACACGGCCTTTTAGCCTTCTGGGCCTGAAAGGGAAGGCGAGAAGATCACAGACCTGTAAATTTACGCAGCATCTCAGTGCAGGTCTCTGCCACGGTTTCGTCGTCGTACTTCTCCATGATCAGGGCCTCTTCCCCACAGATCCAGCCGCTCAGCACGTGGCCGTAGCGCTCCGGCGGGTAGAGGACGTCGAAGCTGCAGATCTTCTTGTACCACAGCTCCTCCGGGTAGGTGAGGCTCTCCGCCTCGGCCTCATCTTCCCAAACAAACTGGAGGCTGTTGCACTCGGGGCTCCAGAAGGGCTCCTCAAACTCCAAGAATATCTTGTCCGTGGTGCTGATGCCCAGCTTCTGAATGGCCAAGACCTTCTCTTCCGGCAGCCGGGGATAGAACATGTTCTCGTGGTGCTTCTTCAGGACTCCCAGGGACACCGTCACGATGACGTGGTCAGCCAGAATGAACTCGCAGTCCTCGCACTCCACGAAGACGTGGTAGCCCGCGTCGTCTTCCTCCATGCGGTCACTGTTGTGGTCGGCCACGCGCTCGATCTCCTGGCTGATGGACTGGTTCCAGTGGATGCATTTGACGGGCTTCTTCAGCTGGATGACCTGCTCTGGGATGGAACGGGACAAGATCTCCACAATCTTCATAAAGCCACACGGGATGATGTGGTGGGCCCCGGGGATTTCGGTCCACTCCCCGAATTCGCTGAGCGAAACTTCGTCCATGCTGTGAGAGCTGCTCTCGCAACTTTCCACCTACGGCAACGGAAGCAGAGAACAAGGCCTTACATGGGGCTGTTTCTCCTCCTAGTGAAGGCTTACCGATGGCCACTAGTCTTGATGGCTACGTGCTACCTCCAGTAACAGAGGAGCAAGCCTACATACACCAGTTGCTGGGGAACATGTGCGAGAGGGTGCTGTTGCATTTGTGTCCTGCTTTGTAGGTTCCTGGTCAACAGCTGGTGGGCCACTGTGTGAACAGAGTGCTGGAGTAGACGGACCCTTGGTCTGATCCAGCAGGGCCCTTCCGATGTCGTCATGATGATGCAAAACAGGGAGAACCTAGTATGGCTGGGCAGTTTAATCGAGGACAGGCCTACGGGTGGATAAGGACAGCTAAATAAAACCTCCATCTGTGGGCAGGGGCAGTCAATGAACACCAGATCCCAGGAACAAAAGAGAAGGGAAGGCTCACCCATTCATGCTCACCTTCCCAGAGGCAATTAATTATAAACAGTGACGGAAGGAAGATATCGGCCCAGACAGGCCTGGGCGTTGATCCAGCAAGGTAAATTCTTACATTTTAAGAGTGAGACTAAGGACCAAGCTAGTTATGATGGAACAGGCATGTGTATTTCGTCTGCCTGTTGCCTCGTTCACATATAAAGTATGTGTGTGGGGCGGGGGCGGGGGCAGTATTTATTTATTTATATTTATATTTATTTGTTACATTTATATACTGCCCCACAGCCGAAGCTCTCTGGGCGGTTTACAAAAGTTAAAAACAATAAACATTTAAAAAGTATACCAAATTTAAAAACATAAAAACAACAGTATCCATTTAAAAACAACACAGTTCGGGGGGGGGGGGGTTCCGTTAAAAAACAAACTTAGCGTTGTTAAATGGTGTTAAATGCCTGGGAGAAGAGGAAAGTTTTGACCTGGCGCCTAAAATATAACAGCGTTGGCGCCAGGCGAGCCTCATTGGGGAGATCATTCCACAGTTGGGGGGCCACCACTGAAAAGGCCCTCTCCCTTGTTGCCATCCTCCCAAGCGTTCCTCGGAGTAGGCACTCGGAGGAGGACCTTAGATGTGGATAGGTTCATGTCGGGAGAGGCGTTCCATCAGGTATTTCAAGTATTCTTTACTTGAAAAGGAACACACTGGGGAAGGGACAAAAAACCTCCCCCAATGTCCATCACAACCGTTTTACCTTGCCGCTTTCCATTTTTAAGCAATTTTCTCCCTGCCTGGCTCCGATACTGGAAGCAAGTCACACTGGACAGTGGGGATGTGAACCCGCTTTAGGGTTCAGTCAGAACCATCCAAGGTTCTGAACCCATTTTAAGGATAGGATTCAGCACCGTGGAGAGCTCCTTTAGAAGCCTGACTGGTTATGACCAAAACCATGGCCTGAATTGGCTTTCCTTTTCCCCCTCCTCCTCCTCCTCCCTCCCAATCCTCTTTCCTTTTGTGTCATGTCTTTTAGATTGTAAGCCTGTGGGCAAGGGCTGTCAAGAAATACTTTTGTAAGCCGCGGTGAGAGCCTTTTTTGGCTGAATGGCGGCATAAATAAATAAAAATGCTTAAATAAAAACGCAGAGCGGATTCACCATCCCACGGACATCGGGCAGCTTCCACTGGTGCGGGCAGAAAATTGCTTTGAGTGATGGAGCACAGGAAATATGGAGAGGAACCAGCAGCCTAACCATGGCTTAGCGTGTTGTCTGGACTTAGGGCAGCCTTCCTCAACCTGGGGTGCTCCAGATGTGTTGGACTACAACTCCCAGAATGCCCCAGCCTGGCTGGGGCATTCTGGGAGATGCAGTCCAACACATCTGGAGCGCCCCAGGTTGAGGAAGGCTGGCTTAGGGTGTCATGCGAACCATGATTTAGCATGTTGTGTGAAGCATGGCTTAGCGTGTCGTCTGAACAGGCCCAGTATGACTTAGCGTGTCATGCGAAACACTCCTAACCACGGTGGCTACATGACCCTGGTTTAAACACACGCACTAACCATTTGCTGAAAAAGGGTTAGCAGCCTAACTATGACTTAGTGTGTTGTCTGAACAGGCCCACTGAAAGAACTGAAAGAGGCCAAGTAACTGTTCTGAGTAACAGAACTGAACAGAGATCACAGCATAATTTGAGGGCAGCGGGTGGAGTCATACTGTTGCTGCTATTGTAAAAAATAATAATAATGGGAGTCAGGAATCCTTGCTGATCTACTGCAAGATCTACCCACACGCCTTGGCTACAGCGTCCCCAGGGCCTGCTGCCACCCACCCCCGCCCTGCCAGCTGGCCTTACCTTAAGGTATTGCTGAATCATGGCGAGTTTTAGCCTCCTGACCGCCTCCGAGTCATCGAGATCAGCTTTGACGCGCTTGCGCACAACGTCTCGCGTGAAGACCCCCACGCTGTTCCTGCTCTCGGCATTGACTGGTTTACCACTCTGGAAGAACTCCTGAGTCAGGTTATAGACCTGTCCCGAGACAGGGAGGGAGAGCACGTGCAAAAAAGGGGTTAGCCACCCGGAGCAGAGCCGGAGCGACGAATCCGTCCACCTCGGGTCGCCTCGTTCTTTTTTTCCCGCCTCCCTCTCCACCACCACCCGATGGTTGAGCTCCTAGTGGGGTGGGGGGTGGGTGGGACCGACTTGGAACGTCACAGGGACCAGAAGGGAAGTAAGAGCCTAGCTCAGCATTGGCGGCCTTCAGCAAAGGAATTTCCCCTTTGGGGGGAAAAAGAAAATAGGAGAATAAAAATGACCTACCTGTCATAAGACCAGGGTGGGGTGGGGATATATACCTGTTGAGAGCCGGCAGAGCACAGTGGCTAAGAGACTGAATGAGGCAGCCACGGTCCCGATCTCACCTCCGCCACCCACTCCAAGCCTCAACCTTCTATACGGAGATGCCAACACTACTGAACTACCTTGAACATTCGAAGGCACTAGCTATAAAACGCGGTATTGCCGCAACCCTGCCTCCAGCCTTCCCCAGCCTCCGGATGCGTTGGACTGCAACTCCCATCATTCCCATTGCTGGCTGAGAAAGATGGGAGTTGTAGTCCAAGACGTTTGCTCTCGGAGAGGCCCACCAAGTGCCCTCAATAGTTTTCAGCAGGAGTCTGCCCTCCCTTCCGCCCCCAACACCGATTTAAAGGGGTCAAAACCACAGCCAGCCAATACACCTCAACACTGCCGCAAACCTTTCCTTCAGCCTGATGCCACCCAGTCTTCGTAAGCCACTTGCCGGCCGGAAGCAGATCCCGCACACAAGACAAGCAAAACCACGTGCATCTCCAGGCTGAATCAGCCAATGCCAATTTTTTTACTGCCCTTTTGTGTTGGCTTTGTGCCAAGTGGACCCCCACCCACCCACCCAAAAAAGAAGCCAATGAATGGTTTTAAAACTTCAAACACTTGTCTGAAACAGCAGCTGAAGAGTCCCAAGGGATGGGGAGGCGTCTTAAACCAGCTGTGTGACCCTAATTCCCAGCATTTTAATTGGCGCTAGGAATGTTCTAAGAGGATCTAACTTAATACATCTCCGAAGCACTCCCCATACCATATCCTTACCCAAGTCGGTGGCGGGGGAAATTGGCGGGGGAAATTCGATGCTCTAAAATCTCATAAGAGGCAGAGTTACTTGAGAGAGAAAGCAGCATCAAGCTTAGAGGGAGTTACTACTTGAGTAAGTAACTGCCCCTTATGCCTGGAACGCTCTTCCAGAACATTTGAGAACCACAAGTTCAATCGCAGCTTTTAAAGCTCAACTAAAAACTTTTCTTTTTCCTAAAGCTTTTAAAACTTGATGTTGTGCAGACTTTATACTGTTCGTTTTACCCTACCCTGTGCCTGCTTACCCTACCCTGTGCCTGTTGGCATTCTCTTCCCCTCCTTATTGTTTTACTATGATTTTATTAGATTGTAAGCCTATGCGGCAGGGTCTTGCTATTTACTGTTTTACTCTGTACAGCACCATGTACATTGATGGTGCTATATAAATAAATTATAATAATAATAATAATAAGTAAGCACGCGTAGGGCCGGGCTGCACATCAGTAGATGTAAATAAGAAACCAGTAGGCGGCCTTTTTCAACCTGGTGATGTTTCATGACAGCAATAATCCCAAGCGGGTCGTGTAGGACTGCCTGAACCATCTGGAAAGCTCACCAAAGAACCTTGATACATGGTCTGAGCAATAAGGGCCCCCTGCTTCTGCTGCTGAACCCCCCCCCCCATCCCCAGCGATGGACTGACCTCCCCTCACATTCTCCTCTAGCTTGGCCCTACCCAGAACTCACCAACCTCAACCTCTCCCCCTTCAAGCTGGCAGGAGCTGGGTCTGACAGTGGCTGCGTTCGGACAACACAATAACCAACGGTGGTTTAAGTAGTCAACCATGAGTTGAACAGTCAACTGTTGGTTATTGTGTCATCTGTCGGGCAAAAACCACCCCACAGTTGACTATTTTCCCAAAATAATAATAATAATAATAATAATAATAATAATAATATATTATTATTTATTACATTTTTACACCACCCCATAGCCGAAGCTCATAGACTCATAGCAGAGTTGGAAGGTGCCTACAAGGCCATCGAGTCCAACCCCCTGCTCATTGCAGGAATCCACCCTAAAGCATCCCTGACAGATGCTTGTCCAGCTGCCTCTTGAACGCCTCTAGGGTGGGAGGGAGCCCACAACCTCCCTAGGTAATTGGTTCTGTCTGGGCGGTTTACATAAAATAACCAACGGGGGGGAGGGGAATCGCTCTGCGGAGTTGACTAGTCGCACAACCATTGGTTAGCGTGTTGTCTGTTGGGCGCAGCGGACTATTTCGCCCCATTGAGTTGACTATTTCGGCAGGCCGCAGAGTCCTCCGGGCAAGAGCAACCAAAGCAGCGACCAACAGAACTTGCAATGGCTGATGGGATACCAGCAGGAGGACTGGGGTGGAGAGGGGGCGGGGGATGTGTCAATCAAGCACACAGTTGGCCAACAGCCAACTCAACGCTGGCCTTAATCCACACCACGGTTGATTATAACCATGCCGTGTGGGGAGTACTCCCTTGGTAATCAACCCCGGACTTGACTATTAACCCAACATTGACTATCGTGCTGTCCGAACGCAGCCAGTCAGTGGCCATCGGAGAATGAACAACGTCGTTGAAATAGGAAGGCCAAAGAAACGAGACGCTACCCTCTTTAGGAAGTTGCAACCACATCAGGAGTGAATGAATGATAGAGGAGAGGCCATAGCCAGTGGAGGTTGGTGGCTCCGACATCAGTGGGACGCCGAATCCACTCTGGGTTTCAGGCAGAACTTTAAAGGACCTCGCCAAGGTGCTTTCAAAGCACCTCGGGGAGCTCTTTTAGAATTTTGACTGGTTCTGACTGAAACCCGGAGCAGTTGCACTGCCCTGCTGACTTTGGAGCCACCAGCCTCCACTGTCCATGGCCCAGTGGCAAATCCGGTGTTTTGCACGCAGATGGTCTCAGGCTTAATGCCCAGGGATCTCCAATAAGAGGGCTGGGAAAGACCTTGACCTGCAGCAGGACGTGGGAAGCAGACGTCAGTCACAGTAAGCATTTCCAGGGCAGTGTCCTAGGCTCAGTTTAAAACCCATTTCAATGGCACGAGCCGTTTGTGGTTTCTCTTCAAGTCTTGATGCCACCTGGCGCCCTTCAGATGCCTTTGGACTACAGCTCCCATCAGCCCCAGGCCAGCAGAGTCAGCGTGGTGTAGTGGCTAGAGTGTCGGACTGGGAGTCGGGAGATCCGGGTTCCAGTCCCCACTCGGCCACGGAAACCCACTGGGTGACTTTGGGCCAGTCACAGACTCTCAGCCCAGCCTACCTCACAGGGTTGTTGTGGTGAGGAGAATATGGAGAGGAGGAGGAGGACTACGTCCGCCGCCTTAGGTTCCTTGCAGGAAAAAAGGTGGGATATAAATGCAATAATAAATAAATAATTAAAACTAAATGCTCGGAGATTACAGGAGTTGTAGTCCAAAGCATCCGGAGCGCCCCGGGTTGCCTGCTTCCGCTTTCTGCATACAATCCGGCCGGTGCCTCTACCCAGGCAAACCTTTCGCGCCGCTAAATACCAACCTCGTTGTATAAATCACTGAATTCTTCAACCACATCTTTCGGGATCCTTTGACCACTGTTGGTGAGGTGGTAAGCCACCCCATTCTTGGAGTACAGGCTGATGCGGCCCACACTCCTCTCGTCGTCCGTCGTCGCTTCAAGTAAGCCATTATCTTCTGCTAGATGATAGACTGGGTTTCCATTGGAACCGTGGATCCACGTAGCTCCCAGTTCAAAAGTGGCGTTTTCTGCAAGGGGAGAGGAGACAGCCTCAAGTCGGAACGTGGGAAGAAAAAGACAAAAACATGGCCAGTCCAAAGCAAAGGAGAATAGGCAGGAATGGAACAAGGAAGAGACGGTGTTTGCAAAACACCTGTACACACACACACACACACACACACACACGAAGCTGATTGGTGGGAGATCCAGGACAAATAAAAGTACTTCTTCAAATAGACAATACTGAGCCTCGTGTGGCGCAGAGCAGTAAAGCAGCAGTTTCTACAGCTGAAACTCTCCCCACGGCCTGAGTTCGATCCCAGCGGAAGCTGGTTCTCAGGCAGCCGGCTCAGGTCGACTCAGCCTTCCATCCTCCCGAGGTCAGTAAAGTGAGTACCCAGTTAGCTGGGGGAAAGGTAATAGCGTCCGGGGAAGGCAACGGCAAACCACCCCGCTATAAGGCCTGCCAAGAAAACGTCAGCGAAAGCTGGCGTCCCTCCAAGAGTCAGTAATGACTCAGTGCTTGCACGAGAGGTTCCTTTCCTTTCCTTCACATAGACAACAGCGCTAACACTGTTATCTTTCAGGCGCCAGGTCAAGTCTTTTCTCTTCTCCCAAGCATTTAATAGCATTTAACAACGCTAAGTTTGTCTTTTAATGGACCCCAGCACTGTTGTTTTTAAATGGAAACTGTTATTGTTATTATTATTATTATTATTATTATTATTATTATTATTATTTATTTATATAGCACCATCAATGTACATGGTGCTGTACAGAGTTGTTTTTATACTGTGGTTTTTATGTTTTTGATGGTTTTAAATTTTGTACATTTTTTAATGTTTACTGTTTTTAACTTTTGTAAACCACCCAGAGCGCTTCGGCTGTGGGGTGGTATATAAATGTAATAAATAAATAAATGAAATTCACATAGCGCATAGTGAAATTATGGGACTCACTGCCACAAGATGTAGCGATGGCCACCAATTTGGGTGGCTTTAAAAGGGGGTTGGATAAATTCCTGGAGGAGAAGGCTATCCATGGCTACTAGCCCTGATGGTCGTGTGCTATCTCCAGTATTCGAGGCGGTAAGCCTGTGTGCCCCAGTTGCTGGGGAACATGGGCGGGAGGGTGCTGTTGCGCCATGTCCTGCCTTGATCATCCCTGGCCGACGGCTGGTTGGCCACTGTGTGAACAGAGCGCTGGACTAGATGGACCCTTGGTCTGATCCAGCATCAGGGCTCTTCTTACGTTATGTTCTTACACACATCCAAAAATTCTGCTCTTGTTTTCTTAACTAGTTTTTCCCCCCCACCACAATTACTGCTGCTGTTTAAACTCAGGGGGTTGTAAAAGACAGTGTGCAGTGATGTACAGAGTGGGCAGCATTTGTTAAATGGGGAGGTAAGCACATGGTGAATGCAGATCTACCCTCCTTGACACCCTCGGGGCACTAACGCTTCTGGCTGTGTTGTGTGCACAGAGGTACGGGACAGCCAGCAAACCAAGGCCAGCAAATCTCCTCCCTGACTTTGCAAGGAGGAGGAACATCTGCCCCGTCACAAGGAACCTTCGCTTGCAAAGAAGCTCTGCAGCAAGGTCAGCACGACCGGGTTAACGATAATGGGTATCAACTATTTCAGATCACCCACGGACAGAACCCTGTTGGATCCTGGAATGGATCCTGGATATGTTTCCAGGGATTTACTAATTGCTGAGGAGCTGGAGGAATCAGAAGACTCAGCAGAAAACTTAAAGGTCAACGTTGCACCTGGACATTGATGTCATGATTGAATAATTGGTGACTTGATTGTTTCAATTAAGGGATTGCAAGCAGTTGCATCATTGTACAGTTAGCCTATAAAAAGGATTGTATTCCCATGTACATGTATAACTCAGAAATTATCACTCTATGAGAGCTGTATTGACTGACCGTATGTAAGTATTTGTATTTGTGAATGCCATAACTAAATTATATTTTTATATGCCAGTAAAGGTTTCTTTAAACCTACTGAAAGTCTCAGTCTTAATCTGTGTCTGTGCTGATTTGCTGGAAACCGCTGCAAAACTCTGTTATAAGGTTATTGGCCAGAAGCCCAGTCTGGCAATAACTAAAATAAGGTTGTAAATATTAGACCAACATATTCCAATAAACCCAACCGTCTGTGTTTCGTTCAACGTGCAGCAGCAGCTGGGCAGAACACAGAGAGGGTCAGGCGAACCTGTAAATAGAGGTTCCTTCGAAACTCAATTAAGCTATCTTCCTCAAAACAGATTTACTTATTTATTTATTACATTTTTATACTGCCCATCAACCGAAGCTCTCTGGGCAGTGCACAATTAAAAACCATACAGTAAAAACAAGACCTGGAGCAGACTGTAGTTCAGATCACGAACTTCTTATTGCACAATTTAGAATCAAACTAAAGAGAATAGGGAAGACCCACAGATCAGTTAGATATGAGCTCACTAATATTCCTAATGAATATGCAGTGGAAGTGAAGAACAGATTTAAGGGACTAGATTTAGTAGATAGGGTCCCGGAAGAACTATGGACAGAAGTTCGCAACATTGTACAAGAGATGGCAACAAAAAATGTCCCAAAGAAAAAGAAAACTAGATGGCTGTCTGCTGAGACACTGGAAGTAACCCAAGAAAGAAGGAAAGCAAAAGGCAACAGTGATAGGGGGAGATATGCCCAATTAAATGCAAAATTCCAGAGGTTAGCCAGAAGAGATAAGGAATTATTTTTAAACAAGCAATGTGCGGAAGTGGAAGAAGACAATAGAATAGGAAGGACAAGAGACCTCTTCCAGAAAATTAGAAACATTGGAGGTAAATTCCAGGCAAAAATGGGAATGATCAAAAACAAAGATGGCAAGGACCTAACAGAAACAGAAGAGATCAAGAAAAGGTGGCAAGAATATATGGACGATCTGTATAGGAAGGATAATAATATCGGGGATAGCTCAGACGGTGTGGTCAGTGAGTTAGAGCCAGACATCCTGAAGAGTGAGGTTGAATGGGCCTTAAGAAGCATTGCTAATGACAAGGCAGCAGGAGACGACGGTATCCCAGCTGAACTGTTTAAAATACTGCAAGATGATGCTGTCAAGGTGATGCATGCCATATGCCAGCAAATTTGGAAAACACAAGAATGGCCATCAGACTGGAAAAAATAAACTTATATCCCCATACCAAAAAAGGGAAACACTAAAGAATGTTCAAACTATCGGACAGTGGCACTTATTTCACATGCCAGCAAGGTAATGCTCAAGATCCTGAAAGGTAGACTCCAGCAATTCATGGAGCGAGAATTGCCAGATGTACAAGCTGGGTTTAGAAAAGGCAGAGGAACTAGAGACCAAATTGCCAATATCTGATGGATAATGGAGAAAGCCAGGGAGTTCCAGAAAAACATCTATTTCTGTTTTATTGACTATTCTAAAGCCTTTGACTGTGTGGATCATAACAAACTGTGGCAAGTTCTTGGTGGTATGGGGATACCAAGTCATCTTGTCTGCCTCCTGAGGAATCTGTATAACGAACAAGTAGCAACGGTAAGAACAGACCACAGAACAACGGACTGGTTTAAAATTGGGAAAGGAGTACAGCAGGGTTGTATACTCTCACCTTACCTATTCAACTTGTATGCAGAACACATCATGCGACGTGCTGGGCTTGACGAATCCAAGGCTGGAGTTAAAATCGCAGGAAGAAACATTAACAATCTCAGATATGCAGATGACACCACTTTGATGGCTGAAAGCGAGGAGGAGCTGAGGAGCCTTATGACAAAGGTGAAAGAAGAAAGTGCAAAAGCCGGGTTGCAGTTAAACCTCAAAAAAACCAGGATTATGGCAACCATCTTGATTGATAACTGGCAAATAGAGGGAGAAAACGTGGAGGCAGTGACAGACTTTGTATTTCTGGGCGCAAAGATTACTACAGACTCTGACTGCAGCCAGGAAATCAGAAGACGTTTACTTCTTGGGAGGAGAGCAATGACAAATCTTGATAAAATAGTTAAGAGCAGACACCACACTGACAACAAAGGTCCGCATAGTTAAAGCAATGGTATTCCCCGTAGTAACCTATGGCTGCAAGAGCTGGACCATAAGGAAAGCTGAGCGAAGGAAGATAGATGCTTTTGAACTGTGGTGTTGGAGGAAAATTCTGAGAGTGCCTTGGACTGCAAGAAGATCAAACAGGTCCATACTCCAGGAAATAAAGCCAGACTGCTCACTTGAGGGAATGGTATTAAAGGCAAAACTGAAGGACTTTGGCCACATAATGAGAAGACAGGATACCCTGGAGAAGAGGCTGATGCTAGGGAAAGTGGAAGGCAAAAGGAAGAGGGGCTGACCAAGGGCAAGACGGATGGATGAGATTCTGGAGGTGACAGACTTGACTTTGGGGAAGCTGGGGGTGGCGACAGCCGACAGAAAGCTCTGGCGTGGGCTGGTCCATGAAGTCACGAAGACTCGGAAACGACTGAACGAATAAACAACAAACATTAAAGGCCAGGGAAAGCCTGTGTAAAAAGGTATGTCAGGAGGTGTTTAAAAGATATTATGAGTTCCACCTCCCGAACCGCACGAGGGAGGGTCCTCCAGAGGGTGGGTGCCGCCACAGAGAAGGCCCTGCCACCGAGGTTCTTCATGGTGGCATTCTGTTCGTCTCGGAATGGCCAGCAGGGCCTCCTCTGAGGATGGAGTTCTGGGCTCCACAATTCAAGAAGGATGCAGACAAGCTGGAGCATGTTCAGAGGAGGGCAACCAGGATGATCAGGGGTCTGGAAACAAAGCCTTATGAAGAGAGACTGAAAGAACTGGGCCTGTTTAGCCTGGAGAAGAGAAGATTGAGGGGAGACATGAGAGCACTCTTCAAATACTTAAAAGGTTGTCACACAGAGGAGGGCCAGGATCTCTTCTCGATCCTCCCAGAGTGCAGGACACGGAATAACGGGCTCAAGTTAAAGGAAGCCAGATTCCAGCTGGACATCAGGAAAAACTTCCTGACTGTTAGAGCAGTACGACAATGGAACCAGTTACCTAGGGAGGTGGTGGGCTCTCCCACACTAGAGGCATTCAAGAGGCAGCTGGACTACCATCTGTCAGGGATGCTTTAGGGTGGATTCCTGCATTGAGCAGGGGGTTGGACTCAATGGCCTTGTAGGCCCCTTCCAACTCTGCTAGTCTATGATTCTATGATCGTAATTGTCGTCTGGGTGTATATAAGGATGAGCCTGGCGTGAGCATCCAGCATCAAAGTGCGAAGTTAATCACATATAATGCAGACGCTCCACAGTGACTGAAAGGCCCCCTCGGAAGTGTGCTGGGGGAATAACTCTGTGTCCATCTCAGCTCCCGCTGAAAGCGAAGCTAACTGCAGCAGCCATGCGGTGCGGGCTACGATTACCTGTTCCTAGTGTGCATTTGCTGCTGGGAAAAGGTACTAATTTCCCTGGGAATATGTCAAAAGAGGGAGGAGCAGGAGGAGGAGGTGGAGGAAAAACTTACAATTTTAAAAACAAATCAAATAACCACTGGGTTCAGAACATTAAAAAAACAGTGTGTTTTTGGAGGCGAAATCAATAAACTGTTCATTATAAAACGGCCCTGTTGTCTTTTTTTTTCTTTTGTTCTCATGTAAAGGGTTAATTTAACCCGAAGAATATTTTTCCCCTGTCCATTCATGCATGGTGAGAATAGGGTTAATGACCTCCATTTGTGGGGTGGGGGCAGGTATGGTTCACACTGCTGGAACACTGTTGTTCTTTTCCCAATGGGACTGGTGCAGGAGAAGACCTTGATGCATACGTTAATTCACATGTGGGTGGGGGATTCCACCCTTGGGCTCTGCAAGAAGGCTGAATACTGCACGAAACCTACCAACGCCTGCACTTCTGCGTGACCAAAGGATACAGAGAGCCCTGCCTGTACAAAAGACTGAGGGGAGACACGTGAGCAGTGTTCAGGTACATAAAAGGGCACCACAGCGAAGATTATTATTATTATTATTATTATTTATTTATATAGCACCATCAATGTACATGGTGCTGTACAGATAACACAATAAATAGCAGGACCCTGCCACGTAGGCTTACAATCTAATAATTTGTAGTAAACAATAAAGAGGGAAGGAGAATGCGAACAGGCACAGGGAAGTGTAAACAGGCACCGGGTAGGGTGAAGCTAAACAGTATAGAGTCAGAACAAACTCAAGTACTAGTAGCCATTAGTATACTTATCAATGGTCAAGAACTATTTTCTACGGCCACAAAAACTAGGACCTAGAATAATGGGTGTAAGTTACAGCTACCTAGATTCAGATTAAATATAAGGGGAAACTTCCTGACGGTGAGATCTGTATAACAGTCTACCTACAGAGGTTGTGGGTTCTCCATCTCTGGAGAATTTTAAGAAGAGACTGGACAGCCACCTCTCATGGATGGTTTAATAGGTTTAACTATCCAGATTCAAAGGGTTAAGGAAAAAGACAATTTTAACAAGATTTTATCACATCAATACAATTCAACCACTGTATTAAACAATTAAAGTGCACTGGCATCTACTGTATACATCTGATTGCATTAATGTTATACAAGAATACCAAAAAAGAAATTAAAAAAACAGGTCAAACGTGTTTCGACACCGGGGTGTCTTCTTCTCACAGAGCTCCTGTAAAATGTACTTGTACGGGCTGACTTAATAGAAAAGCCCTGAATTGGGCAGCCAATGTCACTCCTGTCTATCCAATAGAGCAAGCCTCACTCTATCTGCTGCTGACTGCGTAACTATCTTAGAGCAGCTGGTTTTCATGCACACTGCAGAGGGTTAGACTAGATGGTCTTTATGATCCCTTCCAACTCCACAATTATAGGGGGGAATTCCTAAGGCACTGCTCAAGCAAGGATTTGCACAATGTCAGCAAGAGGAATATGGATGTTTCTTTCTTCAAGACTCCAATCCCATTTGTGGATAAAGCCTCCTCTCTCTCTCTCTCTCTCTCTCACACACACACACACACACACACATGAAAGACCACAACCAGGAAACATTCCACAGGTGCGCTGATCGACGTGATGGCCCCCTAAGGGCTTGGAATATTGAGTATTTCCCTCCTGTCTGGCAGCACTCACAGCCAGGGGGGCTATTTTTGACACCGCGTATCAGCAATCTATGACCCACTTCCCATCCCAACACCAGTGCCAAGAGTTTAGCAGCGTCTGCGATTCTCCACTGAAAAGCCGGACGCTGGACTTGCCAGGCATCCTTCCTCGTCCGCTTCCCTCCCGAAAGCCCGTCAGAGGTCCAGGCTTTAATTTACTGCCGTTTGTTTATCGACTGCGTTGGGAGTGCGTGATGTCGGGGCTGGGCTAAAAAAAGGAGGGTGAGGGGGGTGGCTAGAGCCCACCCCGGCTCATGAAACAATGCACAGCCAAAAAGAAGAGGAAGGTAAGCTCGTTGCCACGAGGAAGGGCTACAGGGTGCGGAAAAGGACGTCATTTGCAGCACAGTCAAGGACACGTTCAGCACCATCCAGGGCAACCTTTAAAAAGAATGGGGCCAGGATGATCATGCATTTGAAAGGTTACTGTGGAGTCATAGATTCATAGAATCATAGAATAGTAGAGTTGGAAAAGGCCTCTAAGGCCATTGAGTCCAAACCAGTGCTCAATGCAGGAATCCACCCTAAAGCACTCCTGACAGATGCTTGTCCAGCTGCCTCTTGAAGGCCTCTAGGGTGGGAGAGCCCACAACCTCCCTAGGTCACTGGTTCCATTGTGTTACCGCTCTAACAATCAGGAAGTTTTTCCTAATGTCCAGATGGAATCTGGCTTCCTTTAACTTGAGCCCATTATTCTGTGTCCTGCACTCTGGGAGGATCGAGAAGAGATCCTGGCCCTCCTCTGTGTGACAACCTTGTAAGTATTTGAAGAGTGCTCTCATGTCTCCCCTCCATCTTCTCTTCTCCAGGCTAAACATGCCCAGTTCTTTCAGTCTCTCTTCATAGGGCTTTTTTTCCAGACCCCTGAGCATCCTGGTTGCCCTCCTCTGAACACGCTCCAGCTTGTCTGCGTCCTAACTGGCACTCTACAACTGTGGGACACTACAGCTTCAGCTTTTCATTGGTGGTACTCTGAAAAGCCTTAAGCCACCAGTTTCTTAGGGACTGAGCTGACAGAAGGCATACCTTAAGCTAAGCAGGATTGGCTCTATAAACTGCCTGGGTCGGGAACTACACGAAAGCTTTTCTGATCTCTTTGGAGGGACGGCGGGCTGTACGTGCGATGGATGATTAGATGAAAGAACCCGGACCAAAGCATCTCAGGGTGGTGTTCCGTTTGCACTCACTTCAACGGGGAGTGTGCAAGAGAATCTCCCAGGGCATGGTGCCCGATGCCCATTTGTGTAAGGACGGGAACGCCGTAGGGATTTGCCAGTGCGAGATGGCTGAATTCCGTGCAAGAATTGGGGGACAATTGCAGAGCGCACAGAGACCTTTGCTATACAGACCCCTCCTCACTGCATGCCTGTTCCATTTTCTGAAAAGAGCCTCCTGATTTTAAGGGGACCCTCCAGCACAGTGTGCAATGTGGCAGGAGCGGGCTGCACCTGAGAGCGCACACACACACACACACACAGCAACTCCAAAATGGAATTCAGCCCTCAGTCTGAAAGAGATTCTGCACCACTTGACTTAGAGACAAACGGAATTACCGTGGCATACGCATACACGAAACTAACACATGTGACTCAGTGCCACTAGCTTAGAAGAATTTTTAAAGGATTTGACAAATTCACGGAGAACAGATCTACAGCTGTATTAGCCTGCTGTTGTAGTAGGGAAAATTGGGTGGGCGAGAACCACAGTGTCTTTTGGCATCACAAAGGCCTCCTTCAGATGGGGGGGGGGGAATGGTGTTCCCTTACCGTGGCTCTGCTTCCTGCTTCCCTTCCGCTTCTGCAACGAGCTGTAATTCCACGAGGAAAAGCGCAGGAAGAGAGCAGCAACCACGTGGCTTGTACAGCCTCAATGCAGTTGAATGGTACAGCGCCTTCTAGTGGGCATTTTGTAGCGCAACTTTGCCTGCATAAGAGTCGGGTTTCCTGAGGTTTTATTTTTAGCGCTAAAACGGGGAAATGGAGGAGATTCACAGAAGGCTGATGGCGGCGCCAGAATGAACCGCGAACACCCGTGAATGGCCAGTAACGAGCGTGCTATAAAATGCTCATTTAAAGAAGTTCAAAGACGAACAGATTTCTTGCAGCATAAAGCATGGTGCCATGTCCTCAGTTGGCCGATAAATCAATATACATGGATAGAGAGGTCAGAAGCCTGTACCGTCTAAGCCAGCCCTTACTCAACCCGAGACCCTCCAGGCGTGTTGGACTACAGCCCCCATCATTCCCACCTGGCATGGCCATTAGCTGGGGATGGTGGGAGTTGTAGGTGAACACACCTCTGGTTGGGTGAAGGCTAGCATAAATAATACAGCCATGGAATGGAAGAGGTACAGTCAGTTCTGTGCAAAGGTTACGAGGCTTATGGACTTCTGGCCCCACTGTTTGCATCTTACATGCCCGTGGTGTGCACACATGCGTGAGCACACACACACACACACACTCCCCTGGGCTACAGATTTCCCTGCCAACAGAGGAGAAGACTTCATGCATCTGATGAAGTGGGCTTTAGTCCATGGAAACAATTGCCACTATAAATCTGTGAGTGCTTGAAGAGGTCACAAGACTTCTTTGTTTTTGCTGCACCGGTCAGACCCACACAGCTCCTTCTCTGGAATCTCAGCTATTTATAGGAACACGAGCGGGTTATTTCTAATGCGAATGAGCATTCTGGCCAACTGCAGTTTCAGCCTCCTGGAAGCCAGGGCTTCAGGCGTGAAAAGCAAAGGCCTGTGGGAAAATAAACAAGACACTGCTCCCCCCACACACACACTCCACCTCCCTGCTTGAGAGGAGAACTGTAATGACCTTTGCACACTGAGAAGTGTGAAGGAAAACATTCATCCATATAAATGAAAAAAAGGTAAATGGTAGTTTATGGGATCCTGGTCAGGGTGGTAGAACTGGCTTAAAAGACAGCAACCAGGATGATCAGGGGTCTGGAAACAAAGCCCTATGAAGAGAGACTGAAAGAACTGGGCATGTTTAGCCTAGAGAACAGAAGATTGAGGGGAGACATGATAGCACTCTTCAAATACTTAAAAGGTTGTCACACAGAGAAGGGCCAGGATCTCTTCTCGATCCTCCCACAGTGCAGGACGCGGAATAACGGGCTGAAGTTACAAGAAGTCCAATTCCAGCTGGACATCAGGAAAAACGTCCTGACTGTTAGAGCAGTACGACAATGGAACCAGTTATCTAGGGAGGTGGTGGGCTCTCCCACACTAGAGGCCTTCAAGAGGCAGCTGGACAAGCATCTGTCAGGGATGCTTTAGGGTGGATTCCTGCATTGAGCAGGGGGTTGGACTGGATGGCCTTGTAGGACCCTTCCAACTCTGCTATTCTATGATTCTATTAATGAAACTAACTGAAGTCATTTTTTTTTCTTCAAAAAATACGTTTTCTTAATCCTTTAAAAAAAAAAAAAAGATTAGACTAATTCACCGAGGATAGATCCATCCATGGTTATTAGCCACAACAAATGGGACTTAAACAATAGAGTGGAGGTCTTCTGTTGCAGAAGGACCTGGCTCCACAGCTCAGTGGAAGAGCATCTGCTTTGCACACAAGAGGTCCCAGGTTCAATTCCGGGCAGCAACTCCAGGGAAGGCTGGAAAAACACCTGCCTGCAAACCTGGAGAACCCCTGCTGCCAGTCAGTGTCGACAACACTGGGGTCTGGCTCCGTATAAGGCAGCTTCCTATCTTCACTATAACAGTCAGCCAGCCACACCCTTCTCCACAGTACTCCATTCCATTCTTCTTCCCAAACAGTTTCCCTTTCCCGTCTGGGCCCCACTCCAACAATCGGCTAGCATTCTGTGGTCAGCAAACACAATCAATCCTCATTGGGGGGGGGTGTTTTTGGGGGGTGATAATTCTCCCTCCGAGGCATCTTTTTCCAAAGATGTTTGTACTTCTGCAAACCTCAGGAGTTCCCTGAGCCTGCTGATCCCTCCCTCCTGGGCCTGGATAACACTGTTTTGGCTATATAACCAGCGGCACGCACCTCCGAACATCAGAAATAAAGGGAATACTGATAGGTTACGTGGAGCCCCGAATAAAGATGTGAAGGCTGGAAAAAACCCGGAAAAATTCGGGGGGGGGGAACCGGGGGGGTTTCGTTTTTTTCCGAAGCCTTTTTTTGGATTTTTTTCCGAAAAATTGAAAAAAAATGAAGAAAAAACGGATTACGGAATGTTTTATTTTAGCATGATGAATAAAATGTCTAAGACAAGATGTTCAGGTATTTACTTCTCCAAATGATTTCTAAAAACTGTACAGCATCAGATTATTACAATTTCTGTGCACCAAGTCCGAGGTTGCAAACTGAGACTACAACTCTCAAATGCAAGAGGAAGATGCATATCTGCCTCTAGGGGGCAGCACTGCCACTGAAGCAGGGACTGAAACTAAGTAGTCATAGCTATAGGTCAGAAAATGAGTCTGATTAAATTTCATGCATATTCATTGAATCTTTGTCCCCCTTTTCTCAGTTCTTTTTATGGTAATGGAGGATTTATGTCTTGACACTGGAGGACTAGCGGAGACATAAATAATTTTCTTTGTTACTAATGTTGGTGGTTTCTTCTGCTGTTGTTTCTTAAAATATATATATATATTGTTATTTGCCTGCGCCTCTTAAACTGGCAGAACCAAAGTGGTTCCTTACAGTTCAGATGTTCCTAACAGTTCAGGAGCTTGTAGCTCCATTTGTTACCAAAAAAAGTAAATTAAATTTGTAATGATTGTTTGAATACACTACTTTTAATATACCAAATGTAATAATTTTACGCCAAACCAACTTAGACATAATTACATTTTATGTTCCTAAAGTCACGAAGTGACTTTCAATCTGTAAAAAGTGCTAATATCGCATTATTTCAATTTTTCCAAAAATTTCCGTTTTCCCCCCAGAAAAAAAAACAGGGGAAAAAGTGGGTGTTTTTCTTTTCATGGCTTCAAAATTTCCGGAAATTTTACATCTCCAGCCCTGAGGAATATTAGATGCTTTGGGGACAAACAGCAAGGAAGACCATCACTTTAACGGCTGCTGAGCTTCCTCTGGGCATCTGTCAGACCACTGTGAGTGCGAAAAGAAGGAAAACCCGTAGGGGAGTAAAAAATACGCCAAAGGTAAGGGCGGAACCAAGGAATCTTCTATGATAATATTAGTAGTAAAAGGTTTATTAAAGTGCCAGGCACCTGGCACTTTAATAAACCTTTAACTACTAATATTATTGTAGAAGATTCCTTGGTTCCGCCCTGGCACTAGTCCACTGTGAGAAGCAAACCGTTGGAGGAAGTAGACCCATGGCTCCATCCGGCAAGGCCGTTTCCTTACCCCTCATGCAAAGCCTGCCCAAGCAGAAGCCACCTTTGCAGGCCGTTCCCTTACCAAGCTTCACGCTTTGTACTCGGCCTCCGATCCGGTCAGACGCTTCGAGGACAGTCACATCCGTGAAACCGTTTTCCAGGAGAGTTTTCGTCGCAGAGAGACCCGCGAGACCAGCGCCGATAACTACTATTCGCGGCTGTCGTTTTCTCCGTAGGCCACTACTAAGAGGGTCATCAGTGCTCTCTGCAGGTATTTCACTACTTTGCATGCCGTCCAAGCTCTCTTTCTAAGGAACCTGCCAAGGAAAGACACGCAAACGGGGTCACCGCATTAGGCTGGCAATTCTCTGTCCTCTTCCCCCTCCTCTGTGTGTGCTCTATCACCTTGAGACCCTTTTCAATCCTTTGGTCCAGCACAGCAATCAATTCTGGAGAAACGTCGGAAGCTCAAGGACTGGCAGATCCGAAAACGAGAGCCAAGCGGCGTTAAGTGGGACACACTGAAAGGGCCTGCAAGAGCAGCTTGGAATATAAATGTTTCTCAACCCGGAGAATAAAAGGTTTGGAAGCGACAGAGGCCTCCACCCGGTCATCAGAGATGTCATTTTCAGAAAATGCACAGAATTTTTAACTTCGTGCTTCTTTTTATAGGCCTGTGGACCCTACAGGAGTGGCAATTTTGTGGTCAAGGGAAAATACTCCTGACACCACGCCGTGAAAACGTGCTGAGCGGAGGAATGATGCAAGCCCGGCTTCTGCCTCTCTGGCAACCACAAAACACACGTTTCGGGGCCTGAAGATATGGGACTTGGCCGCTAGGCCTGGTGTTAAAAGCAAAGCACGCCGTATGAAACCAGAGGGACTCTACACACACAAGGCATTTGGGGTGCACACCGATCAGGGATGAGGTGGAGGCAGCAGCTGGAGGGGAGCCCGCATGAACCGTGCCAGGGAAGGGCTGTGGGTAGAGTAGGGTGGAGGGCACAAAGAGGCACACCACAGCCAGGAAGAGCTCTTGGGCTTGGGGATCTGGCCTTTGATCACCCATCCTATCCGGGAAGCCCAGCTGCCAGCTGGAGAGGACTGCGGAGGACTAAGAAGAGGACAGCTAGAAAGCTGCTAACGCAGCCTTCCCCAACCAGAAACACTGCAGATGAGCTGGGCTACAGCTGGGCGAAGATTATGGGGTTGATAGTCCAAGACAACTGCAGGGCTCCAGGCTGGGAAAGGCTGTGTTATCAGGTGGAAAGCCACAAGATGGATCAGAAGTGTGAAAAAAGTGTTATCTTAAACCAAAACCAAACCTGAAAGCAAAATAAGTTTAGGGAAACTGATTAAAAACAATATATCCAATTTAGGTATAACTATGCTAATTACAATAAAATCATATTGTTAGTAGAAAATATTTTTAATCTTAAAACAAATACGTACATTTAAAATGTAAACAGAATGGTCCACATACAACAGACATCAAACAAAACTCCCAAACGCGTTTCAACCATAAAAGGTCTTCCTCAGCGGGGAGAAAATGAGGTGTGGATTTTTAAAACATATTATACAAATGTTTAAAACAACTTTTTGTGCCCCAGATATAGGGAGTTTCTATAAGACCCAAAGTTGGCTTCAAGAATGTGACAAAAAAGATGGGGGACTAGGCATTCCCTCCCATCTTCAAGAGGCTTGGCTCCCAAGTTATACCTGGTTGCACAACTAATATCTCAAGTTTATGTAGACAGGTATATGCAGGATAAACTTCTGCAGATGAGCTGGGCTACAGCTGGGCGAGGATTATGGGGTTGATAGTCCAAGACAACTGCAGGGCTCCAGGCTGGGAAAGGCTGTGTTATCAGGTGGAAAGTCACAAGATGGATCAGACCAAAGGCCCACCCAGTCTGGCATTCTGTCCACACGGTAGCCAGACAGATTACACGCCCCCCAGCCTACAAAGCAGGACATAAGGGCAATTTAGCACACTCCAGCTCATGTTCTCCAGAAACCCATACAGAGAGGCATACCGCCTCTTCATACTGGATGATGAGGACCAGAGCCATTGATAGTCTTCTTGACCTTCGCACACTTCCACATAGGTAGAGTGCCCACGTGTCCTACCTTACAGCCCTCTGTTCAAAGGCATCCTCTCTTTAAGGGGTGCCCAGTCCCAGCCTTGTTCAAAGATAAAGACGGGAGAGCAGCAGGGGTCATGCAGTTGCCCATCAACAGTGGGCACCCGGACAGCAGACTGAGCGGGCCCACGCGGAACACCTGGTCAGTCTTCCCGTCTCCCACCGCTATGCTGAGATGTAGGGCATTTCTATTTGTTATCGTAATTACTTCTACATTTCCGTCTAACTAAGTTAGCTGACTAAGTAAGCTGGGCTGAAAACAACAGGATGAAATTTAATAGGGATAAATGCCAAGTTCTACATTTAGGAAATAGAAACCAAAGGCACAGTTACAAGATGGGGAATACTTGGCTCAGCAATACTACAAACGAGAAGGATCTTGGAATTGTTGTAGATCACAAGCTGAATAGGAGCCAACAGTGTGATATGGCTGCAAGAAAGGCAAATGCTATTTTGGGCTGCATTAATAGAAGTATAGCTTCCAAATCACGGGAGGTACTGGTTCCTCTCTATTTGGCCCTGGTTAGGCCTCATCTAGAGTATTGCATCCAGTTCTGGGCTCCACAATTCAAGAAGGACACAGACAAGCTGGAGCGTGTTCAGAGGAGGAAAAACCAGGATGATCAGGGGTCTGAAAACAAAGCCCTATGAAGAGAGACTGAAAGAACTGGGCATGTTTAGCCTGAAGAAGAGAAGATTAATAGGAGACATGATAGCACGCTTCAAATACTTAAAAGGTTGTCACACAGAGGAGGGCCAGGATCTCTTCTCCATCCTCCCAGAGTGCAGGACACGGAATAACGGGCTCAAGTTAAAGGAAGCCAGATTCCAGCTGGACATCAGGAAAAACTTCCTGTTAGAGCAGTACGACAATGGAATCAGTTACCTAGGGAGGTGGCGGGCTCTCCCACACTAGAGGCATTCAAGAGGCAGCTGGACAACCCTCTGTCAGGGATGCTTTAGGGTGGATTCCTGCATTGAGCAGGGGGTTGGACTCGATGGCCTTGTAGGCCCCTTCCAACTCTGCTATTCTATGATTCTATGAAATCTTGCTCTCCGCTGCTCTACAATAATTTTAATAACTATGAGCTCACTGCAGCTTCATATCTGTATGCTTTAACCATGCCCAAGTATAGGAGAGCATTTACCCTCGCTCACTTTAATATGTTGCCATCAGCATTACTAGAAGGACGATTTAGTAAGATCCCGGTTGATGAATGGATATGTCCCTGTGGTTCTAGAGCAGCCTTCCTCAACCTGGGGCGCTCCAGATGTGTTGGACTGCATCTCCCAGAATGCCCCAGCCAGGAGTTGTAGTCCAACACATCTGGAGCGCCCAAGGTTGAGGAAGGCTGTTTTAGAGCAACAGAATCTGTTGAACATGTCATTTTGCACTATAACATGCATGAGGAATGCAGAAAAAAAGTTAGTCTTTCCTTTATTAACAGCCTTTTCTGGATGTAGCCCCACAACGATGGTATTAATCCGTTAAGGGATGTGTCCTCCCATATTACTGAAAGGGTCTCTTAAGTTTCTCATGACCTCAATGCAAATTAGAAAAATAACATTGCAATCCTTCTGAGAGAAGCAACTCACCAAGCTATATTTTGTTTTTATGTCACTTTTTATCTATCCTTTGTATGTTTTGGTGTTGATTTTGCTGGTCTGTGACCGTAATAAATAACAATGATGATAAGTAAGCAGACACTCATGCTATGCAACCCAGCGTCCTCTTCTGTCCTCCTCTTTGCTGATGCATTGCCTCTATTTTAGCGATGCCTGCGTGGCCACCTAAGACAGCCTGTGGACACTTGGAATGCATTTTCTTTTTAAGGAAATTTCCCCCTCTGCAGTTTCATCTCCCCTTGGAACACCAGGCATTGTGTGACACTGCAAATGTTTACGGCTCATCGTTTTTCGGCGTGCATGCGTCATATAGCATTCAAGGGTCCCCACCCCATCCCCATGGAATGTGGGCTCCGGTCCTATTTGTTCAGCTTATCTCCTGCTGTTTCTTGCGGGCAGGAGGATCGCACATCAAAAGGCCGCTCTTAAAAGAAGCATGAATGAAGCTGCCCACCAGTCTCCATTGGCTGCTGAGGTATCTCCAAAGTAGGAACTCAGGTTTTATCTAGCTCGGCTGGTTCTACAAAATCACAAAAACACTTCTCCCCACCCAGCTCTTCCTTATCAGATAAGCCAGTTAAAAACTAGGCACAAAGAGAGAAAACGGACCGGTTTGGGGGGGAAGTCTTAAAGCCACACCAGACAGGACGCCGCAATGAGCAATTGCATGAGTAAGTGGGGGGGGGCTTGTTTTTTTGAGTAAGCAGCAAGCAAGTGGAGGGAGGCAATCCGGATTAGGACCCTGGTGGGGATAGCGGGGCTTTAACCTTTGCCCCTGTGGCTCCAATCCAGATCCCCCTTCCCACTGCTATTTGCACAGGAATGAAAAGTTCCATTGGAGCAAACGGCAGCTTCCGGTGGAGGGGGGGTCGGTCCGCTCAGGATTGAAAAGGGAGCAAAGGGTTAAAGCCCCACCTTCTCCCAACAGAGTCCCAATCTGGACTGAGCTTCCCAGGCCTGCTATTTACTACTACTTCTTTTTTAATGGCAACTGATAACCGCATGAACGGTGTTGTGTCTAGTCCGGGCGTGACATACTGTCAGAGACAATGAACCTGCAAAACCGTGAAAAGCGTTGCTTGTCTAAAATGGCCCTCTCAGTTCAGGGCGGCTCTTCGTGCTAAAATAAAGCTGGGGGGGGGGAAGGTGGGCTGCAATTCCATTGCCATATGCAAAAGGGAACTTGCAGCAGTAAGATACTTTATAGAGCCTATTATGGAGGCATTTGTGGAAGCTGTTTTTCATTCATTCATTCATTCCTGTATTAGTTAGGCTAGGTTACTGAATGGAATTATATTACATTTAGTAAATGAATGATTGAAACACTGCTGTTCTATTATGCATTACTTTATTATCATTACTATTCCAGTTACTTGTTTGAGGCAAGAGTTTTTACTGAACGGATCGTTATTGGTCACCGATACATCTAGGGGTGACCATATTACGCCAGCTTTAAAATCATTACACTGGCTGCCAGTTAGTTTCTGGGCGAAGTATAAAGGGTTGGTTATCACCTTTAAGGCCCTACATGGTTTGGGCCCAGGCTACCTGCGGGATCGCCTTCTCCCGTACAATCCGCCCCGCACACTCAGGTCCTCTGGGAAGAATCTACTCCACTCAACAAAAACAAGGCTGACAACCATTACCCAGAGGACCTTTTCTTCTGCCACTCCCAGATTGTGGAACGGCCTGCCGGGAGAGATTCGTCAACTTAAAGGGTCTTCCAGAATTTAAGAAAGCCATAAAGACTGATCTCTTCCGGCAGGCCTACCCATTGGAATTTTAAGATGCCTTTTAATAATGTGCTGCTTTTTAATAATGTATTAGTTTTATATTTTAATCTATCATATGTATTTTATGGTGTTTTGCATTTGTGTTGTACCCCGCCTCGATCCAGAGGGAGAGGCGGGTAACAAATAAATATTTAGTAGTAGTAGTAGTAGTATTCAGGGAGCCACCGTGGAGAGACATGGGTTCTACATTCTCCCCTCTCTTCCTTCCCCACACCTAAGCCACTCCCGTGAGATGCTCGAAGGAGGTTTAAGCATCTAACCTACTCCTTTCAAAGAGGTTTCATTGTGTCCATTGAGTAGAGCAAGAGGCAAACAGCATCAACGCACCCTCTCTTCCAACCAACACGCCTTCTTGTAAAGAGCCCCAGTCTATATCCAGCGATGATCTAAGGAACATTTTTAGCCTTTGTCTTCAGGAGCATCTCATTGAATAAGGGAACCTTCAAGCGAAACACAGTTCATAAGCCACACGGCCTTCTGATTTGCAGTTTGAAGCAGGCTACACGTACAGGAGGTGGACCGTGTACACCAAGCCGGGCGTAGCCCACAAGCCATGTAAGGAGGCCTATGACCCATGTATGGTGGCTACTTTGATGCCAGCTTGATGTGCCAAAAAAAAAAAGTAAGAACTCTCTCACACAGACCTCATATTGATTATTCTTCCAGCCAAACAACGTAATTGTGTAAATCAATGTATACCTCTAGCATCAGCCTTTTCCAACCCAATGCCTGATAGATGTGCTGGACTACAAGTCCCATTACCAGCCAGACAGCATCTGGAAGGTGCCAGGTTGAGAAAACAACCTTACATTTTGGAAAACTGCTCATTTCCCCTATACTGAAGCAACAGCCTGATAATCCCTAGTCAGGACAAATGACAGAAATGGATCTATTTTGCTGCCAATTTCCCCAGTTCAGACACCACCCTCTTCGCGTCCGCCACGTGAATCCACAGAGGGAAGACAATTAAATCCCATGGCACCAAAAAAAGGTCTAAACTTCTAAAACAAGCTAAATTGGTATGTAACTAAGTTGATGACAGTACCATGGAGCCAGGAGAATTTCAGGATCACATTATATGGTGTGCCAAGCTTGTAAAATGCAACGTGTATAGAGTCGTATAGTACCAGGGAATTTCTCAGCTCCACGGCTGACAGCTGGAATAACTCTCCTGCCCAAAACCCACCCAGCTGATCGGTTTTAAGAGCCGGCAGAGGATTGCAAGCCTTCTGAGGTGATAAGAAGCTGCAGTACACTGAGAGTGGAGATGACACGGAACGTTGTCCTCAAATGTTGCTCATGAGTTCCAACTATTCAGGGAGCAGCTGTCAGAATATTGGGGTCAGCTTCTGTGAGGGAAGGGGAATCTGTCAGTTGCACTAGATTAAGATCTTGCACTACCTCCTTATGAGGGGGTTTGATGGTGCTAAGGACGAGATCTCCAGGAGATTCTTTGACTGCGATCTCCAGTCATCACTGGCTGTTGTTGAAATGAGCCACTCAAATACAACATATAAAAGTATAAGTACTACCCCGGGAAAGATCCCTTTATATTTAACCTCTCTTACTTCATATGAGCTAAGATGGTTATTCACCCGGTGCAGTTTAAATTCACTCCAGTTGATGGAGGTGAAGGCGCGTGAAAGCAGACTGCCCAGCTGGCTGCCCCAAAATTGAGGATATGACACATTTTCTAGTCGAATGCCCAATGTATGCGGAATTGAGGAAGCAATATCTTGAGCCTTTAATTCCTAGGTTTAATTACGTGCCACCCAAAAAGGCAACTCAAATACTTCTGTTAGGCTCTGATCATTATATATCATTTAGGTCTGCAAAATTTGTACATCGGGCGCTGGAGGTGAGGAAGTTCCTGACTACCTTATAGGATCAAATTATAGCCTGTTGATACCATATAGTTAACATAAATAAGACAACCTGGCTGTCTATGATGTTATTAATGTTATTAATGATTGTATTACTCTTTCGGCTGCGGTGAGTTGGCAGCTGGGTGTGCAATTATTCTGTTTGTATGAGAATGGCCTACCTGGCTAATATGCAATAAAGTGTGTGTGAGATCTTGCACAACCCTAGTGACAGCGGTGTATTTTATTGATTTCATTTCTATACTGCCCAATAGCTGGATCTCTCCGAATGGTTCATAACATTTAAACCTAGATGTAGGATGAGGTCTGGGGAAAGGTCCCAGGTGATAGACAATCTATTTCACAGGGGTCCAAGTTGCCAGCAAGAAAATGTGTTAATTAAAAAAAAAAAAGCAGGAGAGGTAGAGCACCGTGGCAGGTGCCAAGAAAGGTGTCCGAGGGCATATTGGAGGCCACAGGCACCACACAGCCTACAACTGAGGTAAAGGACAGACAATGAATTGACAACCAGGAGCTCGAGGGAAGGATGCTGAAGGAGATGTGAGGAAAATGGCAACAGGGATAGGACACCAAGGTGGGGAAAGGACCTGTAGAAACCTCAAAGCCCTTCAATCTGGAAGGGTGCGTGGACATATTTGGGGATGGAAGAGACAGACAGGAGAGCTAAGGAACCTGATCAAAAGATGGGGTAGCTAAGAGTACCAATTCATTAATTCTCAAATGCAGGACACAGACTCATGGGCTCAAGTTACAGGGGACCAGATTCCGGCTGGACATCAGGAAAAACCTCCTGACTGTTAGAGCAGTACGACAATGGAATCCATGACCTATGGAGGTCGTGGGCTCTCCCACCTTAGAGGCATTCAAGAGGCAGCTGGACAGCCATCAGTCAGGAATGCTTTAAGGTGGATTCCTGCATTGAGCAGGGGGTTGGACTCGGTGGCCATATAGGCCCCTTCCAACTCTACGATTCTATGATTCCATGAATCACTAATCTGATCTGACCAGCAGGGATGAAAAGTGTATAGGGGAGATCAATAAGGCGGTGGCTTTGATCAGCACTTGGCAAGTAACGTCTCTCAGGCATCACATGTTGAATGCCAATCTGTGGCCGTCTTACGTTGCCCAAGCATGTCTTTCCCCATCAGGCAACCCAACACCCAAACAATCGCTTCGGGGGATTTGGCCTCAGGGGTAGAATGCAGCCTGCTATGCCCGAATCAAGCTCTGTGATCCCTTTGGAAGTGCAGGAGGGAGAAAAGGAGAGAGAGAGAGAAAGAGAGAGAGAGAAAGAGAGAGAGAGACAGCCTCCCAGTGCCATGCCATGCCCTTTCTCGGGTATGGGATGAGACTCTACATTGGGGACAAGAGAAGAATTAAGACAGTGGTGTTGAACCTCTTTCATCCTGAGGGCCAAATTCCATTTTCCATTCTGGAGAAACTCTCGGGGGCTGCATTCCAGTAGTGGGCGGGGCCAAAAGGAAAGGGGCGGGACCAAATATGCCAGGGATAAATACCAAGTTCTACATCTAGGAAATAGAAATAGAAACAAAGCCCTATGAAGAGAGACTGAAACAACTGGGCATGTTTAGCCTGGAGAAGAGAAGATTGAGGGGAGACATGAGAGCACTCTTCAAATACTTAACAGGTCGTCACACAGAGGAGGGCCAGGATCTCTTCTCGATCCTCCCAGAGTGCAGGACACGGAATAATGGGCGCAAGTTAAAGGAAGCCAGATTCCAGCTGGACATCAGGAAAAACTTCCTGACTGTTAGAGCAGTACGACAATGGAACCAGTTACCTAGGGAGGTTGTGGGCTCTCCCACATTAGAGGCATTCAAGAGGCAGCTGGACAACCATCTGTCAGGGATGCTTTAGGGTGGATTCCTTCACTGAGCAGGGGGTTGGACTCGATGGCCTTATACACCCCTTCCAATTCTACTGTTCTATGATTCTATTATGTCTTAAAGCTCTTGCTGCCAGTCAGCCTTAGGAGAGGCATTTGAGAATGGGGAACATATGGCACAAAATCTGGGAAACCCCCAAACAATCGGTATTTGGGGAAAACAGGCGTGACCCTTTGGGGAACCCCAGAGGACCAGATTAAAAAAAACCAAGCCTGAGGTGCTGCACCCATGAATTAAGATAAACATTTTGTGGGCTCCCACTTGTTCCTGCATCATTCTCAAGAACCGCACAAATATAGAAGGCAACCAGAGCACGCCTGGCAGACAGACACATCAGGTTCCTAAATGGCCACTTCTGCAATTTCCTGTTTCAGCCAATCCCAACAAATCTGGGGTTATTTTCAAGACAGATTTTCTATAGGTTACTTCGTTTTCATCCGGGTTTTGCCAACAAGGATGGAAATAATGGAATTGAGCAATAAGTGCAAGCTCTGAATCAAGACCATCAAGAGCCGGTTGCATTAGCTACACAGACACGACTGGTCCGAGGAAATCTTGCTCGTCACAAAGAGATGCGCGCACCAGAACGGATCGTCCAAATGAAAGCAACACAAAGGGCCATCACAATGCCAACCTGTAGGAACTACGCCAGTCTTTGGCTGTGCTGCCTATTACAGGTTTTTCAGTTTTACATTAAAAGTAATCAGGTAGCTTAAATCTCAAACCAACAACCCGAAATTTAAAAGAGACACTAAAAATGGTTAGGCTGGTCCCTACAGGGAAAATACATCTGCGGAGGTGTGAGAAGCCCACCTCAATAAGCAGGAGTACAACATACTGGCAATCATCCACTCATCTGGTCACCTATGGCAAATGAGAATCGTCTCCAGGTGACCATGCAGGGAACTTTCTGCAAAATGGGAGAACGTTGGTTCTTTTTCCTTTTTTACCCATTTAGGCCTTCAATGACAAATAAAAAGATGTGTAGGTAGCAGAGCCAGTAACTTCTATTTGCAGTTTGCTAAAAGGTACTGCAAGGCCTGGGGAAAATGTATGTCGACGCAGTTAGTGAGTCACTAGGAAAAGGAAAGGAACCTCTCGTGCAAGCACTGAGTCATTACTGACTCTTGGAGGGACGCCAGCTTTCGCTGACATTTTCTTGGCAGGCCTTATCGCGGGTGGTTTGCCGTTGCCTTCCCCAGCCTTTATTACCTTTCCCCCAGCTAACTGGGGACTCATTTTACCGACCTCGGGAGGATGGAAGGCTGAGTCGACCCGAGCCGGCTGCCTGAGAACCAGCTTCCGCTGGGATCGAACTCAGGCCATGGGGAGAGTTTCAGCCACAAGCGATATGCAGAGGCCCAGACCAAGTTGAGTTCACGGGCGTCGTGATGGATCCTGCAATGAGATCTGGGACCTTGAAAAGGCCAAATGTGAAATCACTGGAATGAGATCCACAAGGCCCTACTTTGTACACTGCATTCAAAGCATGGGCCAAACTCACTTCTATCAGCCTTCTCTTTTCGAGAAAGCCGAATTTCTAGAGCCCCATGCAGGGTCACTTACTTGTCCTCTAAGAAAAGGACCCCAGCAAGTAAAAAGGTAAACAAAGAATTGCTGATCCCCAAGGGAGTGTCAGGCATTCAGTTCAAGAGGTTGGGTGGGTGGTGTGCATGTTTTGAAAGGAGCGACGGTGGGGAAAGGCTTGAGATAAAATACCTGTCTGTTTAAAAATGCACCTGGCACTTCCCCGTTACACAGTAACCTACCTGTCCCAGTTCAAGCAACCTCCACGCACTCATGCTGGAACTGCCCTCCTGGTGGTGCTGTCTACCAAGAGTTAGATTGGAAATCTCCCCCAATTCTCACCCTTTGTTTCTTGCTCAAAGGTGTTAAAGATCTGTGTGTATGCGTTGAACATGCCCCTGTCCCAAGTACTTCTTCACACAGCGTAGAGTTAAATTATGGAACTCACTACCACAAGATGTAGTGATGGCCACCAACTGGGATGGCTTTAAAAGGGGGTTGGATCAATTCCTGGAGGCGAAGGCTATCAGTGGCTACTAGCCCTGATGGTTGTGTGCTATCTCCAGTATTCGAGGCAATAAGCCTGTGTGCCCCAGTTGCTGGGGAACATGGGCGGGAGGGTGCACCATGCCCTGCTTGTTCATCCCTGGCCGATGGCTGGTTGGCCACTGTGTGAACAGAGTGCTGGACTAGATGGACCCTTGGTCTGATCCAGCATCACGGCACTTCTTATGTTCTTATTATTATTATTATTATTATTATTATTATTATTATTATTATTATTTATTTATTTATTTATTTATATAGCACCATCAATGTACATGGTGCTGTACAGAGTAAAACAGTAAAACAGTAAATAGCAAGACCCTGCCGCGTAGGCTTACATTCTAATTAAATCATGGTAAAACAATAAGGAGGGGAAGAGAATGCAAACAGGCACAGGGTAGGGAAACACTAACAGTATAAAGTCCAGACAACATCAAGTTTTAAAAGTTTTAGGAAAGAGAAAGGTTTTTAGCTAAGCTTTAAAAGCTGCGATTGAACTTGTAGTTCTCAAATGTTCTGGAAGAGCGTTCCAGGAGAGACCCTTGGGCAGGCGAGAAACATGGCATCAGAGGAGCGAAGAGCACGAGCGGAGCAATAGTGTGAGATGAGGGAGGAGAGATAGGAAGGAGCTAGACAGTGAAAAGCTTTGAAGGTCAACAGGAGACGTTTATATTGGATTCTGAAGTGAATTGGAAGCCAATGAAGAGATTTCAGAAGTGGAGTTACATGGTCAGAGCGGCGAGCCAGGAAGATGATCTTAGCGGCAGAGTGGTGGACAGAAACCAACGGACTGATGTGAGAAGAAGGAAGGCCAGAGAGAAGAAGGTTGCAGTAGTCCAGCCGAGAAATAACCAGTACATGAACAAGCATCTTGGCAGAAGAGACAGACAAAAATGATCGAATCCTGGCAATATTATACAGGAAAAAACGGCAGGATTTAGCTACTGCCTCAATATGAGGAATAAAGGAGAGCGAGGAATCAAATATAAAGCCAAGACTACATTGTTATGCATTGTCATGCATTGTTAACCTTAGAGTTTACAGTGCCAGAATCCTGCCCCAGAGGTGTGCCTGCCTCCAGCACTACAGGTCTTTGGCCTCCCAGCTCCTGAGATTACAAGAGAGCCAAAGGTTTTCAAGCCCCATCCTTAAGGGCTAGGAACTTGCTTTTTTCTTCTTTTTTCTTTTATTATTTTCCACAGTAAACGCGAAGATTTCGAAGGGAATCTGCTACGCTTGCTGTAGAGTCACTGAATTGCGAAATGCACATCGCTTCGGAGGCGAAGCGGGGATTCCGTCCGTGGGATGGGGCGCCAGTGTTTATGAGGCTTCTCCCTTTTTTAACTCGGCGTGTGAGTGAACCGTTGCCTTTTGAACCGTTGCCGCCTGCCAGGTTGGTCACCGGTACACCTAGGGGTGACCACATTACACCAACGTTAAAATCACTCCACTGGCTGCCAATTAGTTTCCGGGCAAAGTACAAAGTGTTGGTCGTTACCTTTAAAGCCCTACATGGTTTGGGTCCAGGTTACCTGCAGGATCGCCTTCTCCCATACAGTCCGCCCCGCACACTCAGGTCCTCTGGGGTGAACTTACTTCAGTCAGCTAAAACTAGGCTGACATCAGTTTCCCAGAGGACCTTTTTCTTCTGTCGCCCCCAGATTGTGGAACGGCCTGCCGGAGAAGATTCGTAAAATTAACTCTCTCTGTGATTTTAAGGCAGCTTTAAAGACTAGCCTTTTCCGGCAGGCCTATCCAGATCAATGTAAAATCATGATTTTTTAAGATGTATTGATTCCTGTTCTAATGTTGTTCCCCGCCTCAATCCAAAGGGAGAGGCGGGTAAGAAATAAATTTTATTATTATTATTATTATTATTATTATTATTATTATTATTATTATTATTATTATTATTATTATTATTATTCCAGATGGGGAGATCTGCAAGATGCAAAGAAAACGAAGCAAGGGCGCCGGGGTGGGGGTGGGGGTGGGGTTTCCGTGCCCCCAAGCAAAAACCAGTTAAGGAATGCCCTCCCATCCACTTGTCACTTCTGCTCAGGTTTCGCCTGGCCAAATCCAAGCACGCACACCAAGCTACGCAGTGACACACACATCCTGCTCAGGCAGGTTTGACCCGGGATCAGCAGACTCCACCCCACCTAGAAAGCTCCCTTCGGTGGGAGGGGGCGGAGGAGCCCGTTGTGATCAAATTCCACACAACTCACTGGAATTAAAGCTCACGCTGTCTCTTTGGGAGAGAACGCAGTGTGCTCTTTTCATCAATGGTCAAGAGATCCCTGGAGAGGCGTGCAAAAGCCTGCCATACCTCCCGCCCCCGCTTTCAGAAGGCGCCCGCCAGCCTTCAGGAACAACAAACACACATTGTGCAATGGCCCCCATTCCCCCCCACCACTGGCTGATCAGCGCGCCATGAAGCGAGCCCGCGCGGAGGACCCCGGCCACCTGGCATTCTGAACTACAGCTTGCAGTTCCTGCCAGACAGAACATCCTCCCGGTTACGGCTCTGCCTTTTGTCAGCTTTAAGATCGACTGTTTAAGTTGATGTGCGCAATTCGTTCCAACTGGAGCAGGAGGGGGAAGGAATGGCGCTCCAATCGTCAGAGCCATGTGTGTACTTCATTGTTACATATTGACAATAAAGGGGCTGATTAGTGACTCACTAATTGGGTTGACATACATTTTCCCCAGGCCTTGCAGTACCTTTTAGCAAACTGCAAATAGAAGTTACCTACACATCTTTTTATTTGTCATTGAAGGCCTAAATGGGTAAAAAAGGAAAAAGAACCAACGTTCTCCCATTTTGCAGAACGTTCCCTGCATGGAACTTAGGGGAAGTTAGGGGAGGCTGAGGAGTAGTAACTTAAGAACATAAGAAGAGCCATGCTGGATCAGATCGAGGGTCCATAGAATCATAGAATAGTACAGTTGGAAGGGGCCTATAAGGCCATCCAGTCCAACCCCCTGCTCAATGCAGGAATCCACCCTAAAGCATACCTGACAGATGGTTGTCCATCTAGTCCAGTGGTTCCCAAACTTTTTCAGGTAACAGCCCCATTTGTTCCACAAACTCATGCCCAGTGCCCCCTACCCTACACTATAAAAATCATTATTCAGAATAGCCGTTTTCAATGACCCACTAAGGAAGATAATAACAATAAAATTCAAAACAGTAACAATTAATTGAATATTTATTCAAAATCCGAAGCACCCACTGCAGGCTTGCCGAGGGAGGGAGGGAAAAGAGAGCGAACGCCTCTGTTTTGCAGCCGGCGTGGCAGGGCACACCAAGCAGGGCATGTCTCTTCATTAGCGTTTTGGTGCTTTTGAAACATTTCAATTCACCGTTAAAAGGACTCTTCTTAAACGGTATTAATACATGTGTGGATTCTTCCCCTATATGGCTTGGGACCAAACTACCTTCTCCCATAAAAATGTCCCTGGGTTTTAAGACCTTCTGGAGAGCGCTTTTCGGAAAAGGCCACCTTGAGCGCCCCCCTGCCCCCCCTTTTCCTCTTAACGCCCCCCCTATGCAATCCCACCGCCCCCAAGGGGGCAGTACCGCCCACTTTGGGAACCACTGATCTAGTCCATCGTTCACAGTGGCCAACCAGGAACCCACAAGCAGGACACGGTGCAACAGCACCCTCACACCCCTGTTCCCCAGCAACTGGTAGTGACTTGCCCAAGGCTATATAGCAGGGAGTGGCAAACATTTTTCAGTCTGCACACTGAATTCCAATTTGGGAAGGGTCGCAGGGACCACATCCCAGCGGTGGGTGGGGCTATGAGCATGGGCGGAGCCAAAGTGAGCAGGGCCAGATGTAATTCTAGGGCAGAAAAAGGGAGAAACAAGTTCTCAGGATGCAAAAGATTCTTTATTTCAAAGCCTGACGCTGCGTTTCGGCCTGTGTCCTTTCAAAGGCCATCCTCAAGGGGTTGATAAGAGACCTCTGCAGAGATATTCCTAGCAAAGTGATCGTCTCCTTTGATAATCGATGGCAATTGAAATAAAGAATCTTTTGCATCCTGAAAACCTGTTTCTCCCCCTTTTTTCTGTCCTGACTTGGATGCTCTCATCCTTTTGGCGGGATATAATTCCAACCAATTCAACATTTTTACATCCTGCATAAAAAAACACAGCACAACTCTAAGTCAATTCTATGCGGGGCATTTAAAGTTTAATTGCCTCTTTAATGCCCTCTCAACACTGATTGGAAAGAATAACAGAAGGAACTGGCAGGTGGGATGAGGACTGCCCAGGGCCACATCCGATCCGTGGGCCAGAGTTTCCCCATCCCTGCAATACTGGGAGCTTTCTAGCTGAGCAGGGATTTCAAGCAGGAATTCTTACGTCCAAAGCCACAACATTAATACTTGATGCGCAACTCGGGCAATGGTGGTGATGCGCTCACTGCTGAGCTGGGCCAGGGGGGAAAGTTATCTACTTTGAAAAGGTTTATGTGTTCGACAATGAAAGCCTCTATTAATAAACGTGGGCTGGAGTTTAGAAGATGTCTGTTCAGAGCTGCAAAATTAGAGTGTACGAAATTACACATGGTGTGGAGAATGTGTACAGGGAGACATTTTTCTCCCACTCGCAAAATACTAGAACCCCGTGGGGTCATCCCATGAAGCTGAATGGTGAGAGATTCAGGACAAATAAAAGGAAGGGCTTCTTCACACAGCGCATGGTTAAACAATGGAATTCACTACCACAAGATGTCGTGATGGCCACCAATTTGGAGGGCTTTAAAAGGGGGTTGGATAAATTCCTGGAGAAGAAGGCTATCAATGGCTACTAGCCCTGATGGCTGTGTGCTACCTCCAGTATCCGAGGCAGTAAGCCTGTGTGCACCAGTTGCTGGGGAACATGGGTGGGAGGGTGCTATTGCACCATGTCCTGCTTTGTTGGTCCCTGGCTGATGGTTGGTTGGCCACTGTGTGAACAGAGTGCTGGACTAGATGGACCCTTGGTCTGATCCAGCATGAGGTCTCTTCTGAGGTTCTTATAAAATTTATAAATGTATGTGCTGATATCCCATCATTCCTCCAAAGAACTCAAAATGGTGTTCTCCCATCCTTTCCCCTTTTATCCTCACAACATTGCTGTAAAGTGGGTTCAGCTGAGAAACGTCAGCTAGCCCGAGGTCGCCCAAGTGGGATTGGAACCTGGGTCTCTCCACTCAAACATTCTCGCCACTACACGACACCGGCTATAAAAATAGAAAATAGGGAGGGAACAGAAATTAGAGGACAAAAGAAAAGTTCATCAACTCTGATCACGTTGCAGGGCTCGCATTCCAAAGTGGGTCACAGAATGCAAGGAATGCCAAAGGGGGGGGAGGGGAACTAGCCGGGTGGACAACAAGTGAACTGGAATTCACTCCAGACCCACATGCTTCGAGTTTAAATGCTGGATGTTAAAAGGGGAGAGCGGCTTGGGGGCGGGGGGTTATGCATGCCCACCCACCGGTTCATCTATTTTGCAGAATTGAAAACATCTCAAGTTCAGACACAACCAGGAGTGTTGCTGGGCACTTAAATCTGTCGGCATCAGTAGAAGGTGGGCTTTTTTCCTAAGCTTAATTGCCATGCACAGAGGCTTGGGCTACTCAGCTACGACCCCCCTTGAAAACTGCCCCCCTGCATGGCAAAAAATATATAAAAAATAAAACCACCCATGAACACTTAATGCTTTAGAAAATGGATCTGGGGCCATGGGAAACACATTGGAGCCCAGACCTTACACACCCAGGCCTAACAACACCCTCGCACACAACATTAATATATTGTAAGAGTATAAGCAGCAGTCTACTTTGGCTGGCAGTGGGTCTCTCAAATCTCGAGCGGAGAGGTCTGTCCAGCCTTCTACCCAAGATCCTTTCACCGGTGGTGCCAGGGACTGAAATTACCCAGCACCTATCGCCCTTTCCTTCCCTATGGCAAAAAGAACAAAGGGCACAAACGAATTGGTGCAAAATGAGAGATGGCGCTAGATCTTATCAGCGTGTCGGCGCCTGCTACCTCCAGTATCCGAGGCAGAAAGCCTGTGTGCACCAGTTGCTGGGGAACATGGGTGGGAGGGTGCTGTTGCACCAGGTCCTGCTTTGTTGGTCCCTGGTCGACAGCTGGTTGGCCCCTGTATGAACAGAGTGCTGGACTAGATGGACCCTTGGTCTGTTCTAGCAAGGTACTTCTTATGTTCTTGTGTTGTCCTTTCAATAAGTCATTTTAATAAGGCTTGCGGCAAGACAGCGTTCCAGTGGATTGTACCCAATGGGACGGATCCGTCTCCCAATGCACCCCCCAAGACTGTCCGCCTGTGGCATCCATCTGACAAGGCTCGGTGCTTGGTCCGTTGTTGTTTTCCTTATACATGTTGCCCTTGAGCAAGCTTATTCAATCTCATGGCCTCCAATATCATCTGTATGCCGATGATACACAATTATATCTTTCTTCTCCGGATCTTTCTCCTGATGTTCACGATCGTATCTCGGCATGTCTTTCAGATATCTCAGCTTGGCTGCTTCATCGTCATTTGAAACTTAATATGGCAAAGACTGAATTGCTTGTTTTTCCTCCTAAACCTTCTCCTCATCTCTCATTCTCTCTTACTGTCAATAATGTTACACTTACAAGGACTACAAGGAAGCTCGTAGTCTTGGCTTTATATTTGATTCCTCGCTCTCCTTTATTCCTCATATTGAGGCAGTAGCTAAATCCTGTCGATTTTTCCTGTATAATATTGCCAGGATTCGATCATTTTTGTCTGTCTCTTCTGCCAAGACTCTTGTTCGTGCATTGGTTATTTCTCGGTTGGACTACTGCAACCTTCTTCTCTCTGGCCTTCCTTCTTCTCACATCAGTTCGTTGGTTTCTGTTCACCACTCTGCTGCTAAGATCATCTTCTTGGCTCGCGGCTCTGACCATGTAACTCCACTTCTGAAATCTCTTCATTGGCTTCCAATTCACTCCAGAATCCAATATAAACTTCTCCTGTTGACCTACAAAGCTTTTCACTGTCTAGCTCCTTCCTATCTTTCCTCTCTCATCTCACACTATCGCCCCACTCGTGCTCTTTGCTCCTCTAATGCCATGTTTCTCGCCTGCCCAAGGGTCTCTACTTCCCTTGCTCGGCTTCGTCCATTTCCTTCCACTGCCCCTTACGCCTGGAACGCTCTTCCAGAACATTTGAGAACTACAAGTTCAATCGCAGCTTTTAAAGCTCAGCTAAAAACTTTTCTTTTTCCTAAAGCTTTTAAAACTTGAATTGTTCTGACTTTTATACTGCCTGTTTGGTGCATTCTCTTCCCCTCCTTATTGCTTTATTATGATTTTATTAGAATGTAAGCCTATGCGGCAGGGTCTCGCTATTTATTGTTTTACTCTGTACAGCACCATGTACATTAATGGTGCTATATAAATATATAATAATAATAATAATAATAATAATAATAATAATAATAATAATAATAATAATAATAATCAGGTCGTGGCTGCAAGCCATAAGAGACGGGATCTTGACACAACAAAGCCAGGCAGTCAAAAGCACACTTGCGGGGATCCATAAAGCTACGCCCACCTATCACAACCCTCAGTTTGCACAACACTTTGTTAGCAGTGTTGACAAATACACTAACAACCAGGAGTGAACAGCCTAAAAGCAGCTAAAAAAATAAGACGTTGGATAACCTTTAATTAAAAAAAAATCTCACTCACAGCTGCCACTGAGCCTTGGGCCACAGATGCTTCCAGAGAATACGCAGAATAACAACAACATTACCATGTTCCGTGGCACTGCTCAGAGCAAGAAAATAGAGCTAACTGGGACCCAGAAATTCTAACCCTGTTGATGAGTAACACATAGTGGTGCTTTTTTTTAAATCCCAAATGTGCCCACAGGCCGAGATAAGCTGGAGACGTATAACTGGCGTTATCATTGGAGCCCTTAGCATGACTTTCAAAGGTTGGGCAGGAGTAACTGGGGACCGAGACTTTTCTGTGCTGGCACCCTGCATTTGCTAGCTGAGAACCCAAGGGATTCTCGTATCGGATGCCTGCCAAAAACGACCAAGAGTTTCCCCCCCCCAACCGAGGCTAAAAAGTTCTAATTTGGGGTACTGAGGGGAAATTTCGCACCCCAAAAGATGGGATTTGGAATAGAGATTGAAGAGACACCTACAGTGGCATTACTATCATTATACGGAAATTTAAAGTGTAACAAAGAGACTAAAGAATTGATAAATTTGTTGACAGCAGCAAGGTTAATTATATCTAGGAACTGGAAGGTTCAAGGAGATTATCATATTGAAGAGTGGTATAAGGAAATTTGGGATATAGCTATTAATGATAAGCTGACATGTAATATAAAGCTAAGAAAAGGTATAACAAATGTAAATGAATTTGAGGGAATTTGGAAACAGTTCCTAGAATGTGTATTCTCTAAGGGGAGTGGAAAACCACCACCAGAAGAAACAATGAGATTTTGGAAGCAGGAATAGATCCCGAGGGGTGGAGGGGAGCACTTATGTTATGTTATGTGATTATGTAAAAATGATAATTATAAATGTGGAATTGTAAGCAATTTATGTATTGATTTATGTGTTTTAATTACCCTGTTTCCCCGAAAGTAAGACATCCCCCGAAAATAAGACCTACTTCCAGTTTTGCCTCTCGCTGTAATATAAGGCATCCCCCCCGAAAATAAGACCTTTTTTTTTGTTCAACAATAAATGTGTACCGTATTCTTCTTCATGGAAAAATAAGACATCCCCTGAAAATAAGACCTAGCGCATCTTTGGGAGCAAAAATTGATATAAGACACTGTCTTATTTTCGGGGAAACAGGGTAGTATTATGTTGTTGTATTTTCTAAAATAAAAAAATTTAAAAAAGAAAAAAAAGATGGGATTTGGATTTTAGATCCATTGTCAAACCGTTGAATAGGACAGTTTGGCAAAATATCAGTGAATTATGTGTTTCGTGGTTGGGTTTGCTCTGTGAGGACCACTGATCTCAGAGGACAACAACAACTCAAGCAAAAAAAAATAGGCCAGGGCCAACGCTTGGGAATTCCTTCAGCTGTAGGCCTTGGAGGGCTCTGGCTACCCATCATCAAAAGTGGAGTTCATTATCTAGTCTGACTAGGCAACCGTGAGCCATACAGCCTTGAGCAGCAGAACAAATTAATAAGTTGATGGTAAGAAAAGGAAGCAGCAAGAGAAGATAGGAAACAAATATGATTGGATGAAGCAAGAGCGGAGGAACAGGCCCGGCTTATCTGTTTTATTTATTAAACAGCTCATAAAACTCAAAAAACACATTTCTTTAGGCACTGAACCACGTAAGACATAACAATGACACTAAAAATATAAACAGAATCCCTATAAAAGTAATAAACATACCAACATAGCCTAAAATAATTATATATATATATATATATATATAAAAAAACACCGACCATTGGGTATAAGAATTAAAGAATTAAATAGACTAGAATCTTTAACACTAGAAGTGCTAAAATACTTGATAAGCCTGTGAGATGCCTTAGCTTGGTGCTAAAAAGGTAGCACTGGGTCTGTTCAGACAACACACTAAGCCGTGGTTAGGCCACTAACCCTTTTGCAGCAAATGGTTAAACTGTGGTTAGGTAGCCACCATGGTTAAGAATGGTTCACACAGCACGCTAAGTTATGGTTCACATGACACGCTAAGCCATAATGTTGAGCTCAAAATACTTAACCACTGTGGCTTAGCGTGTTGTCTGAACAGGGCACCAGGCAAGCTTCCCTTGGAAGGGTTTTCCAGAGCTGGGGAGTCACCACTGGAAAAGCTCTGTTGGCACCCTCTGATGGGCTGCCATGGAGGATTTTAAGGTATGAGGTACCTTAATGGGAAGAAGCACTCCATCAGGCTAGCCAAAATACAAAACAAAAAACCCACACCCACTCAGGATCCGGGTTTCACCTGAACCACAAAGGGTTATATATAGCTCTCATCCAAACACTGGACTTCAAAGCTTGAAATGTCCTCCAAAATGGCGCCCTTTCAAGTTGCCCAATTGGCTAAGGCCTACGGGCCTGGAAAGATATGGTTTTAATACTCCCAGGAGCCATGATACTGCAATTCCATGGATGGTACCATGTTTGGCACAGACGAGTGATGAAAACGCATGTGAGAACACACCGTAGAGGCCCATCTGTACAACCCCATTGCCATTCTTGACTCACTACTGTCATTGATGATCATCCCCAAAGCAAGCCAAAGATTGCTGGGTGGGGGGGTGGGGGTTAAATAAGAGGGGAGTTGACAACATGAACCAAATGCATAATATTTGAAAGTCAAGAAAATAAGAGTTATCACCACCACCTCACTGGTTAACACTGGCCCTCAACGGGTGGGGTAGGTCTACCACTGAGCTATGGGTGGGGCTGAAGCTCAGTGGTAGAGACATGCAGAATGTTCCAGATTCAATCCCCAGCATCTCCAGGTAGGGTTGGGGAAAACCCCTACCTGAAACCCCTGAGTGCTGCCAGTCAGGGTCAACAATACTGCCCTAGATGAACCAATGGTCCTGGTTCAGACCACACGGCCATCATAAGGCAGCTTCAAATGTTCCTATGACCCAAATGAAGACTGATCATTCTCCTCTTGTTTAAGACTTTTTTAAAAAAAGAGAAGGAGAAAGGCAGACGTGAGAAAGAGAGGGGGCATGAAACAGGAGAAAAGGGAGCGATAACTCTACGCATCAGGTTGGGTCCAAGATCTAAAATGGAAAATTGGTCTAAAAGGCATTCGTAGATGAAGTTGTTTTAGAAGGGGCAAACTCTAGATTATATCTCTCACTGCATGCAATGGCTCTTTTCTTTTGCCCCTTCCTGGCTGGCCATCCTGACCTGACTTGTTTTCGGCTTCACATTGTTAAAATTCAGACCTGAAAAAGAATGGATGACTTCTCTGGGTGACCTTCCTAGTATTTTTTGTAAGGGAGGAAAAAATTGCACACGAACGAAGCCTCAGCGTGGACATTTCGCTTTTAAAGATCTTGGAGGAAGCAAAGTCTTGCCGGTCTATAAATGGACTTCCATCATGATTCGCAACCAAGACACGGTCCAGGAAATGAAAAGCTACCAGCAAAGGGCCCCTTTTTTCCAGCATCACCCAAAAGGGGGGGGGAATAGGCGGGGAAGCCAACCACTTTTAAAGACGGGCATTTTCAGCAGTGTCTATTTTGGGACATGCTGGCAGCAATATTCAAGTGATCCCTTTTGAAAGGACTGCACCCAAAACTGCTTAGCTCAGTAAAACTCAATTACCATCGCTTGTTTGCATAATCATTTTATGTTTTAAAAATGACTCCTGGCTTAATGTCGTGACTCAGCTAAACGGAAAAAGGAGGGGCGAAGGTAAAAAGCAATTAGGAGGCAACTGTGGTGTGAAGAAGAAGAAGAAGGAAACCCGTTCCTAAGAGGATCAAGAGCTGGAAACAAGGAGAGGAAATGACAGGTGCCAATAAACACATAGCTGTTGCCTGGAACACCAGTGCCTTGCTTCAAGACTGCTGGGAGAGCACGTTTTCCCAACACTCGAAACACAATATTCACTGGGAAAATACCGTTTCCTATCCCCGCCCCAGGAAGCACATCCATCACTGTTAAGGGAATCGTGTGCAGCACGACTGTGCAAGTCTCACGGACACCTATTTCAACAGTACTAAGACAGTAAGAATAGCCCAGCTGGATTAGGACAAAAGTCCTTCAGCTTGAACCTAAAGTTCTCCAACCCTGGCGAAGTAGATTCCTTCTGGAAGCAAACGATTAGAGCACGAAGGCGGCAGCCCTGCCCTGTGATTGGTCCCCATCACGGGGTAAACTGCCTCTGAATGTGGAAGTTCCACTTCGCAAGGGGAACAACCTCTGTGAATTTGCCCCATCCTTTTTCAAAAGCTATCCCAACTAGGGTCTATCATGACACAGACAGTCGGGTCACCACGTGTGATGAAGCAACTTGTACTTCTGATCGGTAAACTATTCACAGCCATCAACGGGAACAGTTTCGTGATCCTTGCGTTTTGTTGTTGATGTTTTTGAAAAAGAAATCTTTAGAAACAAAGATCTCCCCCACTGTATCGCTCCAACTAGTGCTGCCCACCCCGCCCCATCTCCACCCCACGGATTCTCTGCCATTTTGAGTCACTCTGGCCTTTCCTCTTCTTAAGAACATAAGAAGGGCCCTGCTGGATCAGACCAAGGGTCCATCTAGTCCAGCACTCTGTTCACACAGTGGCCAACCAGCTGTCGACCAGGGACCAACAAAGCAGGACATGGTGCAACAGCACCCTCCCACCCATGTTCCCCAGCAACTGGTGCACACAGGCTTACTGCCTCGAATACTGGAGATAACACACAACCATCAGGGCTAGTAGCCTTTGACAACCTTCTCCTCCAGGAATTTATCCAACCCCCTTTTAAAGCCCTCCAAATTGGTAGAGATCACTATATCGTGGTAGTGAATCCCATAATTTAACTATGCGCTGTGTGAAGTACTTCCTTTTATTTATCCCAAATCTCCCACCAATCAGCTTCATGGGATGACCCCGGGTTCCAGTAATTTGAGAGAGGGAGAAAAATGTCTCCCTATCAACATTCTCTACACCATGCATAATTTTGTACACCTCTACCGTGTCTCCCCTTAGCCTCCTTTTTTCCAAGCTAAACAATCCCAGCTGCTGTCACCTTCCCTCATAGGGGAGATGCTCCAGCCCCTTCATTATTCTAGTTGCCCTTTCCTGCACTTTTTCCAGCTCTATGATATCCTTTTTTAGGTGTGGTGACCAGAACTGTACACAGTTCTGTGGTCGCACCATAGATTTGTATAAAGGCAGTTATGATACTGGCAGTTTTATTCTCAATTCCTTTTCTGATCATGCCTAACATGGAGTTTGCCTTCTTTACAGTGGCCGCACATGGGGTTCTTAGTTACATGTATTTATTTGCACCTCTCTGGTGCTGGAGAGCACTCATCCCTTGATTTTGAGGTGTGGATGTAGGGACGGGGAGGGTGGCGGGGGGGTCACAGATTCATAGAATCATAGAATAATAGAGTTGGAAGGGGCCTATAAGGCCATTGAGTCCAACCCCCTGCTCAATGCAGGAATCCACCCTGGATTCCTAAATAGAAGCAGCGCTATCCCATGCCCCAAGTCAGTAAACATACACATCCATTCGTGACAATGTGGAAAAGGGGATGGGTATGTTCGTTGGCCCAAACCTAGCTTGCGTGGAACGCTACAGAAAATGTCTGGGAATTTTTAACCATCAGGAAAAGCCCTATTTAAAGAAGTCTTTAAAGGCGGACACCACCAAATGCCACGTACTGTAGCTGAGCAGGCGTCTCAGCTGCTACCCAGCAGCCCTGGAAGCTCAAGAGGAACAAATGCAATGCCTTTATGAGCCTCAAATGAAATTATACCATTACACAAATCCAATCTTCAAAGCTGGCTTTGAACTGAGATCCAAATTCTCTCTCTCTCTCTCTCTCTCTCTCTCTCTCTGTGTGTGTGTGTGTGTGTGTGTGTGTGTGCATATCAGGGAGGGGTGAGAAAAGGAGAAGCCAGTACCATTTGGACAACAGAGACTGAACTACGCGGTACGCATATCTCCCTGCTACAAACGGTACGAGCAGCAGTGAATTGTGGCATACTACGAAGGGGGCAGCGGCTACCCATTGCCTCGTTGGCTACTTGCCTCCTTGATCCTCATCCCAACAGACTAGAAGCAGTATCAGTGCAAGGAAAAGCAGGTAGGGCACCTTCCAAGGTGAACACCAAGGCGTAACTGTCTCACATTTTGGACGAGGGTGGAGCATAGCTCAGCTTTCTAGGCAGAATGCCCACGGCCGAATCCTTGACAGCTCCAGTTGTGGCAGGGCTCAAAAATACCCCCTCTGCCTAAAACCTTGGGATGCTGCTGTCAGGCACAGTAGACTAGAATGGGTAGGCGACCTGGTGCCCACAGGCACCAATGTTATTATTATTATTATTATTATTATTATTTATTTATATAGCACCATCAATGTACATGGTGCTGTACAGATTACACAGTAAATAGCAAGACCCTGCCGCATAGGCTTACAATCTAATAAGTAGTAGTAAACAATAAAGAGGGAAGGAGAATGCAAACAGGCACAGGGAGGTGTAAACAGGCACCGGGTAGGGTGAAGCTAACAGTATAGAGTCAGAACAAACTCAATATTTGAAGGCTATAGGGAAAAGAAAAGTTTTTAGCTGAGTTTTAAAAGCAGTGATTGAGTTTGTAGTTCTCAAGTGTTCTGGAAGAGCGTTCCAGGCGTAAGGGGCAGCAGAAGAAAAAGGACGAAGCTGAGTAAGGGAAGTGGAGGTCCTTGGGCAGGCGAGAAGCATGGCATCAGAGGAGCGGAGAGCACGAGCGGGGCGATAGTGTGAGATGAGAGAGGAGAGATAGGCAGGAGCTAGACCGTGAAGAGCTTTGAAGGTCAGCAGGACCTTCTTCCAGCCCACCAAGGTGCCTACCCCTCCGACTTTTAAAAAAAATATCACATTTTCCTACCAGCAGCTGGGATTGCTAAAAAAAATGGGTTTCTGTTGATGTTAAAGACTGACAGTTCAAAGGAGTTGTTTAGCGTGATGCGACTCAGTACCCCCATCACTGCCTTGCATTCAGTCTTTGGGGAAGGCGGCTTACACGGCTTGGGACCACAATACCTGACGGAACGCCTCTCCCAACGTGAATATACCCGGTCACTATGTTCAACATCTAAGGTCCTCCTCCGGGTGCCTACTCCGAGAGAGGCTCGGAGTGTGGCAACGAGGGACAGGGCCTTTTCGGTGGTGGCCCCCAGAGTATGGAACGATCTCCCTGACGAGGCTCGCCTGGCACCAACGCTGCTACCTTTCCGGCGCCAGGTTAAGACTTTCCTCTTTGCCCAGGCATATGGCGGCACATCTTAATCACCCACATGTTTAGTTTTTTAACGGTTTTTAATGCTTTATGTGTATGTATGTTCTGTGTTTTAGAATTTTACATTTTGTAGACTCGTTTTAATCTTAATTTTAGAATTTCTGTAAACCAACCAGAGAGCCCTGGCTATGGGAGTGGTATGTAAGTGCAATAAATAAATAAATAAATAAATAAATAAATAAATAAATAAATAAAAGGCCGTGCCTCCCCATGACAGCCATTTTGTGGTGGTGCCGGGGAACAGATTCTCAAATTGCCAAATGTGCCTACTTCGGAACTAAACGATACTGCTACTACTACACATGGCATACCAGACTGTCTCGGCCCAGACTGGCCGTTAGCGCCTTCTGGCTAGGAAGGGGCATACATGGGCCTCCTTTTCTCAGACACTTAACTAGCAGCGATATCTTCTCTTTTTTTTCCTTTTTGTTAAAGAAAAAAGCACAGGGGGACATGATCTGAATTTGGACCCTGACATGGAGGAGGGAGAGCTTCATCCCTTAAGAACAAAAGGATACAAGAGCCTTGCTCTTGTATCAGACCAAGGGACCATCTAGTCCAGCACTCTGTTCACACAGTGGCCAACCAGCCGTTGACCAGCGAACCACAAGCAGGACACAGTGCAACAGCACCCTCCCACCCATGTTCCCCAGAAACTGGTGCACACAGGCTTACTGCCTCTGATAGTGGAGATAGCACACAACCATCAGAGCTAGTAGCCATTGATAGCCTTCTCCTCCAGGAATTTATCCAAACTCCTTTTAAAGCCATCCAAATTGGTGGCCCTCACTACATCTTGTGTTAGTGAGTTCCATCATTTAACTAGGCATCATTTAACTAGTCCTTCCTTTTATCTGTCCTGAATCTCCCACCCATCAGCTTCGTGGGATGACCCCTTTGGGTTCTAGTATTTTGAGGGAGGGAGAAAAAAATGTCTCCGTATCCACATTCTGCACACCTTGCCCCACCACTGCAGTCCCAACTTGGACCGGAGATCCCACCCCTACAACAGGAATTGCCAAAAGGTGACCCACACATCCATTCAAAACAGGGCGTGTGCATTTATACAGAAAGCCCTCGTAAAAGCACCGATGCGTCCATGCAAAAGTCTGCAGCCACAGCCAGCTCCTTTTCTTCCTCGAAGAGCGCGGTTTCCTCCTTCCCCACCAATCCGCTTTCGAGAGCGCCTGTGCTGAAGGCGATGAACACCCCTGTTAATTCCAATTTTCAAAAAATAAAAGTACGTGGCTAGGCAGGGCTTTTGCACCACAAATCAAACACTCCTTCCTTATATCCCGACAACCACAAAGGTTCTAGCCCGCTCGCCCTTCCAAGCTATTTTGTGGACGCACCCTTAAGAACGCCCTCCGTTCTTCACCTATTTAACGGCCACAGGCATGCCTTACCTCACAGAGCTGTTAGGAAGAGTAGCAAAAGATCGTGCAGCACCCTGCACTCAAAAAAAAAGAAAGAAAGAAAGAAAGAAAGAAAGAAAGAAAGAAAGAAAGAAAGAAAGAAAGAAAGAAACTCACAAACACAAATCCCTCAGAAACTAGACAGATTGCATTTCTAACCGGATATGCTTTTGGCAAAGTTTGCAGCTCTGCCAACAGCCAGAGGGATTGCTGTTTTCTCTTCCCCATAAAAAAATGTCCCTCTCCTTTGAAGAAACCTGGCTTAACTTCTGAAACAGCAGCCTTTCATGCCCTCAGAAACAGCGCCTCATTATAAATATATTGAGGTGGAAGTTATCTAATCATGTAATCACATCTGATCAAAATCCTGCTGAATTCTGGGCTACAACTGCATTACTTGGGCAATTCGTTCCCTGCGTTAATTATGTTATTTCCTTTTGGCAGTTTTGCACTTGCATTTTAATACCAAATGATGGTGTGGTTTAAACAGGACTCTGCTTTGCTCTACTGCCTCTGATTTCTCCCTTCCAAAACTTGTCAAAAGGCTTCTCAGCATCTTCTTTCGTCCTCCTTCCGCGTTCTCCAAAAGGGCTGTTTTCCAAAGCTATCCGGAGGAGCCCTCTTCAAAGATCGACAATTTCTAGGACAATCATATATTTCCATCTCTGCTCCTCTGAACGAACACTGCTGATTTTAGGAAATAATTCACCAAGCCTACAAGTAATAACGATGTGTTCTTCACAACCCCAATAGTGACAACCAAGTTTACAATGTAGGAAAGTGTGCAAGTACTTTAAAGCTATCCTTCCCCAAATTTGCAAACACAGAATTTAAACGGCGGCACTGTCGGCTTTCCTAGCTCCTTCTAAACATGTTCTAAATAAACAGATGTGATTTTGGAAGTGTTATCAGCCCCTCCACACACACACACACCATTCTCTTTTATTAAGGACTCCGTTGAGCAAATAATTCTTCCAACTGCTGGCATTCAAAGTTCTACACCAATCTTACAAATTTTTCAATCAATCCATCTCCTGCAGAATCCCAGGGCACTGCATAGGATTCTGGGAGATGTTTTAGGGCAGGGCAGCATGGTGCCCTCCAGATACCTTGGACTCCAACTCCCACCAGCCCCATCCAGCACGGCCAACGGTCCAGGATTATGGGAGTTGTAGTCCAAAACGTCTGGAGGGCACCAGGTTGTCTACCCCTGTCTAGGGGGTGCAATGGCCAGGGCTACTTAGCATCACCACCGCCCTACGTGAGCTGTTGCGTTGGAATAACTGTGAATTCACCCCCAGGGTCTGCACACCAAAGGGAGAAATCTTACCAGATTGTAAGCCTAGTAGATGGTATAACCAGGGCTCTAAAAAAAAAAAAAGGTTGTGCCTTGGTAACCAACTGGTTCTCAGCACTAGGCAGGGTCTTGCCTCCAACATCCTGCTGAGTTTCGGAGGTGCTTCGAGCTCCTCCACAGCCCAGCAGGCCTTTGGAGGGTGTCTTCCCCAACTCTGAGCTGAGTCAGGGGGCAGAAATTGGCCAAACCTGTGTTTGGCTTCACGCTGGCATAGACTTTCACCACAGTGAGTCAATTTGTGGACTAACACATGAATACAGCAGTCGGCACTGTACAAGTAATAAATTGTGACAAAAACGTAGGAGATTGCCGCATATCGAGTCAGATCATTGGTCCATCTAGCTTGGTATTGTCTACACCAGTGGTTCCCAAACTTTTTGGTTCCACAAACTCATGCCCAGTGCCCCCTACCCTACACTATAAAAATCATTATTCAGAATAGCGGTTTTCAACGACCCACTAAGGAAGATAATAACAATAAAATTCAAAACAGTAACAATTAATTGAATATTTATTCAAAATCTGAAGCAACGGCCATTGGCTTGCCAAGGGAGGGAGGGAAAAGAGAGCGAACGCCTCTGTTTTGCAGCCGGCGTGGCAGGGCACACCAAGCAGGGCATGTCTCTTCATTAGCGTTTTGGTGCTTTTGAAACATTTCAATTCACCGTTAAAAGGACTCTTCTTAAACGGTATGAATACATGTGTGGATTCTTCCCCTATATGGCTTGGGACCAAACTACCTTCTCCCATAAAAATGTCCCTGGGTTTTAAGACCTTCTGGAGAGGCGCTTTTCGGAAAAGGCCACCTTGAGCGCCCCCCCCCCCGCCGCCCCTTTTCCTCTTAACGCCCCCCTATGCAATCCCACCGCCCCCAAGGGGGCAGTACCGCCCACTTTGGGAACCACTGGTCTACACTGACTGGCAGCAGCATGCCCTACCTGGAGATATCAGGGATTGAACCCGGGACCTTCTGAACGAGGAGCATCTGTTCTACCACCGAACCACAGTCCTTCCCCGATGATGTCAGACATCGGTGAGGAGCAAGATGTCTCTTTTAGAGAAAGCTATGCGCCATCATTGATCTCCCTTTGGATTCCCAAGAACAGAAGCGTTCTCCTGCAAAACCCAGTTTACATATTACCAATCGCGGGGCGGGGGGGAGGGAGGACACACTCAACACACACCCCTCTGTGCTGTGCTCCAGATGGGCAGGTCCTACTGTCCTCTAAGCTTTGGGGGTGAACGTCACCATTCTAAATCATAATGGCACAGATCCTAAATCTTGTGGGGCGCCCAGATCTCCAGTGCAGACCCTTAGCCTCAACGCATGGAGGGTGGAGGAGAGGGGCCATCAGGAATGTGACGGAGGGGAGCAGGATCCATGGGTGCATTCTCACTCTTCGCCCTCGCACGTTTTGGCCATTAAGGTGGCCAGTTTAAGGAGAATGGAAAAGGGGAAAAAATGTCTATTAAATGAGCCATGCAACAGCTTTTAAATCATGTGGGGCCTCAACAGGGGCATAAACACTCATTTTATCAAAAGGGATTTGTACTTCTATCTTCTTAATTATTCTATTGCCCCAATTTTTGACTTTTTAAAAGTTAGTATCATGTTTTAAGATCCATGTATTTATCACTTGCTTTTAACACGTGTTTACTGTGTGTGAAATGGTCTGAAGACTTATTCAGTAAACGTTGATTGATTAAATGGGCAACGAGGAGTAAGGGACCGCCGAAGCAGGCCTCGAGTCTCATGATGCGCCGTAAGTACTGCCAATATTGGAAATCCCAGCTATCAGCCAAAGCATACAAGAAGTAAGCTATTGCAAAGGCCAAAGAAAATTTGGAGAGAGGAGCAGATAAGATTACAAGGGGAACAAAGACAGGGCAGCAAGACTCTGAAAGGCGGGAATGGAAAGCATGGGGTAGCGTCAAATGAATAAATCTTCAAACGTTATTAGCCCACATACCGTTTTAGTAGTCCACTGACACTATAATAGTCTGAAAGGAAAGACCAGAATCACATGCCTTCCAGTTTACAGACGCTTTCCCTGCCTGGCATCAATTCTAGTCGTCAGAGGCAAGTGGTTTATTTGTTTATTTATTTGACTTCGACCTTGTCTTTCTAGTAGAAATAGCACTCAAAAGCATCTTTTAATGTTCTAAAATGGCAGGAGTGGAAGCACAAATGAAATTACTTCTTCTCGTGCCGATTTTTAAAGTTGAGACTACCCCCCATCTCCCCCTGACCCTCCCCCCCCCCCCAGTCTCACACACACACACAGGGAGGGGAGATATACATGCCTTCTTCATAGGGAAAAATGCACACGCAGTTTTGGATGTTCCAAACTGGCATGGGAAGAGGAAGTGAAACGAATGGATTTCCTCTTCTTCTGCTTCTTTTGAACTGCTTGAGTTCACTCGGGTGAGCCCCACTGCATTCTAATTCCGTCTTTCTTCCGGAGTTTCAGATCCCATACCTCGGGCGGCATTGACATCGCTTCCATACAAAACTCAAGAGACTTTGGATCTTGTAAAGCATTGTGCATGGGGTCCTGCATGAAACAGCCCAAAATCATGCATCACACATTTTGCTGCCAGAGGTGAGCAGGATTACAACATGCATGGGATTGCACCCAAAGTTACTTAGCTAAATAGTGCTTTACAACATAAGGAAAACAGACAGATCCCTGCCCCAAGGAGCTTACACTCTAAGATGCAACTCATTATTATTATTATTATTATTATTATTATTATTAACTTTCTTTTATTTAATTTTTTAAAAAATATTTAATTTTTTTAATAATATGTTCTATCTAAAGGGAGTGGGAAACCACCTCCAGAAGAAACAATGAGATTCTGGACACAAGAACAGATCCCGGGGTGGGGGGTTGCACTTTTATGTTAAGTATGATTATGTTAATACATTAAATTAGAAAAGTTATTAAGATTATTCAATGTTTATGTATTATGTTGGTTTTTCTGTTATTGTATTGATGTATGTTTAAGTTTTGCAAAGAATAAAAACTATTTAAAAAAAAAAATAAGATGCAACTCTAAAGTAAGCAGGGGTCCCCAAACCTTTTGGGTCAGTGGGCACATTTCAAATTGTGATAGTATCACGGGCGCTTGCGCAAAATGGTGGTCTTGGTGGGCACAGCCAGTCACAAAACACCCACTTCACAGTCAGCAAACTGATGAGGCTCAGAGATAGTATTTATTGTTGCATTTATATCCTGCCTTTTTTCCTCCAAGGAACCCAAGGCATTGTACATAATCCTCCTCCTTCTGTCCATTTTATCCTCCCAACATCAACCCCGTGAGGTGGGTTGGGCCAAGAGTCTGTGACTGGCCCAAAGGCACCCAGTGGGTTTCCATGGCCAAGCAGGGACCAGAACCCAGATCTCCTGACTCCTAGTCCAACACTCTGACCACTACACCACACTGTCTCTCAGATAGTAACTTGGTCAAGCAACAGTGTACAAAGCAGAGGTGGGGGCTGAGCCCCAAACACCAAATCATTTATTTGCCCCCTACCAAGGACAGCAAAATACCCATTTCACAGCAAGGAAGCTGGTGATGATGCAAGAAACGCACACAGCCGCACCCAGAAATCCCAGACCACACCCATACTCACACAAACAAGCCGTGCAAACAACACACAACAAAACCCCAAGAAAAAGCACCTCTTGTTCTCCACCACTACGTCTAGAACCACCACCACCGCCTGATTACACAAACCAGGCATTCAACCGTCCACTGACCACTTATTTATTTTATTTATTTATTTATTTATTTATTTATTACATTTTCGTACCGCCCAATAGTCGAAGCTCTCTGGGCGGTTCACAAAAATTAAAACCATAATAAAACAACCAACAGGTTAAAAGCACAAATACAAAATACAATATAAAAAGCACAACCAGGATAAAAACCACACAGCAAAATTGATATAAGATTAAAATACAGAGTTAAAACAGTAAGATTTAAATTTAAGTTAAAATTAAGTGTTAAAATACTGAGAGAATAAAAAGGTCTTCATGTGGCGACGAAAGGAGTACAGTGTAGGCGCCAGGCGGACCTCTCTGGGGAGCTCATTCCACAACCGGGGTGCCACAGCGGAGAAAGCCCTCCTCCTGGTAGCCACCTGCCTCACTTCCTTTGGCAGGAGCTCACGGAGAAGGGCCCCTGTAGATGATCTTAAGGTCCGGGCAGGTACATATAGGAGGAGGCGCACTTGCCTCGTACAGGATACCACCATACAGAGATCCCGGGCCAGCCCTGCAGCAACTACGGGCAGCAAGCAAATGCTTGCAACATATACAAGGGTGTCCATTTTGGCACTGGGACCTGCAGCATTTTTTTACTCTTTCGAATATGCTTTGGTTTCTAAACATGATGCCTCCAATATGGAAATTACTCATGAGATATGCACAAACCTCCCTCTCTCAATGATCTCTGTCACAAGGTCACCTTCCAGAGTTCAACAAATTTACTCAGTTAAAATAAAAGGTTCTTGCATAGAGGAATTTAAACAGTTAAAATGCTGTTTTTAAAACTGAACACTACCTCTAGGAAACAGAATCCAAAAGCCATTTTATACATCACAAAATTAGGTTTGAACCCTCTTACGAGCGACTAATTTGAGCAACTAATTTTGTAAAGTGTAGGCACAGAGGTTTGAGAACAGAGCTCAACACTGACCCTTTCTACCATTGACCTGGTTTTCACATAATTCCAACTCATTGATCAAACAACCCAGGATTTGGCAGGCCTCTGCCTGCTCACCAGCGCTGCTTTCCATCCTCTTTGCTAATCAACCCAGGAATAAACCACTCCTGGGTTGTTGACCACTATATCCAAACCCAGCACATTGGGCTATTGCTGGTTAAACAATCCAGAGTTTTAATCCAACAACAAACCATGGATTCAAACTCTGGATTGCTTCATCCTCAACAACCCAGAGTGCTGGGTTTTGATATCACAATCTTAGCAGAACAGATGCCAAGTGGAAGCAGCAAGTGCACAGGATGCAGCATGTACGCTCATGACAAGCCATGGCTTAAACAATCCATGGGTTGTCATTATATGTGAACTGGACCAAGGTCCACTTAACCAAAAGAAATTTATGATAGAATCCTACACACATTTACCTGGGAGTAAGTCCCATTGAACACAATAAGATGAAGCCCTGGTTAGGCCTCAGCTAGAGTATTGCGTCCAGTTCCAGGCGCCACAATTCAAGGACGCAGACAAGCTGGAGCGTGTTCAGAGGAGGGCAACCAGGATGCTCAGGGGTCTGGAAACAAAGCCCTATGAAGAGAGACTGAAAGAACTGGGCATGTTTAGCCTGGAGAAGAGAAGATCGAGGGGAGACATGATAGCACTCTTCAAATACTTAAAAGGTTGTCACATGGAGGAGGGCCAGGATCTCTTCTCGATCCTCCCAGAGTGCAGGACACGGAATAACGGGCTCAAGTTAAAGGAAGCCAGATTCCAGCTGGACATCAGGAAAAACTTCCTGACTGTTAGAGCAGTACGACAATGGAATCAGTTACCTAGGGAGGTTGTGGGCTCTCCCACACTAGCGGCCCTCAAGAGGCAGCTGGACAACCATCTGTCAGGGATGCTTTAGGGTGGATTCCTGCATTGAGCAGGGGGTTGGACTTGATGGCCTTGTAGGCCCCTTCCAACTCTGCTATTCTATGATTCTATGATTCTATGAGTGTACATGTACTGATTTGCATTGTAAATTTAGAAGTCAGAAACTTCTTCTGAAAAGGCGAAAATGAACCCAAGGCAATATCATTAGGATCCTCTGAATTGACCTGAAGTTAAAATATATCCGCTTCAATGCTCTCAAAATAGCTTTGGGCATCTTACCCATCAAAAAAAAGAAAAAGAACTGATCAAGCACTGATCCAATAATGAGGAAGGGTTTTTTAAGCATTAACTTCACTTGAATACTTTAATTAGGCTAATTGCAAAAGCAATTACTTAACAATTACTGAGAAACAATGAAATTAACATTTTTAAAAAATGCAATGAAGTCTACGGCACAGCCACATTTAGAATACAGCGTGCAGCTCTGGTAACTCCAGCTTTTTAAAAAAGGATATTAATGAGTTGGGAACGGTGCAGAAAGGAGCAACCAAGATGATAACAGAGGGGGGTGCAACTGCCCTAGGAGGAAAGCTAAAGCATTTGGAGGCTTTCGGGTTGTTTTTTAAAAAATGGCCCCATTCAGAAGACACCTTAAACCACAGCTTTAACCACGGTGATTAAGCCAGAAAACCAGGCCATCTTCAGAAGACACTTTAAACCATGGCTTTAACCACTGCGAATAAGGCTTTTTGCTGTAGTCACCGTGGTTAAAACCGTGGTTTAAGGTGTCTTCTGAACACAGCCCGGCTTTCTGGCTTAACCACCATTATTAAAGCCGTGGTTTAAGGTGTCTTCTGAACACAGCCCGGCTTTCTGGCTTAAGCACCATTATTAAAGCCATGGTTTAAGGTGTCTTCTGAACACAGCCCGGCTTTCTGGCTTAACCACCATTATTAAAGCCGTGGTTTAAGGTGTCTTCTGAATACAGCCCGGCTTTCTGGCTTTACCACCATTATTAAAGCCATGGTTTAAGGAGTCTTCTGAACACAGCCCGGCTTTCTGGCTTTACCACCATTATTAAAGCCATGGTTTAAGGAGTCTTCTGAACACAGCCCGGCTTTCTGGCTTAACCACCATTATTAAAGCTGTGGTTTAAGGTGTCTTCTGAACACAGCCCGGCTTTCTGGCTTTACCACCATTATTAAAGCCATGGTTTAAGGAGTCTTCTGAACAGGGCCAGTGGCTAATATTTATAAAAAATTATCAAGATTTATAAAAAATTATGCGTGGTGTGGAGAAAGTAGATCTAAAGAAGCTTTTCTTCCTCTTTCTCTCGTAATACCAGAGCCAAGGTTCGCCCAATGAAATAGATTCAGAACAAAGTATTATTATTATTATTTTTTTATTTATATAGCACCATCAATGTACATGGTGCTGTACAGAGTAAAACAGTAAATAGCAAGACCCTGCCGCATAGGCTTACATTCTAATAAAATCATAATAAAACAATAAGGAGGGGAAGAGAATGCACCAAACAGGCACAGGTAGAGTAAAACTAACAGTATAAAGTCAGAGCAAAATCAAGTTTTAAAAGCTTTAGGAAAAAGAAAAGTTTTTAGCTGAGCTTTAAAAGCTGTGATTGAACTTGTAGTTCTCAAATGTTCTGGAAGAGCGTTCCAGGCGTAAGGGGCAGCAGAAGAAAATGGACGAAGCCGAGCAAGGGAAGTAGAGACCCTTGGGCAGGTGAGAAACATGGCATCAGAGGAGCGAAGAGCACGAGCGGGGCAATAGTGTGAGATGAGAGAGGAGAGATAGGAAGGAGCTAGACAGTGAAAAGCTTTGTAGGTCAACGGGAGAAGGTTATATTGGATTCTGAAGTGAATTGGAAGCCAATGAAGAGATTTCAGAAGTGGAGTAACATGGTCAGAGCAGCGAGCCAAGAAGATGATCTTAGCAGCAGAGTGGTGAACAGAAACCAATGGACTGATGTGAGAAGAAGGGAGGCCAGTGAGAAGAAGGTTGCAGTAGTCCAACCGAGAAATAACCAATGCATGAACAAGAGTCTTGGCAGAAGAGACAGACAAAAATGGTCGAATCCTGGCAATATTATACAGGAAAAAACGACAGGATTTAGAAGTAAAGTACTTCTTCATGCAACACACAGTATATTTATCAAATTCACGGCCACACAAGATGTAGTGATGGCCACTAGCTTAGATAGTTTTAAAGGACAGTTAAACAAAGGAGGATGGCTGTGTGCTGTGCTGTCCCCGGTCCCTATCACTAGCAAAACAAGAAGGTAGCAGTTCCTGGAACAACCACAAATGCTCGTTCACAGGATGGGGAAGGCCAGCAGAGCTCACAGAAGGGAGATCCACCAGCCTGTCCAGTTCTGGAAATGAGCGTTTCCCCTCATTTCCAGGGGTCCTTTAGGAAGTGCTAGCTCCTGTTGTGATAGCAATGGGTCCCACTGGTGCAACAGAACCAGTGGAATTGCAGCGGCAATATAGGATACTGCCCAAAGGCTCCTGGCAATTCAATTAGTTGGAACTTCCAAGGTTCAGAAGAAACCTGACCCTAAATACCAGTTGCTGGATGCCAATAGCAGGGAAGGACAATTGTCTTGCACTCGTCCAAAAACTTCAACTACTGTATTTCTTCGATTGTAAGATGCCATCGATTGTAAGACGCACACTAATTTCAGTACCACCAACAGGGGGAAAAAAACCTAAGAAACACCCGCGATTCTAAGATGCACCCCATTTTTAGAGATGTTTATATGGGGAAAAAAGCGTGTCTTAGAATCGAAGAAATAGGGTAGTTCAAAATATGGCAGCCAGGCTGGTCACCGGTACACCTAGGGGTGACCATATTATGCCAACTTTAAAATCATTACACTGGCTGCCAATTAGTTTCCAGGCAAAGTATAAAGGGTTGATTATTACCTTTAAAGCCCTACATGGTTTGGGTCCAGGTTACCTGCGGGATCGCCTTCTCACGTACAATCCACCCTGCACACTCAGGTCCTCTGGGTAGAATTTACTTCAGTCAACCAAAACTAGGCTGACAACCATTTATTTATTTATTTATTTATTACATTTTTATACCACCCAATATCCGAAGCTCTCTGGGCGGTTCACAACACCATTACCCAGAGGACCTTCTCTTCTGCTGCTCCCAGACTGTGGAATAGCCTGCTTGAAGAGATTCATCAACTTAACAGTATTTCTGAATTTTAAAACACTATAAAGACAGATCTCTTCTGGCAGGCCTACCCAGTTGAATCTTAAAATGTCTTAAAAGATTTTGAGATTTTTAATAATGTATTGGTTTAATGTTTTTAACCAGTTTTATGTATTTTATAATTTTGTATTCAATGTTGTTACCCGCCTCGATCCAGAGGGAGAGGCGGGTAAGAAATACATCATTATTATTTTTATTATTATTATTACTATTATTATTATTATTATGCTGCCTGGATGCAAAACTGGATGGCAAAGGAGATCAGACTCTGGTCTGATCCAGCAGAGAGGCTCTTACGTTCAGCTCTGCTATGCTATGAGGCTTGCCCCTGATTCCTGTACAGCATGGAATCACAGAATCATAGAATAGTAGAGCTGGAAGGGGCTTATTATTTATTTATTTATTTATTTATTTATTTATTTCACTTATATACCGCTCCCATAGCCAGGGCTCTCTGGGCGGTTTACAGAAATTCCAAAATTGAGGTAAAAACAAGTATACAAAATTTAAACCTCTAAAACACAGAACATACACACATAAAGCATTAAAAACTGATTAAAAACTAAACATGTGGGTAATTAGGATGTGCCGCCATATGTCTGGGCAAAGAGGAAAGTCTTAACCTGGTGCTGGAAAGATCGCAGCGTTGGCGCCAGGCGAGTCTCATCACGGAGATCGTTCCACAGTCTGGGGGCCACCACCGAAAAGGCCCTGTCCCTTGTTGCCACACTCCGAGGCTTATAAGTCCATCATGTCCAACCCCCTGCTCAACGCAGGAATCCACCTTAAAGCATCCATGACAGATGGAAAGCTTCCTTCACCCCTCTCCTTGCTCACAAAATGATGCCATAACATTTAAAAAGGAAACTTATACTGAGACCTCGGCAGCCTCCACTTCGAGGAATATTTGGACAATATTTCACCATAATCAAATAACAGGGGGTCAATAGACCGGTCAATTGACAATATTTGGCCGGTCAATTAACTTGATGTTCCAAGGCTTGCCGGAAAGAAGTTAATCAATAACAAGAGATCCATGAGAGGAGGGGTTTAGATCTCGGAAGCTACCTTATACTGAGTCAGACCATTGATCCATCTAGACCAGCCTTGTCGACACTGACCGGCAGCAGCTCACCAGGATTTCAGGCAGGATTCTTTCCTAGTCCTACCTGGAGAGGCCAAGGATCAAAGCTGTGACCTTCTGCATGCAAAGCAGGTGGTCTACCAATGAGCAATGAACTCTCTCCTGTTAGACATCCTGCTTTCTATATAAACACACACACACACACACACACACACACATCTGGTGGTTTTGCTTGTTAGACTGTATTTTACAACACGGGGAAAGTCACAGCGCCATACCCAGGCTAGAATATGGGTTTAATATAGAATCATAGAATCACAGAATAGCAGAGTTGGAAGGGGCCTACAAGGCCATCGAGTCCAACCCCCTGCTCAATGCAGGAATCCACCCTAAAGCATCCCTGACAGATGCTTGTCCAGCTGCCTCTTGAGGGCCTCTAGTGTGGGAGAGCCCACAACCTCCCTAGGTAACTGATTCCATTGTCGTACTGCTCTAACAGTCAGGAAGTTTTTCCTGATGTCCAGCTGGAACCTGGCTTCCTTTAACTTGAGCCCGTTATTCCGTGTCCTGCACTCTGGGAGGATCAAGAAGAGATCCTGGCCCTCCTCTGTGTGACAACCTTTCAAGTCTTTGAAGAGTGCTATCATGTCTCCCCTCCATCTTCTCTTCTCCAGGCTAAACCTGCCCAGTTCTTTCAGTCTCTCTTCATAGGGCTTTGTTTCCAGACCCCTGATCATCCTGGCTGCCCTCCTCTGAACACGCTCCAGCTTGTCTGTGTCCTTCTTGAATTGTGGAGCCCAGAACTCCACAATGGGATGAACAACTTGAAATTCCTAGATACCAACATCAAATTATTAGCAGTCACTGAGTGTCTGCAATTTTCTCCCTTCAACTGAAACATCAGGTGCCACCGCAACCCTAAACATATTTATCCAGTCCCTCTGTTCAGTGGGATTTACTCTCTAGTAAGCCTGTTTGATTGCAGCCAGACTGTTGTAAACCAATCTATGCGTGTGTTTTGATTCAGGCCACGAGCTTTGAGTAATTCAAAAATAAGTTTAGTTGAAACGGGTCAATTAACCAAGTACCCTCGGAATTATCCCTTGTAATGACTCTGTAATGTTTTAATTATCAAATCATTTACAAACTGGATTGCATTCTCCGGAATGCAAACCAGCTACGTAATTCCAATTTAGCCATGGAGTCATCTGACCATGCCTATGCTCTCAGCCCCAGTTTCCCATCTGTAAAATGGAACAACAGTGAAGACAACAGAGAGAAGGAAACATGACCACTAGCCTCTGACCATTCGTAATCTAGTAGGCCTTTAAAATAACATTTACCACAAAGTACAAATTATATTTGAACAGTATCTTGAAAATTCAAAGGCTCAATATGTAGCACAAAGGATTATCAGTCAATAAAACCAAGTTTATATATTTTAAGCAAACATGGTTGTTTACACTCTATCAAATGCTGTACGGCAGAATCCCCCCCACGTCCTTAACTTAACCTCACATGTTATTCCTTAGATATAATACTTCACAGTAAGTGCTGCAACACTACGTAAACATGGGATTAACCGGGTGAAACAAGGGCACGCTTTCGGCCTACACTTTGCGCTTAACAGCAGATCACAAACTTAAAACGAGAGAAAGTGCACGAATGAGTGTACACGCGGAGTACGATGGGATCAACTACGCAGCATGCAAACATTTGTAGCTGGGCCTGGGGCCGGGTATGTGGTTTGGTTGGTTGGTTGGTTTTAGAAGGACAGCATCAAGAAAGGAGAAATTTTCAACAGAAAAATGGCAGGAATCAATGGAGCGCTTTACTCTCCCTATGCCTACTACAGCCGTCCTCAACCTGGTGCCCTCCAGATGTGCTGGACTATAACTCCATTGGCCATGCTGGCTGGGAATTATGGGAGCTGTAGTACATCACATCTGGAAAGCATGTGGTTGGGCTAGGTTGGACTAATTCTACCCACCACCACCATGTCTCCATCCTTTGGGCTTCAAACACTTATTTGCCCTACACCAACAGGAGGTAGCCTGGTCCCTTCCAGAGGTTTTGGGCTACATTCCCATCAGCCCCATACGTACAGGATATGGAATAACAGGCTCAAGTTACAGGAAGCCAGATTCCGGCTGGACATCAGGAAAAACTTCCTGACTGTTAGAGCAGTACGACAATGGAACCAGTTACCTAGGGAGGTGGTGGGCTCTCCCACACTAGAGGCCTTCAAGAGGCAGCTGGACAGCCATCTATCAGGGATGCTTTAGGGTGGATTCCTGCATTGAGCAGGGGGTTGGACTCGATGGCCTTATAGGCCCCTTCCAACTCTGGTTTTAATTTTTGTGAACCGCCCAGAGAGCTCCGGCTATTCGGCAGTATAGAAATGCAATAAATAAATAAATACTATTCTATGATTCTATGATATGGCTAGTGGTTAAAGATTACTATTATTATTATTTATTATATTTATATAACACCCCATAGCCGAAGCCCTCTGGGCGGTTTACAGAAGTTAAAAACAGTAAACATTAAAAATATACAAAATTTAAAACCATCAAAAACATAAAAACAACAGTATCCATTTAAAAACAACAGTTCTGGGTCCCGTTAAAAAACAAACTTCGCGTTGTTAAATGCTGTTAAATGCCTGGGAGAAGAGAAAAGCCTTGACCTGGTGCCTGAAAAATAACAGTATTGGAGCCAGGCAAACCTCATCGGGGAGATCATTCCACAGTCAGGGGGGCCACCACCGAAAAGGCCTCTCCCTTGTTGCCATCCTCCGACCGTCCCTCGGAGTAGGCACTCCGAGTAGGACCTTAGATGTTGAGCGCAATGTACAGGTAGGTTAATGTCAGGAGAGGCTTTCCATCAGGTATTGCGGTCCCAAGCCGTGTAAGGCTTTATAGGTTAAAACCAGCACCTTGAATTGGGCTTGGAAACATATAGGCAGCCAATGCAAGTGGGCCAGAATTGGTGTTAAATGTTCAAACCTCCTTGTTCCAGTTATCAAACTGGCCGCTGCATTTTGCACAAGCTGCAGCTTCCGAACCGTCTTCAAAAACTGCCCCATGTAGAGGGTATTGCAGTAATCTGATTTGGAGGTTACCAGGGTATGGACAACTGAAGCTAGGTTATCCCTGTCCAGATAGGGGCGTAGCTGGGCCACCAACCGGAGTTGGTAGAAAGCACTCCGTGCCACCGAGGATACCTGAGCCTCAAGTGACAGAGATGGTTCTAGCAGAACCCCCAAGCTACAAACCTGCTCCTTCAGGGGGAGGGCAACCCCATCCAGAACCGGTTGAACACCCCTCCATCTGGTCAGAGGAACCACCCACCAGCAGCATCTCAGTCTTGTCTGGATTGAGTTTCAGTTTATTAGCCCTCATCCAGTCCATTGTCACAGCCATGCACCAGTTCAGCACATCCACAGGAGAAATAGAGCTGCGTGTCATCAGCGTAGTGATGACTCCAAAACTCCGGATGAGTACACCCAATGGTTTCATGTACATGTTAAACAGCATGGGGGCCAAGACTGACCCCTGCGGAACCCCATACTGGAGAGTCCACAGGGCCGAGCAATGCGCCCCAAGCATCACCTTCTGGAGGCGACCCACCAAGTAGGAGCGGAACCACTGCAATGCAGTGCCTCCCACTCCCAACTCAGCCAGACGTTCCAGAATGATACCATGGTCGATGGTATCGAAAGCCGCTGAGAGATCAAGGAGAATCAACAGAGTCATACTCCCCCTGTCTTTCTCCCGGCACAGGTCATCATACAGGGCGACCAAGGCTTTTTCTGTGCCAAAACCAGGCCTGAAACCCGACTGAAATGGATCCAGATAATCGGTGTCATCCAGTGTCTGGATCTGGCCCACAACCACCCGCTCAAGGACCTTGCCCAGGAATGGAACATTTGTTGTTATTTAGGGTGACCATATGGAAAGGAAGACAGGGCTCCTGTACCTTTAACAGTTGTATTGAAAAGGGAATTTCAGCAGGTGCCATTTTTATGCATGCAGCACCTGGTGAAATTCCCTCTCCATCACAAAAGTTAAACTGTTTCAACTGTTGTGATGAAGAGGAAATTCCCTTTTCTATACAACTGTTAAAGACACAGGAGCCCTGTCCTCCTTTCCGTATGGTCACCCTATTGTTATTGTTGTTTATTAAATTTATTCAACACCTTTCTCAAAAAAAAAGACTCAAGGCATCTGACAACAGGGATTAAACATACAAAAACCCAACAATTTAAAACCGCTAAAAACAATAAAATAGCAAGACCTGATAAAACAACTGAATTAAGCCCATTTTATGCTGTCAAATGCCTGGGTGTAGAGCAGCCTTCCTGGGGCATTCTGGGAGTTGTAGTCCAACACATCTGGAGCGCCCCAGGTTGAGGAAGGCTGGTGTAGAGGAAAATCTTAACCAGGCACTGAAAAGATGGCAACCCTGGCAACAGGCAGACCTCACTGAGATGAATCCTAAATATCTTGCAAACACTGCTGCCTTATAGCAAATCATGTTTGGGTGCTAACAAGAGATGACTGCTATCGTGTGCACCCTTACTTGAGAGGAAGCCCCACTTAACTCAGTGGGACTTTCTTCCGAGTAAACATGCCAAGGCACAGGCTGGAAAGGTTACTACGATCACAGTATCATCCATGCCAAATTCTTCATCACTACGCTTGCGTTGGCAAGCGTCTCTAGATTTCCCGTATCCCCAATATTGTAATGCTGAGAACGGCTGCCAAAACTAAACAAGTTCATTAATTTGCTCTAGGAAATCAAAGGGGTATATAAAAAAATAATAACCTGCAATTAAGCTACTGTTAATTTGTCTGTATCAACCGTATTTCAAGCTCTCACAGGTGGAGAAAGAGAATCTCGCCAGGGTACAAGGAGAAGGAAAGTTTAATTTATTCAGGAAAATAAATTAGGAGACAATATTTATTCATCCAGCTCCTTCACTAGCAAGTCCCATTTTCCTAATCCATGAATTTGGACCATTTTTGCCTCTATCACAATCATTTGGTGGGGGTTAAAGCCAGTAATAAAATATTATTAGTCAATGATTTGACAGTAAGACACCAAGATTGCTAAAATAATGTCTGTACATTGGAACACTTGGAATGTGCTATATAAATGTTGGTATCATTATACGCAACAAGGTGTGACAATAACCATTAGCTTAGGTTTGAATTACATGCTGTGGCGAAACACATGGACACTTACCAACATACATCTTCCTGGGATATGAAGCAGCGGATGGGGAAAAGCCTATTTGTGAAGACACGTCACCATTGCTAACGCAACGACGTCACATCAACCATTTCTTTCAACCACACAATACCAAGGAGACGTGACTGAGCGGCACTCCCCTAAGTACAGATTGGACCATATTACACCTGTCCTGAAATCCCTGAACTGGTTGTCAATGGCTTTCCAGGCTCAATTCAAGGTGTTGATCCTAACCTTTAAAACCCTAAATGGCTTAGAACCCGGCTATCTAAGGAATTGACCATCTTGCTGTGAACCTAAGTACTAAGACCTACAGGTAAGGAGGGCACCATTACCTTTAGAGGCCTGTTTGTCGGGGACATATGAAAGACCTTTCTTCCAAACTATAGCAAACACTCCTTCAAGAACTACAACTGGCCTTTAGAAAGGGTGTCAAGATGCATCTTTTCATTTATCCTTTTAAAATATGTAAGTTTTAACGTCTTCATTTTATCGTCGCAAGGTTTCATTGTTTTAAAATCGTTGTACACTGGCCTGGTGGCTTTTTAGCAGATAACACAGTATATAAATGTTACTAATGAAATTAATTAATGAAAGGGATCAGGCCCAATGTGTTTGAGTTTGCCTATCAACGGCTATTAGACTTGACAGGTCAATAGAACAACCACGTACAAGTAGCATTATTGCATGCATGTACAAGTAGCATTATTGCGTGCATCAGATGCTCGTGGCAAAGTAACAGGAGGACAGCCACGCCTTCTTGCCGTGTTTATCAGTTTCCCAGAGGCTGCCGGCTACTGGGAAAAGGATAAGATGGACCTTGGTTAGATCCAGAAAGGCAATTCTTCTGCTCTTACAGCCAGCGTACAACCAGACCTCGATTGAAAAGAGCTCATGCTGAACACTTATTTTCCGAAGTCTGTCTACTTGAACTCTATACACACTGCGTTTTCATATACATCAGCAATTTGAGCTGGCAGAAGTACTCTTTGGAACATTTCCACCGACACATAATGCTGTATGTACTCTTTCGGCTAGCACATTATCTCAACACAAAGCATGCCAGGCTGATGCGGCTGAAACCAGTGACGAAACCCCCATCCAGCAGTGTTATTGGGGGAAGGGAAGGCTTTTGTTAGCAGAATTCTCCCTTTTTTTTCCCATCCATCCATCCACGCACCCACCCACCCACCGAAAACTGCAGAAAGGTGGGTCAATTTCTCCTTAGTGTAGCTAATGATTCATTCCTATCTTTAGATAATGGGCAAATGGGATACTTAGTATTATCGGGGTGTGAAGCAACTCACAAGGGGGGGATTTTTACCCCAAAACAAACCCCCCCCTCAATTGCTGCAGCAGTTGACAAAAGACAATATACCTTGTACAGAGCAGCACAAAACCTCACCTTTGTTCAATTCTGTTTCTTTTTAAATAGTTTTTAAAAATGTCTTTCATTGCATTTTTTTAAAAAAAGAACTGTTTTCTGAGCTTTTCTGTCCATCGCCTTGCGCCCATGCATCCATTAGAAAGGCGACTCAGAAATGTAATTTTAAACAAATAATTACTTTGCGCCCCTCAGTTTTATCACGCACTCGCTTTTCATCACAATTTCATAGCTCCGAGGCGGCGTCTACCTTCGCCCATTTCATCTTTTGTGACATTCCAGGGCCGGGGGGGGGGGTGGGTGGGTGGGTGGGGGAATAATATTTAAGAGCGATTCATGCTGCAATATCAGCCAGGATAAAGCGGACTTTATTCTCTGGGAAAAGGGCCGGGTATGTTGTCACTGCTGCTGCTGGAATCTCACACTCTCTCTGGCAGACACATAAAGAGGAAATAATTCTGAAAATGAGACCGGGGAAGAGAAGAGAGGGGAGGGGAGCCGTGCCATTTATGAGCCAAGGTGGAAGAGACAGAAAGAAAAGGAACCTGATCCTTTTGTGGGTGTGACTCACTACACCTCTATCGTCAACAGCAGTTGCACCTTCAAAGGTGTGCGGGGGGGGGGGGGCAATCTGAGCCTTCACATAAATTGGGGGGGGGGTCCCACGGTGTGGGATTCTGCACTAAAAGACAATGGAAAGAACTATTTCCCCAACACACACACACACACCTGAGTTATAGTGAGTTTCTAAAGGGGTAAGAGGAACACCGGCTTATCTTACATGGTGATAGCAAGCTTTGATACCTAAAATGATAATGGGAACACTGTTCCCCCACCCCCCCCAAAAAAAACACTAAATGGGGGGGAGAGTGTAGCTTTCAAACAAGGGCACCTCCTGCAGTGCAAACTCCCAAAATTTAAAATGGTGGGGAAGGGGACACTTGACTAGTTGCATAATAATAAGGACATAAAGCTCCATGCACCCTTCTAGTCCTCATGAGCCTAAGCAAAGAAGAGAGGGCAGCATGCAACACACATGCACACCTTAAATAATAATAATAATAACAACAACAACAACCCACATCACCGCCTACTTACTCCTTTCCTTTCCTCCTAAATCCTCAGAAAAGACTAGGGTGAATGGGGCAAGGGAGGGGGTCTGCCTCTATAGACCCCCCCCCCAAGGTCTGGGGAGATACTGAGGAGGGGGCTAGATTGAGAGGAATTGGGGAGGGGGACGCTTTGGTGCCTATTAAAACAAGGCCACTATTAACCTACATGGGTTTAGGAACGGGGGGGGGGTGTCTCTAGTAATCCCCTAATAATAGGGCTTCGCCTCCAAAGATATCTCCCAATATCTTTGTAGGAGACTACAAAGATATTGGGGGGCGGGTCCTGCGAGGATGGACACAGGACCCCCCCCCCCTCCAGATAGAGGTGAAATTGGGGAGTGGGGGGTTGGCTTGATGGCTTGACGGGAGTAAGAATCCACCCCCCTCCTCAAGAGGATGGGATAGGGAGGTGGGGGTCTCAAGGGTATCCCCTAAACGGGGTGGGGGGCTGCGTCCTAAGGAGAGAGCCCCCTCCCTCCCCCTGCAGAAGGAAGAGATACGGGAGGGGGGTCTCAAGCGGGAGACCCCTCCTCATCCTTGAGAGGGAGGAAGGGAGGGAGGGAGGGGTGATGGTATTGAGGGGGGGCTTCGCTGGGGGGGGGGGTCGCCGGTACCTCTCTATTGCGGTGACGGGGGGAGAGAAGGGCTCTTCAGCGTGGCGGCGGGTGGCGGTGGCGGCGGCGGCGCCCTGCGGACCCCGCGACTACAGCGGCTGCTGGCTCTGCGGCGAGGCGACGACCGGCGGCCTGCTCCTCGGCGGCCCGTCCTTCCTCCTCCTCCTCCTCCCTCCTCCTCCTCCTCCTCCTCGGCCGCCCACCGGCGCTGGGCTCCGCCTCGCAGGCGGCACCACCGGCCCCGCCTCGCCCGCAGGCGGCCCAGGAGGCGAGAGGGCGGGCGGGGAGGCGGCCAACCCTCCACGGCCGCCTCCCCTCTCGCGCGGTCCGGGTGCCTCCGCCGAGGAAAGGGCGGGGAGGCCGCAGGGCCCGGACACGCTCCCTACACACCCCGCACACTCACGCACACACTTTTTATTCCCATGCCTCTGGACATGGGCAGAGTGCCTTCCTCCCCCCCCCCCCACACACACACATACACACTCTATTTATTCCCATGCCTCTGGACATGGGCAGAGTGCCTTCCTCCCCCCCCACACACACACTCTATTTATTCCCATGCCTCTGGACATGGGCAGAGTGCCTTCCTCCCCCTCCCACACACACACACACACACACACTCTATTTATTCCCATGCCTCTGGACATGGGCAGAGTGCCTTCCTCCCTCCACACACAAACACTATTCCCATGCCTCGACATGGGCAGAGTGCCTTCCTCCCCCCCCCCACACACACAAACACTATTCCCGTGCCTCTGGACATGGGCAGAGTGCCTTCCTCCTCCCCCCCCCACATACACACACTATTTATTCCCATGCCTCTGGACATGGGCAGAGTGCCTTCCTCCCCCCACACACACACACTCTATTTATTCCCATGCCTCTGGACATGGGCAGAGTGCCTTCCTCCCCCTCCCACACACACACACACACACACTCTATTTATTCCCATGCCTCTGGACATGGGCAGAGTGCCTTCCTCCCTCCACACACAAACACTATTCCCATGCCTCGACATGGGCAGAGTGCCTTCCTCCCCCCCCCCCCACACACACACTCTATTTATTCCCATGCCTCTGGACATGGGCAGAGTGCCTTCCTCCCCCTCCCACACACACACACACACACACACACACACTCTATTTATTCCCATGCCTCTGGACATGGGCAGAGTGCCTTCCTCCCTCCACACACAAACACTATTCCCATGCCTCGACATGGGCAGAGTGCCTTCCTCCCCACACACACACACACAAACACTATTCCCGTGCCTCTGGACATGGGCAGAGTGCCTTCCTCCTCCCCCCCCCACATACACACACTATTTATTCCCATGCCTCTGGACATGGGCAGAGTGCCTTCCTCCTCCCCCCCCCACATACACACACTATTTATTCCCATGCCTCTGGACATGGGCAGAGTGCCTTCCTCCCCCCCACACACACACACTCTGTTTATTCCCATGCCTCTGGACATGGGCAGAGTGCCTTCCTCCCCCTCCCACACACACACACACACACACACACACACACACTCTATTTATTCCCATGCCTCTGGACATGGGCAGAGTGCCTTCCTCCCCCTCCCACACACACACACACACACACTCTATTTATTCCCATGCCTCTGGACATGGGCAGAGTGCCTTCCTCCCTCCACACACAAACACTATTCCCATGCCTCGACATGGGCAGAGTGCCTTCCTCCCCCCCCACACACACACTCTATTTATTCCCATGCCTCTGGACATGGGCAGAGTGCCTTCCTCCCCCTCCCACACACACACACACACACACACACACACTCTATTTATTCCCATGCCTCTGGACATGGGCAGAGTGCCTTCCTCCCTCCACACACAAACACTATTCCCATGCCTCGACATGGGCAGAGTGCCTTCCTCCCCACACACACACACACAAACACTATTCCCGTGCCTCTGGACATGGGCAGAGTGCCTTCCTCCTCCCCCCCCCACATACACACACTATTTATTCCCATGCCTCTGGACATGGGCAGAGTGCCTTCCTCCTCCCCCCCCCACATACACACACTATTTATTCCCATGCCTCTGGACATGGGCAGAGTGCCTTCCTCCCCCCCACACACACACACTCTGTTTATTCCCATGCCTCTGGACATGGGCAGAGTGCCTTCCTCCCCCTCCCACACACACACACACACACACACACACACACTCTATTTATTCCCATGCCTCTGGACATGGGCAGAGTGCCTTCCTCTCCCCCCCCCCCCCACACACACACATACACACTCTATTTATTCCCATGCCTCTGGACATGGGCAGAGTGCCTTCCTCCCCCCACACACACACACTCTATTTATTCCCATGCCTCTGGACATGGGCAGAGTGCCTTCCTCCCCCTCCCACACACACACACACACACACACTCTATTTATTCCCATGCCTCTGGACATGGGCAGAGTGCCTTCCTCCCTCCACACACAAACACTATTCCCATGCCTCGACATGGGCAGAGTGCCTTCCTCCCCCCCCACACACACACAAACACTATTCCCGTGCCTCTGGACATGGGCAGAGTGCCTTCCTCCTCCCCCCCCCCCACATACACACACTATTTATTCCCATGCCTCTGGACATGGGCAGAGTGCCTTCCTCCCCAGGAAAAACAACCGCTCCTCCCCCCACATACACACACACTGCTACTGATGTCCATGCCTCTGGGTATGGGCAGAGTGACTTCCTCCCCCCATATACACGCACGCACACACTGCTTTTGATGTCCATGCCTCTGAGTATGGGCAGAGCGCCTCCCCAGGAAAAAGGACCTCTCTCCTCCCCCCTCCCCCCCCATACGCACAGGCTGAGTTCAGACAACATACTAATCAACTGGGGGGGGGGGTAATAGGAACAGGATGGGAAATAACCATTGATTAGTGTGTCATCTGAACTCAGCCACACACTGCTATTTATGTCCATGCCTCTGAGCATGTGCAGAGTGCCTTCCTCCCCAAGAAAAAGTACCTCTCTCCCCCCCCCACATATACACACAAGGGCAAAGTGCCTCAAGTACATATGCAAAGGGAGGCCCCAGCGCTCAGACACACAGACAAGCACCCTTACAGAAACATACAGCTGCTATTTATTTCCGTGCCTCTGGGCATGTGCAGAGTGCCTTCCTCTCTACCACCCCCGAGTGGGTTTCTTTCCTCCCCAGGAAAAGAACCTCCCTGCCATACACACAAACACAAGGACAAAGCGCCTCAGAGCGTATGCCGAGTGCCTTTCCTGTAAGGGTTTCCAGAATGGGCACCATGTTAGGCAGCAAAAACAACAAAGAAGTCTCCTTGTGGTACCTTAAAGACTAATGGATTTATCCTTGTAGAATCTTTCATGTGGGTCCCACCACCACCCCACAACCTCAGAAAAGAAGCTGGGAGCACACATCCCCTCATTGCCTTTTGCCCTGAGTGTGTTCAGCTTTTGTTTTCATGGGGGTGGGGGAGAGCAGGGCACAGCCTCAAAACATGCACAAAGTGCATTTCCCTTGGAGAGAGCCAATGCTGTGTTTGTCTTGTATCCCCTTCCAAAAGATCTCAGAGCAGTATTTTTGCATGACATCAAGCCTGCAAGGAAGTTAGGCTGAGAAAGTTAGGTGACTCGCCCAAGGCTGATGAGTTTCATTGTCAAGAAACTCCGGTGAAACTTTGTAAACCGCCCAGAGAGCCCTGGCTATGGGAGCGGTATATAAGTGTAATAAATAAATAAAATATTGTCAAGGAGAAAGATGAACATGAATTTCCTGCGGAGTCAATACGCTCCAATCATTGCACCACGCGTCATTAAAAGTGTGCACCGTGCAAAAAATGGGCATTTATTTCTTTAATAACATTTATATACCCCCCCATAGCCAAAGCTCTGGGCGGTTTACAAAAGTTAACAAGGACATTGTGCTTCTTAGCATATACCGAATATCTTTTCCCTGGAATGCACTTTGTTCTCAGGTCTGATTTTGAAAATGGAAAGTAACTAAAAGGTCCTGCAGCAAAAAGTTGCAGTGCATCCTCGCCTTCTAACAGGAGTGTTCCTGTTCGGGGTTTCAGCCAGCCATGCCCTCCAATATACACCATTGCCCCCCTCTTCCATTTTTCTTTTACAACAGACAGTCAAACACTCTGGGGCTACAGAGCACGCTCAATCCTCATTGAGCGGTTATCAGAGAAGTTTTGACCTTTTAAGTTTATTTTTTAAAAAAATACATTTTGTATTTCTGCAAATCTCAGGATTCCGTCCCACCTCGTACCTCCGCGAGCAGGCTGGTCCCTCCTCCCTTTTGTTCCTCAGTGGCCTCATTTTGCCTCCAGTGCTGTTGGCACTTACCACCTGAGTTCGCTGTTGAAGGGAGTGATTCTTTCCCCTGCACTTGCATCACCACACTAAAGAGGAAAGCTGCTCCCGAAAAGTCATTTGAGGACATGTGTGTGATACGATAAGGCCTTCAGGGTGGCCTCATTTTCGTTATCAGGTTAGGAGCGGCATCTTGAATCCCCGTTTGGCATGGATAAAGGCGAAGGATAGTGGGGGAAATCAGGGTTTGTGCAAAAAGTAACCATTATTATTATTATTATTATTATTATTAATTATTGCATTTATATCCTGCCTTTTTTCCTCCGAGGAACCCAAAGCTCATGTGGCAGAGCAGTAAAGCAGCAGTTTCTGCAGCCGAAACTCTCCCCGCGCCCTGAGTTCGATCCCAGCGGAAGCTGGTTTCAGGCAGCCGGCTCGGGTTGACTCAGCCTTCCATCCTCCCGAGGTCGGTAAAATGAGTACCCAGCTAGCTGGGGGAAAGGTAATAATGGCCGGGGAAGGCAACAGCAAACCACCCCACTATAAGGCCTACCAAGAAAACATCAGCGAAAGCTGGCATCCCTCCAAGAGTCAGCAATGACTCAGTGCTTGCACGAGAGGTTCCTTTCCTTTCCCTTCCCGCCTTTTTTCCTTTGAGGAACCCAAGGCGGCATACATAATCCTCCTCTTCCTCTCCATTTTATCCTCACAACAACAACCCTGTGAGGTAGGTCGGGCTGAGAGTATGTGACCGGCCCAAAGTCACCCAGTGGGTTTCCATGGCTGAGTGGGGACTAGAACCCGGATCTCCCAACTTCCAGCCCAACACTTTAGCCACTACACCACAACTTTAAGACCATTAGTTGGTCCTTCCTGTGCCACGAACAACTGACTTCATCAAACTTCATAGCGTCTTAATTTTCAGATTTTTAATCTACCGCACAACGTACATTAGTATACAAATTATAAAACTGCTAGGATTTGGCTATACATACACAGTCTTTTTCTTTTCTTCATTTTTTTAAAGATGTTTGATGCCAAAACGCTTTTAGGGTTTTGTGGATGGCTTGTTTCCATAAAGAATGAAGTTGATTTGAAGAGAATTCTATGTCGATCAGAACCAGATTTTTACAAGGTTCCCAAAATGAAGCACCTGATGCTTTAGGAGACGCCAGAGGCAGCATGCAAGACACGAAGCCAAGTTAGAAGAAAATTGCAGGAACCTGATTCTCTTTTTGTAGCCCTGCAAATCTAGCTGAATTATATTTAGCACAGGCATCCCCAACCTGGAGCCCTCCAGTTGTTTTGGATTACAACTCCCATCAGTCCCAGATAATATAAGATGGAAGTTGTAATCCAAAACAGCTGGAGGGTGTCGGGTTGCGGAAGGCTGATTTAGCAGATTTCAAATTTTCCAGGCATCTCACATACATTATCAGTAATTCACAACATTCCTGTAAAGTAGGCGAAGTATTATTACCATCATACCACAGATTTAGGAGAGTGGGGGAGGACTGAAGCTCAGACAAAAAAAGTTTGCATAATACCACTTAGTTAGCAATTCTATGTATGCTTACCTGGAAGTAAATACTGTTGAACCCGCTGGGATTTGGTTCTGAGTAAACATCCAGAGTCTCACGATGCATTTGGTTTTGTTGATGAGATTTGAACCTAAGCCTTTGCATACTTACTCAGAAGTTCAAGCGATGGTTCTTTCCCCCAAATAAGTGTGGTAGGGATCAGAGCCTTAGCCACTAAAATACAGCGGCTGTCACAGTATCCCAGCTCAGGCTGTCACAGTATCCCAGCTCAGGGTGTGTTCGCACCTACCTTGTGCAAAAGCAGTAGTTTGCTCCAGCAAATACTTCACTCCTGGACCGTCCACACTCCACTTGAGGAGTAAACTATGATTGTTCTTCTCCGCTGTCCTCAGTGCTGTCAGGTGCAAAAGGCTACAGCAGCGAAAGCAAAATCAGTAGTCGTCCTAGCAATAAGCTGCCAATGTGGACACACCCATACACATCAGGAACCAAAAGCCCCAGCCTGAACCTGGTAGAGCACACTTCAGGCAGGAATGATTGTAGACCAAGCCTGAGGAGATCATCTGTTCTGCACTGGAATCGTATGCGGCATATTGCAAATGACATGGTACCTGCTCCCACTGATTCAGCCAGATTTTTAACAGCCAGGGAAAGAAAATACAAGTTCAGAAGGAGATGTAAAACAGGGAGAGGAAAAGAAATTCCGCAGCCTTAATATCTGAAACTTCTTAAGCACTGTAGCAGGGGAAGGGTGGGGAGAAAAACTGTGCCCCCACCCACCCACCCCCATGTTTTATTCTTCACTCAGCCTTGCTCCTCTGTCTGATTCACAATCGTCTCTAGCGTTGCCAAGAGTGATGTCACAAACAGCTGAGACAGGAGAGGGGGCCTAAAGTTGAAGAGAGACGTCATATTTAAAGAGAAAGGTCACTGCCGGTTCTCCGTCCCGAAAGCGAGCTCAGTTTTGCCATCTGCATGACAGATGTACATTCTATCAAGTCGAGAGCTGGCTCAGCTCTCCGTCTCCTCCTCATCCTTCAGGAGCACCACCCTGCATTTTTTCTCATTTATTTTTTTAAAAGCGCCACATGTACATTTATTTATACATTCTTCCTTTGCCTCTTTTTGGACATATTTATAAAGCAGTTGCAAAACAGTTCCAGGGACTGGGGTGAGGGGGGAGAGAGAGGTTTCCTGAGGACGCCATCCATACTCGCCCAGTGTTACTGTCTGCAGTTAGCTTTGGCTTTCAACTTGACCCTGGAGAAAGATAGGCTTGTTCTGAACACAGTCAGGGCGCTTTGAAATCACTCCCACTCCTCTACAGATAAGTCTAAGATAAGAGGGGGTTTTTTTGCTAAGGAGCAGATCTTGTATCAGGGTAACATTGAGCTTGTGTTGCATTTAATCCCCCCTCTGCTTCTTTTGCCCTTGACATCCTGTTTCCTGTTCGCATGTACTTCCTCCTCTAGGAATGGCAGGCTTCTACTTCTACCCAACACTATCCTGAAAAAACATAAACTAGAATTCGCAGAACTGCACCCATGCATCGAAACATCTTCAAATGAATTAGATGCAACCAATTGGTTACTTGCAAGCATAGTTCGCGGAGAAAAATCATGCCACGTTACTGCATCATCACTGTACTTTGGCCTGCACCTGTGTTCATAAAAGTATACAGATCCTTTTACATGTTATTTTGTTAAATTTAACAACTAGAGTCTTTCTTTCTGAGCAATAACTAAACTTTGACTGTGTTACTTTTAACTGTAGCTGTCTCTTAAACCCTTCATACAGCTGTATGTTACTGCCATATCATTGTACTTCAGCCTATATTTGTGTTTATAAAGGTGTACAGAGTCTTGTTTGTTTGATTGTTTTCATATCTCATTTTGCTCTCATTTGTAATTTGTTACGTTTGTTTAATGATATTTCACATTTTTTATAGTAAAAATAAAACTTTATAGTGCATAAAAAGCTTCATGGAAATAAATAAACTCCCAGCTTTGAATTATAGTGAAAACCATTATTATTTGTGGAATCTGTGTGTCAAGTGATTTCCAATGAAGTGTGTTTCATGAGAATCAGTCAATAGGAAGGCAGTCAAAAATGAATGACCAACTCTCTCCTGACTTTGAATTACCGTATTTCTTTGATTCTAAGACGCCATCGATTGTGAGACGCACACTAATTTCAGTACTACCAACAGAAAAAAAGCTTTGATCCTAAGGATAATAAATGCACCCGCGATTCTAAGACGCACCCCGTTTTTAGAGATGTTTATATGGGGGGAAAGTGTGTCTTAGAATCGAAGAGATACGATATATATGTAAGATAAGATAAATTCCCCAGCCCCTGTGCCAAACAATAAATAAAGCCATTTTCTAATCTTAGACAAAGCTTTGATACCCCTCACCCCCCATTCTTGGGGCTTCTGTCGCAGCTCCTTGCTCCCAGATAGACAGAATGTGTTTCCAGACTAAACTTTTGATGTGCAATCACCTTGCTTCATTCATAGAATATTAGCGGGAGAGGGGAGGTCTAGATGATGTCATCCAGTGGTAATCCTGTAGGTATGGCAGGTACCATCACTGTGCTGTTTTCAGCGCCTCCTGAAAACATCTTTATTTCAAGAAGCCCAGTAGCAATTGCAAAGGATAAAGCATGCAACCCCAGGTTGGAATCACTTTGTCAAGGCCAGCAAGATAGGAAAAGAAACTGCTGAAATGCAGAGACAAGCTGGGTGGGGTTGTCCAGGTAGAGAGAACACCTGGAGGGTCAGAAAGGAGACTGCATTCTTTGGGTGGAGCCCTCAAAAGTCTGGCAAGACAGGTCCTGTGGACAAGCTTCTCAGAGACAGGAACCAGGAAGGAAACCAGAAGTTATAAGCTCTATGTCTCCAGAAGTGATCAGTCGTCATTCCGCAAAGGGGCACTGACGCCTGATTCAGCAAAAGCTGAGCCTGGAGCTAAGTTGCGCCATGATCCCAGGGATTCTGTGGCATAGATCGACCTCACTGTGATTGGCACATGTCAGTGGCAGTTAACAACAACGCCTTACGAGAGGCAAGCGGAACAGGGTCTATCCGGAGAGCTGAAATCCTATTACAGCAGGCTGATATCATCTCTTGGGATGTAGGATTGCATCAAGGTAGCCGGTCCTGTGCTTTCCAGTCCACCTTCATCTGATACCCCTACGAACCATACAGCACCTAAAACCCCAATTATCCTCGAAACCAGCAAAAACTCTTTCTGACAAAGTCATGGTTGTTCGGATAAGGCGAGGGGAAAAAGAGCATTGCAGAGCAAACGCAAGGAAAAAGTTTTCTAATTCAAATGCAGCTTTTATTTCAGGTTCAGGTCTTATCAGTACTTCTTCTTAGACGGCCCAGCTCACACATTTGTGGGGAGGCTATAGTTCAGGGGCAGAGACCTTTTGCATGTATAATAGAGATCAATAAGTAGCAGTCCCTGGACCAAATCCACCCTCGGAATGGTAGCAGAGTTTGGGTAAAGGAAGCATTCTTATGCCAGGGACAGAATATTTGTCTATTTAACCCTGCACTGACAAGAGCCTCGCGTGGCGCAGAGCGGTAAAGCAGCAGTTTCTGCAGCTGAAACTCTCCCCATGGCATGAGTTCGATCCCAGAGGAAGATGGTTTCAGGCAGCCGGCTCGGGTCTACTCAGCCTTCCATCCTCCCGAGGTCGGTAAAATGAGTCCCCAGTTAGCTGGGGGAAAGGGAATAACAGCCGGGGAAGGCAACAGCAAACCACCCCGCTATAAGGCCTGCCAAGAAAACGTCAGTGAAAGCTGGCATCCCTCCAAGAATCAGTAATAACTCAGTGCTTGCAAGAGAGGTTCCTTTCCTTCCTTTCTGCACTGATAGTCAGGGTCCCCAAGGTCTCCATAGGGAGAGGCATTTTTCATTCATTCATTCATACATTCATTCATACACCTCATAAATAAATTTCCCTAGTCATTGTACAATTTAAAACATCATCATCATCATCATCATCATCATCATCATCATCATCATCATCATAATGGCAAAAGATACAAGCAAATTCCCAGTAAAAACAATCAATCATATAAAACTACTGCCAATGGAGCATAAAATATGAATGAAAAAATAAATAAAACGGCTCTCAAGGTATCAATCAATCCTTTATTTACAGTCAATAGACCAGAAAAAGGAAGGTACAGTTATTCCAAGCAAAAGGTCAATAAGATAACCTAAGCATATAAAACATATCACTAGTAATACATTTTAATACATAAAAATCAAGGGTAAAAGGGAGTAAGATCAGAGCAAGGATGGGACATGTGTTAACATTAGATCTTGAACAGAACATAGGAGGTATGTTATACCTCTCAAGGTATAAAAGTTAAAACCGCATGACAGTGATTTAAATGATAGGTCTTCAATGCTAAAAAAAAATAATACCAAAATACTTTAAAAGCCCAGGAAGAACAAAGATGTGTCAGCCTGGTGCTGAAAAGATAGCAACGTGGGCAAGCTTTCCTTAGGGGCTTGTCTATGCACTGTAATTAGGGGTGTGCTCCGCTCCGTTACGGATCCCCAGATCCGAAGCGGAGCGGGCCAATCCACACCTCCAAAGCCCAGTTCCGGAGCGGAGCAGGGGAGGTCCGGATCGGCCTGAAGTGGTTCGGAACGGTCCGAAGATTCGGACCGTTCTGATGCTTCGGAGCCAGGTAAGTGGGGAGGGGAGCTTACCTGGCTCCCCTGTCTGCCGCGGTCTGTGCGGTGACAGCGGCAGAGCCAGGTAAGAGGGAAGGGGAGGGGGCTTACCTGGCTCCATCATCCGCCCCCCCCCCCGCCTCCGGTCTGTGCATCAGCTTCAACTGCCGCCCAGGCCTAAGGCCGGAAATAGGCCTATTTCCGGCCTTAGGCCTGGGCAACAGTTGAAGCCACACACGGACCACGGCAGACAACGGAACTAGGTAGGGGGGAAGGGGCACCTTATTCAGCCCCCATTTTGTCCCCCCTTCTCCACTTACCTGCCTCCACCACCCGCCGCGGAGGCAAGTAAGTGGGGAAGGTAGGACAAAATGGCGTCCGAATATCGATCCGGACCACCAGATCTCACTCCGGATCTGATTCCGGAGCAGATCAGGGGAGGTCCGGATCAACCTGAAACAGTTCGGGCCTGATCCGGAAGGTCCGGATCAGGATCCAAAGCGGTTCGGGGAGGGGGTGCACAGCCCTACTGTACTCCGTGGTGGCTGCACAGTTGTGCTCCGTTGTTTATATGACGCAGCTGCTAGCTCACAGTCACACCGTATTATTCCCCGCGAAGCTGAACATTTTCAAAGTGTCGTTTTACCACAAGTGTTTATTTTGCTCCAATGTCACCCCAGTTGTTTGTGTGCGTGTCAGTGGTGGCATGCGCGTGACCGTGGCCAGGTCAGAAGGAATGGGTGCAGTAGAGGGCCAGCAGCCTTGCGCTTGTTAAAACAAGCATGGGCAGAAAGTAGATCTCCAGATAGTTTGGACTTCAACTCTCAGAAGCCCCTATCAGCAATGCCAATGGTCAGGAATGCTGGGAGTTGAAGTCCAAAAACACCTGGAGATCTCTTTTCTGCCCACCCATCATAAAATGAGGCTTCAGCCCTTGGTTTTTAACATCAGCAAGATGTAGCCATGTCGGTCTTTTAAGGGAAGCGCTCTTTAAAGAGTTCCAGATGATCTTTCCTCAACCCATATGGAAAGCATTTTCTGCTGCCGCTGGTTGGGTTATTTTTAAATGCTTTTGGCACGACACGGATCCTGCCAGGTCCCTTTCTTAATACCTCCCATTGTTCCTTTTCATGTGTGTGTGTGCGCGCGCCCAAGTCAAAAGCTTGTTTCGATTAAAATAGCTGCCGGTTTGCCAAGCCGTGCGCCTGGAGATTATGGATCGTTGAGGGCCAGCCACGTGTCAGCCAGAGAGGATGGGAAGTGCCTCGCACTTGACCTTTACTCAGAGTAGGAAAAGGAGTCTGTTCCGTGGCATATCACTCAGTGATCTAATCACTGTGGCTTCTCCGGAGCCATCCAATCAATTGCACGTGTGGACTTCTTTTTCCTCTGGTTACAAATAAAGCAATGCTTTATGTAGGTCAGAAAGAAGCCGTGATGCGGGAGTCTTTCTATGCCTCTGATTCCGATACACTCTAAAAGCTCCATCCGGCAAGCGTTTTACTCGTCGTCACTGGGTACTCACGGATTATTATTATTATTATTATTATTATTTATTTATTTATTTATTTATATAGCACCATCAGTGTACATGGTGCTGTACAGAGTAAAACAGTAAATAGCAAGACCATGCCGCATAGGCTTACAATCTAATAAAATCATAGTAAAACAATAAGGAGGGGAAGAGAATGCAAACAGGTACAGGGTAGGGTAAGCACTTTGTCTGCCTCTCACGCATCCTCCGCCCCTTCTGGCCTTTGTTGCACTGCAAAAAAACCCAGAGAAAGTCTGGTTGCTGCTCTCTCGTACTGGAAGCGACGTCAGAGCGGCGACAGAGAAGGGACGGGAGCCGCGTGTTTGACCGAGATGTGATGGGGCTCTAAGAAGGTGCTGTTGCATTCACATCCTGCTTATGGGTTTCCCGTGGGCCACTGTTTGGCCACTCTGTGAACAGAATGCTGGACTAGACGGACCCTTGGTCTGATCCAGCAGGGCTCTTCATATGTTTTAAAGTGGGACCATTTTCAAATCAATCTTAGGAGAGGCATTTAAGGCGGGTGTAGGGAGTGCATAAAAGCTAGGAAACCACCCATTTGCTCATAGTCAGAGAAAGGAGAGGAGGCGCTGCCTTCTGGGGAATCTCAGAGGGCCAGATTAGCACCTATGATCTAAAGATATATATTTGTGGGGTTGCAGCAGGGAAGTCGAGTTTTCCACTGCTAGGTTTTCTAATGTTGTGGAATTGCAGGGGAAATGGCGAATTCCCCTGTCAAAACTGGTGCTCCGGAGGTGGAAGTCCCACAGCTGAGTGAGCCAGACAAAAGGCTGGATTTCGGAAGACTGGATGCTCCATCCGACGAGCGTTTATTGCACGCTCGTTCCTGGGCACTCACAGAGTTTGCTCAGGTCCCTCCCATAATGTTGCCTGCCTCCCGCACGCCTTCCACCCCTTTAGGCCTTCCTCGCGTGACAAAAAAAGCCCTCTTTAAGTCCGATGTTTTTTTAAACTGGGAATCGCTGCTCTTTCCTGCTGTGTGCAGGAAAAGCAGCGCCATTAGAGCAGCGACTCAATGCACCTCGTGCTCATTGGGTACTTCCTCTTTTGAAAGAGGAAGTCACTGAGGAACAAAAACACAGGTGGAGAAGCGACAGTAGGGAGCGTGTTCACCCCCGGTGTGATGGAGCTTTGGGCAAAGTGAAGTAAGGAAAACACCAGCAGGGTTGTCATAGGTTTTGGGTTGGTCAGAGCCCAGTGCCTCAGATTGCAAATGGATTCAGGATCCCTTCCCATTCCATAACTCCTGAGTCTAAGATTTCTAGAAGAAGAGCAATCAGCGTCTCAAACATCTGACAACAGACGGCTGTGGATGTGTTTTAATAGGATGGACCAAGAAGACATAGGTGATGTGACCATCCTTTTAAAGCCATCCAAATTGGTGGTCATCACACCATCTTGTGGTAGCGAATTCCATGGTTTAACTATGCGCTGTGTGAAGAAGTCCTTCCTTTTATTTGTCCTGAATCTCCTACCCATCAGCATCATGGGATGCTGTTATGGAACCTAATCATGCCATGCATAACATCAGGGGTTCATACACTTCTTCATCTTCCAGTGCACTATATACCATCATTCACCAGTAATGTCCTACTGCCAGGGGAGACCCAGAGGAGGGCCAGGATCTCTTCTTGATCATCCCAGAGTGCAGGACACAGACTAATGGGCTCACGTTACAGGAAGCCAGATTCTGGCTGGACATCAGGAAAAACCTCCTGACTGTTAGAGCAGTATGACAATGATCTAGGAAGGTCATGGGCTCTCCCACCCTAGAGGCCTTCAAGAGGCAGCTGGACAACCATCTGTCAGGGATACTTTAAGGTGGATTCCTGCACTGAGCGGGGGATTGGACTCAATGGCCTTATAGGCCTCTTCCAACTCTACTATTCTATGATTCTATGAGGCTGGTGGCTCCGATGTTGGTGGGGCAGCAAATCCTCTCCGAATTTCAGTTGGAACCAGTAAGAACTCTAAAGAAGCTATCAAAAGTGCAGATGCCCAAAGCAGATTCACCACCCCACCAACATCAGAGCCACCAGCTTCCACTGCCTACTGCATTCTAGAGGACAAATTGACCAGTTGCTATGCCAAAGAACAAATGGACACAAATGTGACATCATGAATGGCAATATTCAAAATCCAGGGGCAGGGAGGGGAGATTTCAAGAACCTTGGAATGACCTTACAGTGGCCCTTTTTGAACAAAGGAAGTTCAAGGACAGATAGGAAAGATGAAATAGCTGGATACAATTCATCATGTTTGAATAAGGACAAAGTTTCTTTGTTTGTTTTATCTCATCATTATCTCATCATTTCAATGATATCTATGTTATCACCCATAGATAATGTTTTGTGAGTGGCAAGTGTTAAAGTAATTATCACTGTCTGTACTTTTTGCATTTCAATTCTCTCTGACCACCCAGTTTACACTCCAGCCTCCGCTAAGATATGCAAAATTGAGGTTAACTCTTCATGCATCTGATCAATTGGAGGGTGTCCACAAAAGCTTAGACCAGGCCTACCCAGATGAATTTTAAACTTAAGAATTTTAAGATGTTGTGATTGTTATTTTAATATTGTATTGGATTTACATGCTCTTTTAACCAGTTTTATGTATTGTATTGTTGTATTGAATGTTGTTCCCTGCCTCAATCCAGAGGGAGAGGCGGGTAGGAAATTATTATTATTATTATTATTATTATTATTATTATTATTATTATTATTATTATTATTATTATGCCACAAGACTCTTTGTTGTTTTTGCTGCAACAGAACAACCCCTCTAAAACCAGTGATGTTTCAGTCGCTGTTGTCCAATTTCATTCCTCGAGGATGTAAAACCCTTTAATCTTTGCAACCACAAAAATTTAGTCTCTAAAGGAAGCCCTTCCGTCATAGTATCAAAGAAGAATTACATTCCTTCCAAGGGTGCCACACAAACGCACGTAGAGACATCCAGAAACCTGACATCCTGTTACTGTGGGAACCACCTCTTGGCCTGACATCCACCTTCTTTGCAATGTGTCACACTGTGGACACAAGAGGTTGTGAAAGCACCAGTGGCACTTGGCAGGAAATGATGCATTTGATGCTAGGGTGACCATATGAAAAGGCGGACAGGGCTCCTGTATCTTTAACAGTTGCATAGAAAGGGGAATTTCAGCAGGTGTCATTTGTATATATGGGGTATCTGGTGAAATTCCCTCTTCATCACAACAGTTGAAGCTGCAGGAGCTATACTAGAGTGACCAGATTTAAAAGAGGACAGGGCACCTGCAACTTTAACTGTTGTGTTGAAGAGGAAATTTCACCAGGTTCCCCATATATACAAATGACACCTGCTGAAATTTCCTTTTCAATACAACTGCTAAAGATACAGGAGCCCTGTCTTCATATAGGGCGTTACTAGACGAGGCTCTAGCGCGCGTTACCTTCCGCAGTCACGTCGAGGCTTCCAGATGACGTTCACGAGGATCCGCCGTTATCCCGCGGTGAAGCCTCTTTCTCCCGACTTTAAAAAAGTGAGTTTTAGGACGCCTTTTCCTGCTGTCCCGCGGTAATTCGGAGTACGTGTGGGAGGATGTGAGGTCACTGCGGTCCGCACTGGGCAGGAAAAGGCGTGCTAAGGGGGAGTGGTCAGCGGCTTCGGTCAAGCCGCCTCCGCCATTTGCGCGCAGTCCGGCAGCTGGGGCAGCGCGGCGGAGCGGCTTTTTTTTATTATTTCCCCAGTGACAGTTTGCGCAGGAACGGAGGACCGGAAAAGTGGCTGGTGACTCCTTGCGGTGGGCAGCTACCGTGGCCGCATAATGGCGGTGCTGTACGCTGCCTGTTAGTGTGGGTACCAGGCTGGCAGAGGGCAGAGCTGTTTGTGGGCTGCTGCCATGGCTACGGCCAGATGTGGGTTGGCTCCTTGGGATGGGGCAGAGGGCACAGAGGCGATCATCGCCGCCGACACCTCAGAGGCATGATGGGAGATGTAGGCACAGAGTGGCCATGCAGACGATTGACCTCGGGTCATATGACACCCGCCACGACCCCCATCAGGAAGTGAGCGCATCAATGTTGACCCTCAACAGCACCAGCAGCACTTCGGCTGGCACTGGCACTGCCGCCGCTGCCGCCGCCAGGGCCGGCGGCGGCATCGCTGACGGCTGCGCAAGTTTGCGGTCTTTCGGACGTGCGCAAACCGTGCAGCGAGCGAAAAAAAAAGCCGCGGCAATCAGGCCGGTGTGGCTGCGCAACCGTTCTCGCGGCGGCAGCAGCACAACCGGCGCAAACTTCCGCCACAAATCGAAGGCAGGTGTGGATGATGAGGCGTCACGGCTGAACGGGAAAAGCCGCTTTCACCGCTCCTCAACGACGGAACACCCGGTACGTCTAGCAACGCCCATGGTCACCCTATTTGATCAGCCAGATAGGAGAAAATTCTCATCATGAATCAAACTTCCGCTGGAAGGGGGGGGGGGAGAGAAATTCTCCATGGTGGCCATGGACTTCTTCTACAGAGGACAGTCCTCTATTTGAAAGGCTGCCAGAGGACTGTCTCTTGAGGATGTCTGCTATTTGAAGGGTTGTCATGTCCAATTTTGTTTTAAAGATAAACAACCATCAAAACTGTTGTCCATCCCAACAACACCTGAACAGGTAAGCACACAGGTCATCTGGTGACAGTTTTCCACGCTGTGGTGAGATATACTGTATTTCTCTTCAAATTATAATAATTATTTCTAAACTGCATCTGTACATATAAATTTGTGCATGCAAATTTTATGCAAATCGCTGTCCTCTTTTGGGGTAATGTGCTTCCTTTTAGCGAGACCTAAGTGGCCGCCTTCGATCTAGCACCAAAGAAAAATGTCAAGGAGATGCCCAAATGCCTGCTGGCATGCTGCAGAAGCATATCAGCATCATGTATCTCAACTTTTTTAGGTGGCAGGATTGGACCTGTGAACGGGAGGCAATTCCATTTGTCCATCCATTTATTAAATGTCTTTACTGCCTTTCCAAGGGCTCAAGGTGGCTGACACGGACAAAATAACAAAGTCATAATGAAAACATTTAAACTCATCTAACCAAAAACACATCCAATCAAAATATAAATAAAACACAACAACAACAACAACAACAATAATACAGGATGTGTGTCTGTCTGTCTGTCCATCAGTGCCATAGCACCAAGATGATGAACCTAAACATCTTAAAGTTGGCATACATACTAACGGGGCCCTGGAGATGTGCACCATGGGGGTAATTTTATTATTAAAATGCATTGATTTTAATTGATTTTAATGTGTCCAGCCGGCTGAAGCCTGCAGTAACATTTTCAGCCATTAGGGGCAGGCTTTCCCTAACTAGCACATACTGTATTTCTTCGATTCTAAGACACACTTTTTTTCCTATATAAACATCTCTAAAAACGGGGTGCGTCTTAGAATCGTGGGTGCGATTAGTATTCTTGGAATCAAAGCTTTTTTTTCTGTTGGCGGTACTGAAATTAGCATGCGTTTTACAATCGATGGCGTCTTACAATTGAAGAAATACGGTAGATCTGCAGTTCATGCAGTTTGAAGCCTTGGGGAATTAGTAGGCCGAGGGACAGAGTTATATGCCCTGCTTCTGCTCCCCTACTATGGGGCAATTTCAAGCGAAGCCATTTGCTAGTCAGTTAGAAAGAAATCATCGCACTCGCCAGATTACAGCCCACTTCAGCAGCAAATCAACTTAAAACACCAAAAGCCTACTCGATAAAATGCCCTTGCCTTCCGGTAGGAGGATAACAGAAATGAAGCCAGCCTTTCCTCCCTTGGCAGGGAGTTCCAAAGCCTTGGTGCAGCCACTAAAAAGGCCTTGCATAGAACACTGCATAGAGCACCGCGAAGCTAGGAGTGGCTATCCGAGTGATGCTCCTTTTCCTGGGTTTTGATTAGGGATGTACACGGACCCCCTGATCCTCTTCGCGCCCGATCCGCAAATTGCGGATCGGGCCTGCTCCGCCCCGCCTCGATCCACCTAGGGGCCACTCCGCTCCGCTGCGGAGCTCCGGCTCCGAATCGGAGCTCCGCAGTGGTGGGGAGTGGCGCCAGGTAAGCCCCCCCCCTCCTCCTCCCCCTTACCTGTGTCTGTCGTGGCCCATCCCAGCTTCACTAGAGCCCGCGGCTCAACCAGGAACCGTAGGCCCCAATTGCGGCCTACACTTCCTGGTTGAGCCGCGGGCTCTAGTGAAGCTGGGATGGGCCATGACGGACGCAGGTAAGACCCCCTCCCCCTTACCTGGCTCTGCCGCCGCCGTCGCCACATGGGCGGCGGTGGCGGCAGGGCCAGGTTAAAAAACCCTCCCTCCACTCCCTTACCTCCATCCGTCCGTGAACCCGCGGCTGCTTCAACGGAGCCTGAGGCCTCAACCAGGAAGACCAGGCCGCGGCCTAGTCTTCCTGTTTGAGTCCTCAGGCTCCGTTGAAGCAGCCGCAGGACCGCAGACAGATGCAGGTAAGACCCCCCCTCCCCCTTGCCCCCTTACCTGGCTCTGCCGCCGTCGCCGCGTGGGCGGCAGCGACAGCGGCAGGGCCAAATAAACCCCCTTACCTTTTTTGCGGAGCTCCGGATCGAGGCGAAGGATCCGCCTTCACCTCGATCCACTCCGCAACGCTCCGCGGCTCCCCCAATCCTCTTTGCATCCGTCTTAAGCGGAGGCGAAGGCCCCCCCCCCCCGATCTGCTCCTGCTTCTCCGGTCAGAGGAGAAGCGGAGCACATCCCTAGTTTTGATCTCATTAATAAGAACTATTGGAGATGTTTTGTTCCTGCCAAGCATGGCATGATATCATTAGAGGCATGAGAGGTCATAGAGGCCCCTTGCACCCTCCTTGAATGCTCCCACATCTCATACCACTTACAAGAAGTGGGTGGCGGTCATAAAGAGGGTCTCTCCCTGTCAGGAGGTGGACAGGGAGGCCTTGAATGTTGCCACACTTGCAATCCAGGGATGCTGCAGAAACGGGGAAGCAGTGTAGCTCAGTGGTGGAGCACCTGCTTTGCATGAAGGTCCCCAGTTCCAATCTGGATATTAGCCAGAAAGAAAAACTCCTGCCTGAAGAACAATTGTGGATAGTCAGTGTTGACAATACTGGCCTAGATGAACCAACAGTCTAAGCCAGCACCCAATCTCCCAACCACGCCACCCATGGTTCCCTGCAACCCTGGATGCTGCTGGGATCACGTGCTGCTGCAGCCAGGGCCTCCGTCTCTGCCACAGTTTCCCACAGCCTTCCCCGCTTTCCCCCGCGAAGTATCAAAAAGCAAGAGAAAAGTCCTCCTATGCAGAACGATGCATCAGGACTCAATAAAGATCAGCCCAGGGCAGACATCCCCAAGCTGTTGCTCTGTAGATGTTTTGGACTACAACTCCCAGCATTCCTGACCATGCTGGCTGAGACTGATGGGAGCGGAGCCAATAACAGCTGAAGAATGCCAGGTTGGGGAAGGCTAGAGCATCCAGATCTACACTACTGCTCTAAAGTGCTTTAAAGCACTTTATAACAGTTTTGAAAACGGTATATGGAGTGTGTCCTGGGTAGGGTGACCATGTGAAAAGGAGGACAGGGCTCCTGTATCTTTAATAGTTGTGTAGAAAAGGGAATTGCTGTGCCTTTCTGCCAGGAGCCGCACTTCAAAGCCACCAAGAGGAGGGCTTCCAAAGGCTAATACCGTATTTCTTTGATTGTAAGACGCCATCGATTGTAAGACGCACGCTAATTTCAGTACCGCCAACAGAAAAAAAAGCTTTGATTCTAAGAATAATAATCGCACCCGCGATTCTAAGACGCACCCCGTTTTTGGAGATGTTTATATAGGAAAAAAAGTGTGTCTTAGAATCGAAGAAATACAGTATCACTTCGTAAGCCTCTCCTCCGGCCAGTGACACCACAAAGTCCCACCAATTTGGGGGCTTGAGGAGCGTCTTCTCATTCCCCCACCCTCACCTGCAACGACACTCCTGTGGTCAGGCAAGCTGAACGCCGAGTAAGGCATCAGTGCCTACACTGTTTAATAAATAAATGAATAATAATAATAATGCCCTTCATGATTCAGTATTCAATAAATGTTCACCTAAAAAAATAATTCCCTGGGTGCACACCCTAATGAAATGTGCTGTGCACGCCTAAGCCTGAAATTCCCTTTTCTATACAACTGTTAAAGATTCAGGAGCTCTGTCCTCCTTTCCATTCGGTCACCCTAGATGGGCTTTTGGTCCCCCCTTATGTTTGCTATGAAATTGTTGGTTCAAGCACAAACAGTAGGGTGACCCTATGAAAAAGAGGACAGGGCTCCTGTATCTTTAACAGTTGTATTGAAAAGGGAATTTCAGCAAGTGTCATTTGTATATATGGAGAACCTGGTGAAATTCCCTCTTCATCATAACCGTTAAAGCTGCAGGTGCCCCGCCCTCTTTTAAATCTGGTCACAGTATAGCTGCAGTATAGCTCCTGAAGCTTTAACTGGTATGATGAAGAGGACATTTCACCAGGTTCTCCATATATACAAAGGACACCTGCTGAAATTCCCTTTTCATAGAATCATAGAATAGCAGAGTTGGAAGGGGCCTACAAGGCCATTGAGTCCAACCATAGAGTCCTTTTCTATGCAACTGTTAAAGACACAGGAGCCCTGTCCTCCTTTTCATATGGTCACCCTAGTCCTGGGCCCCAAGAGTTGTCAAAACTGTTATAAAGCGCTTTAAAGCAGTAGTGTAGATCCTGCGCAGAAGAACTGAGAGTCCTGTCTGCAATTGATCAGGGGAGGGACAATTGCCTAAAACCCACTGTTCAACTCCTCCTACCCTAATCTACACCAAGCAGGATATTGCATTACAAAAGCGGTGTGAAAGCAGTATGCAAAAGGCAAGAGCCACACTACTGCCTTATAGTGGTATTGAAGTGCACTGACAACTGTTGAGCCGCACTGACACCTACCGTAGACCGCTTTCATACCACTATATCCTGCTTGGTTAGGCCTAAGTTTGTTATGTAAGCCTATGCAGCAGCGTCCTGCTATTTACTGTTTTACTCTGTACAGCACCATGTACATTGATGGTGCTATATAAATAATAATAATAATAATAATAATAATAATAATAATAATAATACTATGTCCGCAGGTGGCAGGCCTCTGAAAGATCCAAGCGGAATCCTTGTAAAACGAACACCAGCCCAGAATAGAACAGGCTGAGCTAGGTGGACCGGTCTTCCCGCTCAGGATTTGGCAGTTCCTGATAAACTCAGTTGAGTAAAGAAGGACTTTGGAAAGTCAGTGCACTAGGGAAGCCTTTCTTCCAGGTGTGTTGGACTACGGGACTCATCATCCCCAGCCATGAAGCAGGAATTGTTGTCCAGCACCTCCGGAGGGCACCAGGTTGGTAAAAGCTGCACTAGAAGTTTTATTTGTTTATAATATCTCTCGGCTGCCTTTCAGAACAAGAGCAGCGATGCAGAAATAAAAACAGTAGAAACGCAATGAAAACAGCAACAGTAGGGTGACCCTATGGAAAGGAGGACAGGGCTCCTGTATCTTTAACAGTTGTATTGAAAAGGAAATCTTAGCAGGTGTCATTTGTATATATGTGGAACCTGGGGAAATTCCCTCTTCATCACAACAGTTCAAGCTGCAGGAGCCCTGCCCTCTTTTAAATCTGGTCACTCTAGTATAGCTCCTGCAGCTTTAACTGGTGTGATGAAGATGGAATTTCACCAGGATTTCCATATATACAAATGACATCTGCTGAATTTCCCTTTTCTATGCAACTGTTAAAGATACAGGAGCCCTGTCCTCCTTTTCATATGGTCACCCTAAGCAACAGCAGCAAATACTCTAAAATACCCTACTCAGTGCCTGTTTGCATTCCCTTCCCCTCCTTATTGCTTTACTATGATTTTATTAGAATGTAAGCCTATGCGGCAGGGTCTTGCTATTTACTGTTTTATGCTGTACAGCACCATGTACATTGATGGTGCTATATAAATAAATAAATAATAATAATAATAATAATAATAAAAGAAAATCATACACCAGCAATAAAATAAAGCATGCAACAGACACCTGCAGCTACAACCCAGCCCGACAACCCATAATCAGGGGCAGGCCAGAGTAAAGTAGGTTTTTAGGACCTTCTAAAAAGTCTGCAATAATGGGGCCTGGCAGACCCCGATGGCAGCTCATTCCAAGGTGTGGGTCACTATGGGAAAAACAGAGTTCTTCCTTGCTGATCTTTCGTCTGACACATTTTCAAGCAATGCCCTTCTTTTAAACGCTGTGCGTGTCACTGGAGGTCAGGACAAACAAGACATCTTTGCAACTTCTTCTTCCCCCGGCTCTTTTTGTTAAAAACAACTGAAAGCAAAGACATTGACCCCAGATCATTCTTGCTTCTCCTCTGGTGTTTCAGCAGCTGAGGGAAAAAGCTGGCCAAATTTGCAACAGCTGCCTTAAAAGGGAGGCTTTGTCAACGTCGTTCCAGTAAGTAAACACACAAACGGCCGTAAACCTGAACCCCTTCTCTCTGTCGCCTCGTTGCTAAAATCACCCTAGTTCGTAACAGCTTTGGTGTACAGAATCACTGGAATCATTCCATCCTTGTTCCTTACGTGTTGGTTTTTGCTGCACTGGCCTTGGTTTTGCTCTGATGCTATTTTAACTTTTCTTTTCATTTAAGCTGTCGTCATTTTATTATGGGGTTTCCATAGCATTGGGGATCATCCAGTCTAGCCTCTATCCATTGCTGTTACCCACTTTAAATACTCTATTTACTTATTTTTTTATGCCGCTCCTTATCCAAAGATTTTGGAGCGGTGAACAACAAATAGAATAATAGAATAAAAACAACACATTAAAAGTTACGTTTTTAAAAGAACAAAAGAGCAACAGAACTTTAATAAATATATTGCTCTGAATTGACTGATTTGTAGCCCAATTTTGGCAGCGTTGTATAAATACAACTCCTTTTATGCACATTGACTGGGTTCACACAAACAAGTTAACCCACACTCCCTGGTTGAGTATGGGTTGTTGTTGAACCATTTCTTTTATTTATTTATTTATTTTACAATATTTATATACCACTCCCCATTCAAGAACTTCGGAGCGGTGGACAAATTGAATAAAATAATAAAAACAGAGTAAAAACAGAATTAAAAACACATTTTTAAAAGAAACAAAAGTGCAATAACCATGGGTTGTTTGCTGAACTATGGATTATTTGTTGAACCGTGGATATTTATTGAACCATGGCTTAGCGTGTTGTTTGAACTCAGGGCATTTTCCATAGTGTGGATTGTTAACTATGCAGCAGTGTGGCTTGTTTTTCTTGAGCAAGCAGCTTTGAGCACCCATGTTTAGGTATTATGTGAACAACCCCTATGAATTAAGCATTCTTCCTGCACTTCACACATGGCAGTGTGTGCCTCTTTTTCTACATAAAGGCTAACTATAGGGTGACCATATGGAAAGGAGGATAAGGCTCCTGTATCTTTAACAGTTGCGTAGAAAGGGGAATTTCAGCAGGTGTCGTTTGTATGCATGCAGCACCTGGTGAAATTCCTCTTCATCACAACCGTTAAATCTAGAGGAGCTATATTAGAGTGACCAGATACAAAAGAGGGCACAACTCCTGCAGGTTTAACTGTTGTGATGAAGAGGGAATTTTGCTAGGTGCTGCATGCATACAAATGACACCTGCTGAAATTTCCTTTTCTATGTAACTGTTAAAGATACAGGAGACCTGTCCTCCCTTCCATGTGGTCACCCTAGCTAACTATGACTATTGATTCATGGTGACCAGTAAAGACTAGCATTGCTCAGCTAAAAAGGAAGTCTTTGTAACAGGGGTGTAAACCTATTTCACCCTAAAAATAAATTGCTTTCGAAAAGAAATTCAAAGGAGAAGAATTTTTTCAGAAATTCTCATAGATTGGGCTCAGGGGTTTTGGCCCATCAGGGTGGGAGAGATATTTGCTGGAGCAGGGCCGGTGTTAAGGGGCAGCATGGTTGGGCAACTACTGAGGACCCACACCCCAGCAGGGGTCCACTGACAAGAGCCCTCTGGGCCTTCTCCTCCTCTTCACCATTGCAACCATCAGCTAATGGGTGGTACAGAAATGTAATTTGTTATAAAACATAAATAAATTTACCTGTTTGTTCACCTGCCTCCCACTCTGGACCAGGCAAAGCAGTGCTGAGGAGCAAGAGAGGCTCGGAAGGTGGCAATAACTGAGAGGGCCTTCTCCATGGTGGCCCCCCAACTATGAAATGAGATCCTCACAGAGGCCTGCCTGGTGCCAATACTATCATCCTTTCAGTGCCAGGTTAAAACTGCCCTCTACTCCCAGGCATTTAATGGCATATGATGGGGCATTTATACCAGTCGTCCCAACAGGTCTAGTATTTGATTGAAACTGTTTTTAGTTGTCTAAATTGCTTTAAATTTTGGATATTTAATTTTTATGCTGTATTTTATCATCTTATGAATTGTTGTGAACCTCCCAGAGAGCTTCAGCTATTGGTTGGTATAGAGATAAAATAATTATTAAGAATAATAATTTATTATTATTATTAAGAATATTATTATTATTATTATTATTATTAATAATAATAATAATAATAATAATAATAATAATAATACTCTACCAACCAGATACAAAAGAGGGCAGGGCTCCTGCAGCTTGAACTGTTGTGATGAAGAGGGAATTGCACCTGGTGCTGCATGCATACAAATGACACCCTCTGAAATCATAGGCATGCACAAGGGCTGTGCCGGGTGTGCCCACGCACACCCTAATGCCTCAAGCAATAAGTGCCAAATTGAGGGGGGCATTGAATAGGGGACCCAGAGGGGGGTCAGACGCAGCAGCAATGGTCCTCTGGCTGCCAACCGGCTGCTCCTCCACTGCACCAAAAAACTGTAGCCCCCAAAGACAGCAACATTGCTCCCAGAAGCAGGAGCGAAAAGGAATCGCTGTGTCTTTCTGCCAGGAGCCGCACTTCAAAGGCGCCAAGAGGAGGGCTTCCAAAGGCTAATATCACTTCGTAAGCCTCTCCTCCGGCCAGTGACACCACAAAGTCCCACCAATTTTGGGGCTTGAGGAGCGTCTTCTCATTCCCCCACCCTCACCTGCAACGGCACTCCTGTGGTCAGGCAAGCTGAACGCCGAGTAAAGCATCAGTGCTTACACTGTTTAATAAATAAATGAATAATAATAATGCCCTTCATGATTCAGTATTCAATAAATATTCACCTAAAAAAAATAATTCCCTGGGTGCACACCCTAATGAAATGTGCTGTGCACGCCTAAGGCTGAAATTCCCTTTTCTATACAACTGTTAAAGATACAGGAGCTCTGTCCTCCTTTCCATATGGTCACCCTAGATGGGCTTTTGGTCCCCCCTTACGTTTGCTATGAAATTGTTGGTTCAAGCACAAACAGTAGGGTGATCCTGTGAAAAGGAGGACAGGGCTCCTGTATCTTTAACAGTTGTATTGAAAAGGGAATTTCAGCAGGTGTCATTTGTATATATGGAGAACCTGGTGAAATCCCCTCTTCATCACACCAGTTAAAGCTGCAGGTGCCCCGCCCTCTTTTAAATCTGAACACTCTAATATAGCTCCTGTAGCTTTAACTGTTGTGATAAAGAGGGAATTTCACCAGGTTCGCCATATATACAAACAACACCTGCTGAAATTCTCTTTTTTATCCAACTGTTAAAGATTTATTTATTTATTACATTTATGTATTTATTTATTACATTTTAGATACAGGATACAGGAGCCCTGTCCTCCTTATTTTTATTTATTTATTTATTTATTTAAGGATTTTTATGCTGCCATTCAGCCAAAAAAGGCTCTCACGGCGGCTTACAAAAGTATTTCTTGACAGTCCCTGCCCACAGTCTTACAATCTAAAAGACATGACACAAAAGGAAAGGGGATTGGGAGGGAGGAGGAGGAGGGAAAGGAAAGGAAATTCAGGCACTACAATCTTAGTTGCAAAGTTCAGTAGAACTTTCCATATGGTCACCCTAACAAACAGTTAGATAGATAAGTTGCAGATCCAAGGTGTACTGCACGTATTAGATTTCCAAGAGAAATGATGGTATATTTCTTATTATTATTATTTGTTTATATACTGCCTTTTTTCCTCTTGCCAGGAGCCCGAGGAAAGCAGCCTACGTGGTGCTCATCCTCTCCATTTTTATCCACACAACAGCCCTGTAAGGTAGCATAGGCCAAGAGGCCATGACTCACCCAAAGTGGGAACTAAAAACCGGGTATCCTGAGTCCCTGTCCAACGCTCTGACCATTACACCGCTCTGGCGCTCCATTTCACATTCTCATGCTAAACATATTTTCTCTGAAAATAAGTCCTCCTGATTTTGTTCAAGTTAAATTAGATGAGATGTGTACACACACACACACACACACACACACACACACACCCCAAGTGTTCACCAACCCAATTCAAAGGAAGAAAAGAAAAATGCTTTATTTATTTATTTATTTATTTATTTATTTATTTCAAACTAGAGTCCCCACGCAAACAATTTAGGCAGAGAGAACACTGTGTTTCTGTGTTTTGCCTATAACTCCCATGCCACCACGCAATCTTTGTGGACTGTCCTTCTGTCGTGCAGTTTCAGCTCCAAATCATTATCAGTAGCCTTTTCCCAGTTGTCGTACCCTTTGTGAGTACACCTATGTGTTTTCACCACAATTGGCATCGTGAGCAGTGACATGGCGACAGAGCGAAACACAGCATTTTCCATTACGCTATATTCCAATCAGGGGTAGAGTTTGTACCATGCTGGGGTGAAATGTCATCATGATTTGTACCATGCTAGGGTGAAATGTCATCATGATTTAGCTGATGGAAAATGTTTTAGCCCTGGCTGCATTAGACATTCTCCATTAGTCTGCACAAATGTCACTTGAACCAGATTACATAGGCAGGCATGAACCCAGCCAATAAAGTAACACCTGGCAACTCTGAAACATTTTCTTCTTCAAAATCACCAGTTTCCCAAACTTCAGATTCAATTATTTATTTATTTGCAATATTTATATACCGCTCCCCATTCAAAATTTCGGAGCGGTGTACAAGATAAAATAAAATAAAAAACGGAATAAAACGCCTTAAAATAGATTTTTAAAAGAAGCAAAATGGAACATGAACCATGAACCGTGGCTGGTTTGCTACAATCTAGGGCGACCTTATGAAAAGGAGGACAGCAGCTCCTGTATCTTTAAAAGGTTGTATTGAAAAGGGGGTTTCAGCAGGTGTCATTTGCATGCATGCAGCACCTGGTGAAATTCCCTCTTCATCACAACCGTTAAAGCTGCAGGAGTGGCCAGATACAAAAGAAGGCAGGGCTCCTGCAGCTTTAACAGTTGCGATGAAGAGGGAATTTCACCAGGTGCTGCATGCATGCAAATGACACCTGCTGAAATTCCCTTTTCTAGACAACTGTTGAAGATACAGGAGCCCTGTCCTCCTTTCCATATGGTCACCCTCATAGCTAAACCGGGATATGAACCTGGGTCTTTTCACTCTAAGTCCAACAATCTATCTACAACAGCACAGTGCTTCAGCTTTAGTCTTACCAGTATAGGTGTGTGTGTGTGTGTGTGTATCTTTGGATCACTGCTTTTCCGCCACCACATTTTTTTCAGCCCACCCACCTTGAAAACGTCACCATCTGTGTTAAAGGGCCTTCCTCACAGGAAACGTGAAACAAGGTCAGAGACCGTTGCAGATGATAATGTCTCTTCAAGATTCCTCAGACCTTTCCCCACCCTTTCCTGTTTTCGGATCTTCAGAGTTATCTGTCTGCCAGTTGTTGTCTCCATCGGCTTCTCTGTTCATTCCACTTCTGCTTCCTATTGTTTTTGGCTTTTACATGAGTGTCTCCCAAAGCCCATTACCCACACACTCCCCTTTCCTCTTTGATAGACGCCCCCCCCCCCTTCAACCTTTCTGCTTTGGGGAAAGGGAAAATCCTTCTTCCCAAATCATATACTCAATTCTCCGTAGGACATTTTTTTTTCCTACTTCTGCAAAGCTCGGGTTTCCCCAAGCCTGCCTGAAACTTCCCCTCTCGTGAGTGGCTACACAAGGACCTGTGCTCGAGAAATGAGTTTGCTGGCGCTCTCTGGATGCTTTGGACCTCAGCACCCCTCAGCCCCAGCCAGCATGGACAGGGATCAGGAATACTAGGAGTTGTAGTCCAGAATATCTGGAGGGCCACACAAAAGCCAAGAAACCACCAAACAAATGGTGTTTGGGTAGAAACAATGTGGAGACAGCAAGGCTGTGTGGCCCCTCTGAGGAACTCCACAGGCTGCATAGAATCATAGAATAGCAGAGTTGGAAGGGGCCTCTAAGGCCATCGAGTCCAACCCCCTGCTCAATGCAGGAATCCACCTTCAAGCATCCCTGACAGATGGCTGTCCAGCTGCCTCTTGAAGGCCTCTAGGGTGGGAGAGCCCACCACCTCCCTAGGTAACTGGTTCCATTGTCGTACTGCTCTAACAGTCAGGAAGTTTTTCCTGATGTCCAGCTGGAATCTGGCTTCCTTTAACTTGAGCCCGTTATTCTGTGTCCTGCACTCTGGGAGGATTGAGAAGAAATCCTGGCCCTCCTCTGTGTGACAACCTTTCAAGTATTTGAAGAGTGCTATCATGTCTCCCCTCAATCTTCTCTTCTCCAGGCTAAACGTGCCCAGTTCTTTCAGTCTCTCCTCATAGGGCTTTGTTTCCAGACCCCTGATCATCCTGGTTGCCCTCCTCTGACCCCCCCCCCTCCAGCTTGTCTGCATCCTTCTTGAAGTGTGGTGCCCAGAACTGGACGCAATACTCAAGTCCCGAATAGAGGGGAACCAGTACCTCCTCGTGCAATTTGGAAGCTGTACTTCGATTAATGCAGCCCAAAATAGCATTTGCTGTTTTTGCAGCCGTATCACACCGTTAGCTCATATTGGGATCGCAGGTGGGCCAGGTTCCCCACCCCTGCATCGGGGGGGGGGGGGAGCCTGTTCTACTCTTGGAGGTTTCTAATGCAATTTTAAAACTTTGCAGAATCAGGATCATAGAGGTGATGGGTATCAGACAGATGCCACAAGGGTGGTGATCCCCCCCTCGCCCCCAATTCCCCTCTCATTGCTTGAGGGCTGGGGCACCTGAACAAGGTTTCCATTGAGTGAATGAATACGCAAACACATTTCCAAGCCCTACAGCCAGGAGAGCAGCCTCTCAGTAACTCTGATTTTCTAGTTCAATTACTTTCACGCTTGGCCAGAGGAGGAATTAACATCCTCTCCCGCCGTTTACCACTGCCCGCCCGCCCCCGCCCCTTCGAAACAGCCGGAACAAACCCAAGGCGTCATTCAGCGCTCGTGTCAACAGGAGACGTGGATTGACAAACGGCGCAAGAACATTCCAGGAATTTCCTGACTGTGCCAACCATCCAGGCCGGAGCCAGGCATATAGGAAGGTAGGCGAAGGTGCCACCATTGTTCATAAAGCATTCAGAAAAGGGAAAGGCCTTTAACGCTTAAGTAGCGTGGCCATATGGAAAGGAGGTCAGGGCTCCTGTATCTTTAACGTTTGTGTAAAAAAGGGAATTTCAGCAGGTGTCAATTGTATGCATGCAGCTCGGGTGAAATTCCCTCTCCATCACAACACTTAAAGCTGCAGGAGCCCTGCCCTCTTGACAACATACAAAAGAGGGCAGGGCTCCTGCAGCTTTACCCGTTGTGATGAAGAGGGAACTTCACCAGGTGCTGCAGTCTTACAAATGACACCTGCTGAAATTCCCTTTTCTTTACAGTTGTTAATGAGACAGGAGCCCTGTCCTCCTTTCCACAGGGTCACGCTACGTTTAAGGCCATGACGCCAATTAACAGCCACACGAAACAAAGACTTAACATTTCAAATCATTTCAGTTGCTTTCTCCAACCGAGTGCCCTCTAGATGAGTGGGGCTACAATTCCCATGCTGTCTGGGGATGATGGGAGTTGCATTCCAACACATCTGGAGAGCTCCAGGCTGGGAAACATTGCTTTCAGTTGTTCCTTGTGATGAAGGTCACTCCAAGGTTGCTATTGTTCTCATTGTCCTTTCACAGCTGTGTGATATCCTTCTTTGAGATGAGCTGATGGAACACAATATTCTTCATGCAGTTAAGAATATCACACAGACTCAAAGTGTTGGGGCGTGTTTGATTTAGGGTGACCATATGAAAAGGAAGACAGGGCTCCTGTATCTTTAATGTTTGTGTAGAAAAGGGAATTTCAGCAGGTGTCATTTGTATGCATGCAGCTCGGGTGAAATTCCCTCTTCATCACATCAGTTAAAACTGCAGGAGCCCTGCCCTCTTGACAACATATGAAAAGTGTCCATATGAAAAGGAAGTCAGGGCTCCTGTATCTTTAATGTTTGTGTAGAATACAGGAGGACAGGGCTCCTGCATCTTTAACAGTTGCATAGAAAAGAGAATTACAGCAGGTGTCATTTGTATATATGGAGAACCTGATGAAATTCCCTCTTCATCACAACAGTTAAAGCTGCAGGGGCCCTGCCCTCTTTTAAACCTGGTCACTCTAGTATAGCTCCTGCACCTTTAACTGTTGTGATGAAGAGGGACTTTCACCAGGTTCCCCATATATACAAATGACACCTGCTGAAATTCCCTTTTCAATGCAACTGTTAACGATACCGGAGCCCTGTCCTCCTTTCCATATGGTCACCCCAGTTTGATTAAACAAACAAAAAAAGGGAGAAACAGGTCCTCAGGATGCAATCAGTGCGAGGCGAGTTCATTGCTAGAGGGAAATCTGCAGACGACGTCTGACAAGTAAGCCCCTTGAAGAAGGCCTATGAAAGGACACACGCCGAAATGCATCCCGTTTTGTATAAGCAAATCCTTTTGCATCCTGAGAACCTGTTCCCCCCTCCTTTCGTTTTGGCTTGTTTGATTAGCAGGGACAATGTTGTCATCTGTCACCCTTCTCAGTCTTCCCCGTTCCCTCTGAATTTAGCTGCAATCTAAGCCACCGCTGGGCTTTTCCCACATGTAGACAGCTCCCTGGGGAAGCTAAGGAGATAAAGACTAGAGGGGGATCTACACGATTGCTTTTAAAGCGCTTTAAAGCACTTTGAAAACGTTTTGAAAACTGTATATGCAGTGTGTCCTGGGCTCCAACAGTTGTCAAAACTGTTATAAAGCGCTTTAAAGTGCTTTAAAGCTGTAGTGTAGATCCCCCCTAGATCACTCCCTGCATGGTGGACTACTGGGGCAGGATTTACACTACTCTTTATAACGGTTTATAACAGTAGTGACAACTGTTGGGGCCCAGGACATACTCCAGATACACTTTTCAAGCCGTTTTCAAAGTGTTATATCCTGCTTGGTGTAGATCCCCTCCCTGAACTTTCTAAAAGAAAAGAATCTTATATAAGAATATTTGTTTATTTATTTATTTGTTTATTTATTACATTTCTATACTGCCCAATAGCCAGAGCTCTCTGGGCGGTTCGCAAAAATTAAAAACATTCAAAGTATAAAACAACAGTATAAAACCTTAATATAAAATACAATATAAAAGCTCAACCAGATAAAAACAGCAGCAATGCAAAATCACAAATTTAAAACACTGAGTTAAAATTTATTTATAGACTGTTAAAATGCTGGGAGAATAAAAAGGTCTTCACCTGGCGTCTAAAAGCATATAAGGTAGGTGCCAAGCGAACCTCCTTAGGGAGCTCATTCCACAGCCGGGGTGCCACAGCAGAGAAGGCCCTCCTCCTGGTAGCCACCTGCCTCACTTCCTTTGGCAGGGTCTCACGGAGAAGGACCCCTGAGGATGACCTTAGGGTCTGGGCAGGTACATATGGGAAGAGGCATTCCTTCAGATAGCCTGGCACCAAGCCGTTTAGGGCTTTAAATGTTTAAAGTAGATTTATACAGTAGTTTAAGGCTAATAACTGGAGAGATATCAGTCTGGTTTTCCTCATTTTTGTTTTAAACTGAAACTTGAGCAGTGTAGGCATTCAGAAAGTTTTGAAACTTCAAAAAAGTTCAAAGTTCAAGCTTTGGGCAGTTCTGGAAGGGAAAGTGATGCGGCAAAGGGGGGTTAATGAATATGCCCCACAGTGTGCATGGGATGTAACATGTGGTACAGTGTGTGTATGTGCATGTTAATGCTTACTGCCATGAGCTCTTAGAGTGCTGATCCAATGAAAGGGCACTTACAGGCACAGAAAAGTCAATTATACCGCCCAGGGAGCTTTGGCTGTTGGGCTGTATAAAAATGCAACAAATAATAATAATAATAATAATAATAATAATAATAATAATAATAATAATAATATAATTAATGATCGCTGGGGAGGAAGAGAAGCTGGAGAGAAAGAGCTGAAAGGACACCAGAGGTAGCAGAGAGAGAGAAATCTTACATCATGTGTTTTTTACCTCAAACTTCAAGAAATGGTTAATTATCTTTTTTAAAAGAACATTTTGTTCACCTTTGCCATTTTTTGTAGTACATTTATTTTAGAAGTATAAAGTTGCTCCAGTTGCAAAGGAAACCAGCAAATATACTTTTATCCACTCATTTTCATACTACTAGGCCCCAGGGCAACAAGGGATTTACACTAGTAATATATAAAATACATAAACGAAATTTCTGGATGACAACAAATTATTCAGGATTTTTATTTATTTATTTGTGATACTTCTATACCACTTAAAATAATAAAATACCTAAATTAGACTGCAAGCAAGAGCTTCGAAAGGATGTCCCCAAACTGGGTGAATGAACCACTGTGGAGCAGAGGTGATCCCATGTGAGACAGTGTGCAAAGTGATGCATGTTGCAATTTGAAAAAAATGAATAAATCCTAACCTCACATGTAGATGCCAGTGGGGTCTCAATTAGTTATGGCCAGACAGAAAAAGGATCTTGGGCTTGTGGTGGACAGCTGACTGAAACGTCAGCTGTCTGTGCAGCAGAAGTGAAAAATGCAGACTCAGTGCTGGGAAAGTTCAGGAAGGGATTAAAAGTAAAACTGTAACTATCATAATACCATTATGTAATTAAATTGTTGGTGTGATTAAGCGGTACAATGATAAAAATTTGAAATTCAAGCGTTCCTCCATAGGTATGCACCCCAAAAGAGTCCAAAAATGCAGGTAAAATGTATCAATCCATAAAAATGTGTGTGTGTGTGTGTGTGCGTGCGTGTGTGTGTGTGTGTGTGTGTGTGTGTGTGTGTGTATTATATATGTGTGTTCACAATCTATTGTTGCTGGAAAAATCCATTTTCCCTCCAGCTATGCTAATATTAGAAGCCTCCAAGCCAAAATGGGAGTCTTGGAGTGCCAGGTTTTAAAGGTAGTATAGAAATGAAATAATGAGATGAAATGAAATGAGGACACAGCAATAGAATTAGTAGGCCCAGGTGTTTTGCCTGGGGGCGGGGGGTCCCTTGCAATCAAACAAACAGAAAAAATCTTGGTGAACCCGCTCAGCTGTGATTCAGATGCCAACAATGTTCACATGTGTATTCTTGAAAACAAGCCAGTCAGCCTGCAGAGTTTCACTCAAATTTAACTTCCTTCGTGAAGAGCACATGGAATCGCGCTGTCCCGTGCGTTCCAGATTATTCCAGATTAGCAGAGAAAGCACCAAAGGCCTCTGAGAAATGCCATCTCACCAATTAGACATCAACACTGTCAAGTTGGTATAAAGGAGAATTAGTGGGCAATTTAAGTCAAACGAAACACTCATAAGAACATAAGAAGAGCCATGCTGGATCACACCAAGGCCATGGCTAGACGAGGGGTTAGGAGGGCGACGATCTCGCGATTTTATGATTGTGAGATCGTCGCCCTGGTCTACACGCAGCGCATCACATTGTGGACGCCATTTGGGGGTGTTTTTTTAAAGGACAATGAGTGCAGGAGCGCTCAAACAAGAGGTAAGGTTTTTTTAAAAAAAATCCTCGCCTTCCCCCCACCCCACCCCTGATGGGCACAGAGCTCCTGAGGAGCTCTGTGCCCCATGCCCGGGTCCCGGCTCCTCGCACTTACTCGCATGGAGCCAGGACAACCCGCGACGCCTGGCCACACTTTCCGCGGTCTCGGGATCATCAAGAATTAGTGGGCAACTGAAGTCAATATCCCGGGTCAAGGGAGGGATCATCCCTCCCTGCTCCCGGGATAGCGAGCTTCCACAACGGTTCCCGTATCGTCCGACGGGATCCCTGTGGGTAGTTCTGCCTCTTTCACTGGATGTGGAGTGCCTGGAACGCTCTTCCAGAACATTTGAGAACTACAAGTTCAACCGCAGCTTTTAAAGCTCAACTAAAAACTTTTCTTTTTCCTAAAGCTTTTAAAACTTGATGTTGTGCAGACTTCTACTGTTACTTTCTACTGTTAGTTTTACCCTACCCTGTGCCTGCTTACCCTACCCTGTACCTGTTTGCATTCTCTTCCCCTCCTTATTGTTTTACTATGATTTTATTAGATTGTAAGCCTATGCGGCAGGGTCTTGCTATTTACTGTTTTACTCTGTACAGCACCATGTACATTGATGGTGCTATATAAATAAATAATAATAATAATAATAATAATAATAATAATAATAATAATAATAATAATAATAATAAATGATGGCGGCCATAGAGTTCACTGGCAAGAGCAACCACCACTTCCGGCAATGCTATTACTGCCACAGACTTTCTCCATGGTCGGTGTCCTTTTTCTTTTTCTTTTCTTTTTCCAAACGGAGTAGCAGCAGGCTGCCCACTCGGGGCCTGGAGGATAGCAGGATGTGCAGCTAAACAGTGCGGAGGGAAGTAAACCAACCATGGGGGGGGTCTGTAGCAGAACCATAGGATACAACATGATTCCACGATCGTGCGGCAGACCCACTTGTCATGGTACTGCTACCGCTCCCCTTTCCGTGGTTTCCCTGCCCACCCACCGCCTCCATGTGTGTCTGAACAGGCCCAGAGAGAAGACTCCCTGAATGTTAAAAGTTAGCATGGCAGGGAAGATGTTTGGCCTAGTCCTCTCCCTGACCTGCTGCTTTTCAATGTGCAGGAAGGTTCCGTCAATTATTTGTTTGTTTTGTTGCACGGGAAGGGAGGGAGAGAGAAACCTCCTTGAACCTTGAAAGCCAGCAAGGCAAAGGGAACAATTTAGCCTACCTACCTCCCTGACATGATTTATTTCAATATGAAGGGCAGTTCAGTTTGGTTTTCATAGAATCATAGAATAGCAGAGTTGGAAGGGGCCTACAAGGCCATCGAGTCCAACCCCCTGCTCAATGCAGGAATCCACCCTAAAGCATCCCTGACAGATGGTTGTCCAGCTGCCTCTTGAATGACTCTAGTGTGGGAGAGCCCACAGCCTCCCTATGTAACTGGTTTCATTGTCGTACTGCTCTAACATTCAGGAAGTTTTTCCTGATGTCCAGCTGGAAACTGTCTTCTTTTAACTTGAGCCCGTTATTCCGTGTCCTGCACTCTGGGAGGATCGTGAAGAGATCCTGGCGCTCCTCTGTGTGACAACCTTTTAAGTATTTGAAGAGTGCTAAATGTAGGGTGACCACATGGAAAGGAGGACAGGGCTCCTCCTGCATCTTTAACAGTTGCATAGAAAAGGGAATTTCAGCAGGTGTCACTTGTATGCATGCAGCCCCTGGTGAAATTCCCTCTCCATCACAACCATTAAAGCTGCAGGAGCCCTGCCCTCTTTTGTATCTGTTCACTCTAGTGTAGCTCCTGCAGCTTTAACTTATGTAATGAAGAGGGAATTTCACCAGGTGCTGCAGGCATACAAATGGCACCTGCTGAAATTCCCTTTTCTATGCAACTGTTAAGGATACAGGCGCCCTGTCACCCTACAGAAACACGACCTCCCAGTCAAGGCGGGGAGACCCTACACATACACACGCACAGTGGTACAGCCAAGGAAAAGCTGTTTACTGTTTCATTCTGCTGAGTATATGAACCTCTCCACCAGTCCAGGTGCTGACTCAACTTTTCTTCCACCAGCCAGATGTTCTAGGAGGGGAAATCCAGGGTTTTCCTGATATCCTACCTTGGCAATTACTGCCTTTTGAAGGCTGCCTGGCAGCTTCATGAGCAAGGTGTTTTCCACCCACATCAAATGAGTCGGACTTTGCTGCAGGCGTGATGGATATTAGAAATTTGTGAGGATATAATTGCTTTATTCATCAGCCGCCCTTTCAAAGGATGAATCACTCTTCTTCACTTCCCTGATGAAGGAGGTGAGGGTTCTCACCCCATTTGACCCATCTACATCTTGTATCTTTAATAGCTTCCTTTATCCCTGAATTAATTTCTTGGGCGGAGGGGAAAAACACCTCCCAAGGATTAGAGGCTTCCAAAGTTGTCAAGAATTGAACCAGTTTTCCAGCCAAAGGGATTTAGAAGCTCCAACTACATCGCTTCAGTACTTAGGGGGATTAAATTAGCTTGTTTCTTTTCCCTCTCCACCGCACTGTAGGGATGATTGAAAATTTCGTTTTGCTTGTTTTTGGATAAGAATTTGCCAACTTTTGTAAAATTCTTCATAACTTAAATTATTTTAAATAGTTGATGCACCCATTCGCCCAGGTGGAGAAGTTTGAGCATGGGTGGACAACTTGTGGCCCTCCAGATGTTTTGGCATACAACTCCCATAACCCCTCACCATTGACTATGTTGGGAGGAGTTGATGGGACTTGTTACCCAAAACATAAGGGAGGGCGCAAGTTGGCCACCCCTGCTCTAACGGAAAGTCATTTATAGGGAAATACAGATTGTGTGAAATCCCTTCCATGTATAGATAACAAGTTGAATATGAGCCAACAGTGCGATACGGCTGCAAGAAAGGCAAATGCTATTTTGGGCTGCATTAATAGAAGTATAGCTTCCAAATCATGTGAGGTACTGGTTCCTCTCTATTCGGCCCTGGTTAGGCCTCATCTAGAGTATTGTGCCCAGTTCTGGGCACCACACTTCAAGAAGGACACAGACAAGCTGGAGCGTGTTCAGAGGAGGGCAACCAGGATGATCACGGGTCTGGAAATAAAGCCCTATGAAGAGAGACTGAAAGAACTGGGCATGTTTAGCCTGGAGAAGAGAAGATTGAGGGGAGACATGATAGGACTCTTCAAATATTTAAAAGGTTGTCACACAGAGGAGGGCCAGGATCTCTTCTCGATCCTCCCAGAGTGCAAGACACGGAATAACAGGCTCAAGTTAAAGGAAGCCAGATTCTAGCTGGACATCAGGAAAAACTTCCTGACTGTTAGAGCAGTACAACAATGGAATCAGTGACCTAGGGAGGCTGTGGGCTCTCCCACACTAGAGGCATTCAAGAGGCAGCTGGACAACCCTCTGTCAGGGATGCTTTAGGGTGGATTCCTGCATTGAGCAGGGGGTTGGACTCGATGGCCTTGTAGGCCCCTTCCAACTTTGCTATTCTATGATTCTATGAAAAGGCTAGTCTTCAAAGCTGCCTTAAAATCGCAGAGAGAGTTAATTTTACAAATCTCCTCCAGCAGGCCATTCCACAATCTGGGGGTGACAGAAGAAAAGGTCCTCTGGTAACAGATGACAGCGTTGTTTTGGCTGACTGAAATAAGTTCTCCCCAGAGGACCTGAATGTGCGGGGCGGACTGTATGGGAGAAGGTGATCCCGCAGGTAACCTGGACCCAAACCATGTAGGGCTTTAAAGGTAATGACCAACACTTTGTACTTTGCCCAGAAACTAATAGGCCTCCAGTGGAGTGATTTTAATGTTGGGGTAATATGCTCACCCCTAGATGTACTGGTGACCAACCTGGCTGTCGTATTTTGTACTAGCTGACGTTTCCAAACGAGGTACAATGGTAGCCCTATGTACAGCACATTGCAGAAGTCAAGCCTTGAGGTTACCAGTGCGTGCACAACCATCTTCAGGTCTTCTGACTCTAAGAAGGGGCGCAGCTGGCAAATCAGACGAAGCTGATAGTAGGTACTCCTGGCCGTTGTGTCTATCTGGGCTGTCATTTGGAGCGACGGAGCCAGGAGCACCCCGAAACTGCGGACACAGTCTTTCAGGGGGAGTGTAGGCCCATCCAGAACTGGCTGACACACCTCCAAACCTAGGTCAGAGCCCTTGACAGCAAGCACCTCCATCTTGTCTGGATTCAGCTTCAGTTTGTTTTTCCTTATCCAGCCCATTACCGCCTCCAAGCATTCATTCAGAGGAGACACACTGTCCTTAGCTAATGCTGTTATTGAAGGCATAGAGAAATATATTGGGGTGTCATCAGCAGACTGATAGCACCCCGCCCCAGGCCTCCGGATGATCTTTCCCAGGGGTTTCATGTAGATGTTAAACAGCACTGGGGATAGGATGGCGCCTTGTGGTACGCCATACAACAGCTCCTTTTTTGAGGAGCAGCTATCCCCAAGCATCACCATCTGGAACCTGCCTGAGAGGTAGGACCGGAACCACTGGAGCACAGTGCCCCCAATTCCCAAACCCCCCAGGTGTTCCAGAAGGATATCATGGTCGATGGTATCAAAAGCCGCTGAAAGGTCCAAAAGTACCAGCAGGGATGCCTGTGTTATCACCAAACAACATTTTGTGAATGGCTGCTGTTAAGGTAGTCCTCATTGTCTGTACTTTCTGCATTTCAGTTCCCTCTGACGCAGTTTACGTCCCAAGCCTCAGCCTGTGTATATTAAACTGCCAATTTGAGGTTAACACTTCATGCCTTTGACGAAGTCAACAGTGTCCATAAAAGCTTATGCTCAAATAAATGTGTTAAGTTTTTAAGGTGCCGGCAAGACTCTTTGTGGTTTTTGCTGCAACGCAGGTACATGACTACACCTTAGGAAATTATCTGAACATTTTTTGGGCAGAGCTCATTCCTAAATCCTATGCAGCATTCTGTCTTTAAGCACAACAGTCGCTGCGGTAAAACACACAACAACACGGTAATTCCTCTGGAAATTGGAACTATGTCACAAATATTTCCCCAGTTGGGCAGATTCCGCAGACTTGCAGGCCGTTTTCTTAACTTTCTGGAATTTTGTGCAAATTTAGTAATAGAAAAAGGTGCAAAATAAAACAACAAAAGACTGAAAATATGCAGTTCCCCCATAGGCTAAAGTGTGCAAATGTGCATTTGGGGGGGGGGGGATTTGGGCATTCTCATAAGTGCAAATTTGCGCAAATTTGGAATGAAAGAAACAAATTCTGATTCTGTCAATGAGCAAATAACAGTATGAAAAGTGCCAGGCAGTCCAGAAAACACATAGAATCATAGAATAGTAGAGTTGGAAGGAGCATACTGCTCTAACAGTCAGGAAGTTTTTCCTGATGTCCAGCTGGAATCTGGCTTCCTTTAACTTGAGCCTGTTATTCCGTGTCCTGCACTCTGGGAGGATCGAGAAGAGATCCTGGCCCTCCTTTGTGTGACAACCTTTTAAGTATTTGAAGAGTCCTATCATGTCTCCCCTCAATCTTCTCTTCTCCAGGCTAAACATGCCCAGTTCCTTCAGTCTCTCTTCATAGGGCTTTGTTTCCAGACCCCTGATCATCCTGGTTGCCCTCCTCTGAACACGCTCCAGCTTGTCTGCGTCCTTCTTGAATTGTGGAGCCCAGAACTGGACGCAATACTCTAGATGAGGCCTAACCAGGGCCGAATAGAGAGGAACCAGTACTTCACGTGATTTGGAAGCTATACTTCTATTAATGCAGCCCAAAATAGCATTGGCCTTTCTTGCAGCCATATCGCACTGTTGGCTCCTATTCAGCTTGCGATCTACAACAATTCCAAGATCCTTCTCGTTTGTAGTATTGCTGAGCCAAGTATCCCCCATCTTGTAACTATGCATTTGGTTTCTATTTCCTAAATGTCGAACTTGGCATTTATCCCTATTAAATTTCATTCTGTTGTTTTCAGCCCAGCACTCCAGCCTATCAAGATCACTTTGAAGTTTGTTTCTGTCTTCCAGGGTATTAGCTATCCCACCCAATTTGGTGTCATCTGCAAATTTGATAAGTGTTCCCTGCACCTCCTCATCCAAATCATTAATAAAAATGTTGAAGAGCACTGGGCCCAGGACTGAGCCCTGCAGTACCCCACTCGTTGCCTCTCCCCAGTTTGAGAAGGTTCTATTGATAAGTACTCTTTGAGTCCGATTCTGTAGCCAACTGTGAATCCACCTAATAGTTGTTCCATTTAGCCCACTTTTAGCTAGTTTGTTAATCAGAATGTCATGTGGTACTTTGTCAAAAACTTTGCTGAAGTCAAGATATATGACGTCCACAGCATTCCCACGGTCCACAAGGGAGGTTACCTTATCAAAAAATGAGATCAAATTTGTCTGACAGGACTTGTTCTTGACAAATCCATGTTGGCTTCTAGTGATCATCGCATTGATTACAAGGTGTTTACAGATTGACTTCTTTATAATCTGCTCCAGAATTTTCCCAGGGATGGATGTCAGACTGACTGGTCTGTAGTTCCCAGGTTCCTCCTTTTTGCCCTTTTTGAAGATAGGGACAACGTTAGCCCTCCTCCAGTCGTCCGGCACCTCACCCGTCTTCCATGATTTTGCAAAGATAATAGACAAAGGTTCTGAGAGTTCTTCTGCTAGCTCCTTCATGACTCTAGGATGCAGTTCATCGGGCCCTGGAGATTTGAACTCATTCAAGGAAATTAGGTGTTCTTTGACAATTTGCTTATCAATCTCAAACTGTAATCCTGCCCCCTCAACTTCTGCTTCACTTTTTCCAGGGGGGTCATATTATTATTATTATTATTATTATTATTATTATTATTATTATTATTATTAATTTATATAGCACCATCAATGTACATGGTGCTGTACAGAGTAAAACAGTAAATAGCAAGACCCTGCCGCATAGGATTACATTCTAATAAAATCATAATAAAACAATAAGGAGGGGAAGAGAATGCAAACAGGCACAGTGTAGGGTAAACAGGCACTGGGTAGTGTAAAACTAACAGTATAAAAGAACAAAGTCAAGTTTTAAAAGCTTTAGGAAAAAGAAAAGTTTTTAGCTGAGCTTTAAAAGCTGCGGTTGAATTTGTAGTTCTCAAATGTTCTGGAAGAGCATTCCGGGCATAAGGGGCAGCAGAAGAAAATGGAGGAAGTCGAGCAAGGGAAGTAGAGACCCTTGGGCAGGCGAGAAACATGGCATCAGAGGAGCGAAGAGCACGAGCGGGGCAATAGTGTGAGATGAGAGAGTAGAGATAGGAAGGAGCTAGACAGTGAAAAGCTTTGTAGGTCAACAGGAGAAGTTTATATTGGATTCTGAAGTGAATTGGAAGCCAATGAAGAGATTTCAGAAGTGGAGTTACATGGTCAGAGCGGCGAGCCAAGAAGATGATCTTAGCAGCAGAGTGGTGAACAGAAACCAACGGACTGATGTGAGAAGAAGGAAGGCCAGTGAGAAGAAGATTGCAGTAGTCCAACCGAGAAATAACCAATGCATGAACAAGAGTCTTGGCAGAAGAGACAGACAAAAATGATCGAATCCTGACAATATTATACAGGAAAAAACGACAGGATTTAGCTACTGTCTCAAGGAAGGGAGGATAGCAGGGATAAGATTGAAAAGGATCCAGAGCAGAGTTACTAGGAAGAAAATCAAGACAACGAGAGTAGACCACACGCTCCAGGATCTTTGAAACAAACGGCAACAAAGAGACAGGTCGGTAGTTAGACAGAGATAGCACATCAAGAGTAGGTTTCTTGAGAATAGGAGAGACTGTAGCATGTTTAAAAGCAGAAAGAAATGAACCAGAGGACAGAGAAAAATTAATAATATGAAGCAAGGGAGAAGTTCTCGGGGGCCGCGTTCCAGTTGTGGGCTAGGCCAAAAGCCAAAGGGGCAGGGTCAAAACAACCAAAAAGACCGGCATATTTTAGCATTTTGTCCTTTTAGAATTGGGGGGAAACATACAAAAGCCACCCAACGCTAAGGTGACCATATGGAAAAGAGGACAGGGCTCCTGCATCTTTAACAGTTGCATAGAAAAGGGAAATTCAGCAGGTGTCGTTGGTATGCATGCAGCACCTGGTGCAACTCCCTCTTCATCACAACCGTTAAAGCTGCAGGAGCTATAGTAAAGTGACCAGGTACGAAAGAGGGCTGGGCTCCTGCAGCTTTAACGGTTGTGATGAAGAGGGAATTTCACCAGGTTCTCCATATATACAAATGACACCTGCTGAATTCCCCTTTCAGTACAAATGTTAAAGATACAGGAGCCCTGTCCTCCTTTCCATATGGTCACCCTATGCCAACGCTCAGCATTTGAGGGCCCAATTTAGTGCTAAGGGTGCCCATGAAAGTGTGCACCACCTCTGAGAGCAATAATTCCAGCGATGTTAAGTGTGGGTGGAGGGGCAGCGAGGTGATGGTGGTGGATTCGCTGTGCCCCCCACGCCAAAACACATAGCAAAAAGTCCTCTTCAACCCAGAGAAGAAAAGGGTGCTTCAACATCTCGTACAAGCCATAGCCAAGTCCAAAGCCGTGAAAGAAGGTGGCTCAGAAGCAGTGGCCGGGCCGGGCGTCCTCGGCTAACCTGGCACGTGCCTTCCCGGCTGCAAGATGTCTTGTGCTTAGCTTACTAAGCAGGCTTTCTCAAGGCACAAAGGGAAAGTTTGTCCTAGTGTTCAGAGATCTGGGTCAACGCTTGAAGAGAGAAAGGAGGAGAAACGCAGCCTAGCCTGCCTCTGTATGGCAAGATTTGCCAAAGTTCGGACCACCTTCCCATGAACCTCCACCGCGACATTGGGGTGTCCGTGACCTTGAGCACAGCAGCAAGTCAAGAGCTAGTTCCTCCGAGTTTAGAGCTGGCACGATCCACCAGGAAAGAAGAACAGCAGGTGGCTCTTAGGAGGGGAAGAGGACATTGGAGATGCAATTCGATTTATTAACCATTTATATATCTGTTGCATTTATATCCTGCCTTCCCCCCCCCAAAAAAAGAACCCAAGAGAGTGTACACAATCCCCCTCCTCTTCCTCCTCTCCATTTACATAACAACCCTGTGAGGTAGGTTAGGCTGAGAGCCAGTGACTGGTCCAAAGCCACCTAATGAGTTTCATGTCTGATTGGGGACCGGAACCCAGATCTCCAGAGTACCAGGTAGGAATTACACGACTGCTTTATAACAGTACCGAAGTGCACTGTCAACTGTTGGGACCTGTGACCTGTTCCATATACTGTTTTCAAACCACGTTCATCATGTTATATCCTGCCTGGTGTGGATCTGGTTCCAGTCCAAGTCTCTAAACAGTACACCAAGGCTGCAATCTTGTTTTTCTTTTTCTGGCTCTGCTCCTGTGCTTTTAACAGCAGCAGCCTGGAACTCAAACATGTAGCAGATGAAGGGTTTGTTTTTCTCATCACTGGCATCCAAACAAGGTATGTCCGTTGCACCCCAGAAGACTACTTTTAGATTTTTTTTTCAGGTAGGGTGACCATATGAAAAGGAGGACAGGGCTCCTGCATCTTTTAGAGTTGTATAGAGAAGGGAATTTCAGCAGGTGTCATTTGTATGCATGCAGCATCTGGTGAAATTCCCTCCATCTCAACAGTTAAAGCTGCAGGAGCCCTGCCCTCTTTTGTGTCTGGTCACTCAACATGGTCACTCCGTATCTGGTCACTCTGAAATTCCCTTGTCTATACAACTGTTAAAGATACAGGAGCCCTGTCCTCCTTTTCATATGGCCACCCTATTTAAGGTGTGAGTGGGGCTGTGACTGTATAATAAAGTTTGGTTTAATCATGTGTGCTCGTGCATCTTGCATTCAGATCCACGGCTCAGCAAAACGCTCTCTGGGTTTGCCTCTCTGGGTTTGCCTGTGTTGCTTTTTCGTGACCCAACCTACCTCACAAGGGTGTTGTGAGGATGAAAGCAGATAGAAATCCATTCCCACCTTCCCCATGTTTTCAAAGCCAAGAGAGAAGGGGGCTGGCTTAGTTATCTGACTAAGTAGATCTGGTCGCAGGTCACAGGACTTTAGGGAGTGTGAAATGTCATTAATCGCATCTCATGCTTAACATTTTGAGACAGCTGACTGAGGGACCTCTGAGCACACGGTGACATGTGAAAACGGAAACTTCAAAAGCAGGCTGAAGACAAGGATCAGTTGGCCAGATAAGGCGCCACTGGAATTCTCTGGCGGTTTCACAACACAGCGCTGCTTTTCTGAAAATGCAGATTGTATTCCTTTCAGCTCAAATGCTCCAACATGCAACTGAGGCTTATTTGTATATTTGTTTATTAAAACACCTCTATCCCGCCTTTCCAGCTTGTAACAAGACGCTCATAGTGGCGTCTCGCACTTTAACTGTGGTGATGAAGAGGGAATTTCACCAGGTTCTCCATATATACAAATGATACCTGCTGAAATTCCGTTTCCTATGCAACTGTTGGCATATAGCCACGTTAATGCTGAATTAGGGTTGCCCTCCACTCTTTTTTCTAGCAGGCTCTTCACCTTTAACAGGTACGTCATGGCCCCTTCCATGCTGAGAATAGCTGTGCCAGTTGAATTTGGCTGGTGCAGATGGGAGAGGATTCCATTTCGATTTGTTTTGGTACTTACCAAAATTCACCAAGCGGTTCATATTCTGGAGAGAAAGAGCTTGAGATTTAAAAAACTGAAATGTGGGAGAAAGCGAAACTGACAAATTCACTCATCCCTAATTGTAGCCAATCGCAGCATGTAAGTTATTTTATTTATTTATTTATTTATTTATTTATTTAAGCATTTTTATGCCGCCATTCAGCCAAAAAAGGCTCTCACGGTGGCTTACAAAAGTATTTCTTGACAGTCCCTGCCCACAGGCTTACTATCTAAAAGACATGACACAAAAGGAAAGGGGATTGGGAGGGAGGAGGAGGAGGAGGGAAAGGAAAGGAAATTCAGGCACTGCAATCTTAGTTGCAAAGTTCAGTAGAATTATGCAATTGAAGAATTGTCCACCAGCAACTTTATTCCAGCAGCAGCCATGCGGGGGCCATGGCCTCTGTGCTCCACCCCGCAGTGGATTATAACTGCAAGATGGACGTGCAGCCGAAGCGGACTCCCAACCTGTCGAGGCAATGGCTGCCAAGATTTGACGCCTCCAATAAATCAACGCACCTTCCGTTGCCCCCAGGGAGTGGCACACAAACTTTCCCAGTGGCATATCCGAGAGCATACACGCCTTTCCTTTTGATTTATTCTGATTTATTTCCTTCTTTCTCTCCCCCCTGCCCACCTTAAATGGTTTCCTCTGGAAAATTCACACAAAGTGCTTATTTTAGCCAACACAATTGAAACAATTCCAGGTGCTGCGGCAGCCTGGGAAAAGGAAGGTTCGTTTCTTTGTTGTGCTTGACCATGATGATGTTAACTTGATGACATTAACCATGATGGTGACCTTAATCATAATGATGACGTTAACCGTGATGACATTAACCATGGCATCCTAGAAGCCATGGTGATGCAAAGGGGGGTTAACTCTTTCAGCCTGTTACCCTGTGTTCTTGTTCTCACAGACATGCAACTTGCATATTTATTTATTTATTTGATTTATATAACACCTTTCCTCTAAGGATCCCAAGGCGGCTCTTCCTCTCCTCACAACAACTCCATGAGGAAGGTTAAGCTAAGGGCGTTGCTAGACGAGGGGTTAGCCCGGGCTAATACCCGGGATCGCCCCTGTGCATCCAGATGACGTGCAGGGGATCCCGGGTTTAGGCAGGGTTAACCTCCCTTGCCCCAGGGCAATGAGGCTCCACCTGTAGCCCGGTATTTCCACAATCCCAGGCTGAGCCTGGGACTACGGAAGGTCTAGCCTGTTCCGCGGCTTTTCCCAGCTACGCGGCTTACTCGCGTGTAGCCGGGAGAAGCCACACACGGGGCAGGGGGAGGGATCGTGGCCGGGGGGGGAGATTGCGGCCAGGGGGGAAATCGCAGTGGGGGGAGATCGCAGCCGGGGGGTGAGATCATGGCCAGGGGGAGATTGCAGCCGGGGGCGGGGAGATCACAGCCCGGGGGGATCGTAGCCAGGGGTTGAGATCACGCCCAGGGGGGAGATCACGGCCAGGGAGGGAGATCGGGGCCAGGGGGAATGAAGAAACCTTTTTTTTAAAAAAAAACCTTACCTTTGGCGCTCGTGCGCTCCTGCACACCTGGCCCTTTAAAAATAAAAAAATGGCGGACGCAACGGGGCTTTCCTTTAGCCCGTTGCGTCTGTTGTACAGACTGGGGCGACAGCCTGCGCTAGCTGCAGTCCGGGCTCACCCCTCCTCTCGACCGGTCTTTCAGATAGGTCTAGCAAAGCACTAAGAGCCTTGAAAGAATGCCTGTGTAAGGTTTTGAAAGTGGCAGAGACGACTAAATTAACAGCATATGCACTTTTAAAAGACGGGAGACAAAGGATTGCCTGGTGTTTTTTCTAACACCTGGCTCCCTTTTATTGACATTATGAGGTTAGATACAACTTGGACATTGAACAATATAAACCTTTTTCCTTGTTAAGGCATGAAATTTGTCAACTTCTGTCTAAATTGGTAGAACTGTTTTGTTTTGTTTTTCTTTTGTTTTCCACTAGCAAGGTGTTCTGAATATTTGGTAGGAATGTTAGATAATATTAATGCTTTGTTATTGTTTTTCCATGAATGTTACATCTGTTTATAACAGTGGTTCCCAAACTTTTTCAGGTCCCCGCCCCCTTGGTTCCACAAACTCATGCCCAGTGCCCCCTACCCTACCCTATAAAAATCATTATTCAGAATAGCCGTTTTCAACAACCCACTAGGGAAGATAATAATGATAAAATTCAAAACAGTAACAATTAATTGAATATTTATTCAAAATCCGAAGCACCCGCCCCAGGCTTGCCGAGGGAGGGAGGGAAAAGAGAGCAAAGGCCTCTGTTTTGCAGCCGGCGTGGCGGGGCACACCAAGCAGGGTATGTCTCTTCATTAGCGTTTTGGTGCTTTTGAAACATGAATTCACTGTTAAAAGGACTCTTCTTAAACGGTATTAATACATGTGTGGATTCTTCTCCTATATGGCTTGGGACCAAACTACCTTCTCCCATAAAAACGTCCCTGGGTTTTAAGACCTTCTGGAGAGGCGCTTTTTGGAAAAGACCACCTTGAGTGCCTCCTGCCACCCCCTTGCCCCTTAATGCCCCCTATGCAATCCCACCACCCCCAAGGGGGTGGTACCACCCACTTTGGGAACCACTGGTTTATAATATGTGTTATATTTCCTTATATACGATAATAAAATGGAGTTCAAATGTATAAGGTATTCCCTTCCTTTGCTCTTTCTTTCTTTCTTTCTTTCTTTCTTTCTTTCTTTCTTTCTTTCTTTCTTTCTTGTTATCTGAACTACATTCAGTCTCCAGCTACCCTGGCCAGAATCACTTCTCCTGTTATCACTCGGTTAAAGTGCCTGATAAAACACTCCCTTTAAGGGAGGCCATTGAGATTTTGCACGCTCAGTCTCTTCACCAGCTTCCTGGGTTTCCTTCCTGTCTGAATTAAAAATAAAACACGGCAGGGAAAGCACGATTGCTTTCCCCCAGGAGTAGAGGCTTGGCCAACCCAGGGTGGCGGCTTTGCCATGGCTGCAGCTTTCGCACAATGGCTGCTTTGTAGGGGCTAGAAAGGAGAACTTTGTGGGAGACAAAGAGTGGCTTTCTTCTCGGCAAAACTGGTCAAGGCAACAGAGGTTTTCCTTCTTCTCCCACAAGCAATCCCACGCTACCGAGCCCCAAGGTCAAGGGTCGACATCTTGGGTAGGCATGGTCGGGTACCTGCTGAGGGTCCATGCCCAGTAGGGGCCCACTGATAAGAGCCCCATTGATTTGCTCCCCCTCTTCATGGCTACTAGCCCTGATGGTTGTGCGCTACCTCCAGTATCCGAGGCAGTAAGCTTGTGTGCACCAGTTGCTGGAGAACATGGGTGGGAGGGTGCTGTTGCACCATGTCCTGCTTGTTCATCCCTGGCCGATGACTGGTGGGCCACTGTGAGATCTGGACTAGATGGACCCTTGGTCTGATCCAGCATCAGGGCTCTTCTGATGTTCTTACTGCTTTGTTCTTGTTCACCTGCCTCACGCTCTGGCCCAGGCAGTGGCGGTGGTGAGAAGGAGCAGGAGATGCCAAGGCCTCCTTGCTCACTGCCTCTCAAGCAAACAGTGATGAGGAAGTGGAGGAGGAGCAATAGAAACTGGAGACAATGGTAGGGTGACCCTATGGGAAGGAGGACAGGGCTCCTGTATCGTTCACAGTTGTACAGAAAAGGGAATTTCAGCAGGTGTCATTTGTATGCATGCAGAACCTGTTGAAATTCCCTCTTCGTCACAACAGTTAAAGCTGCGGGAGCCCTGCCCTCTTCTGTATCTGGTAACTCTAGTATAGCTCTTGCAGCTTTAACTGTTGTGATGAAGAGGGAATTTCACCAGGTGCTGCATACAGACAAATGAAACCTGCAGAAATCCCCTTTTCTCTACAACCATTAGATACAGGAGCCCTATCCTACTTTCCATATGGTCCACTTGATAATGGTGGTGAGAAGGTGGACTTGCTAAGGGAGGAGTCTTGCTGAGGGTGTCTTGCCCAGGGGGCCCTCAAAAACCTGGAGCTTGCACTGCCAACATCCATTTCACACTGGGTCTGTTCAGACAACACGCTAAGCCATTGGTTGGGCTGTTAACCCTTCTGCAGCAAATGATTAGCGTTTAAACCATGGTTATGTAGCCACCATGGTTAGGAATGGTTCACACAACACGCAAGTCGTGGCTCACACTGGGCTTGTTCAGACAACACGCTAAGCTGATTTGTTTGTTTGGTGTGTGTTTGTCATGAATAGTCAGAGTGTGAGTAAAGTTCCATTGTGGCAAGGATGTGCACACCTTCTTGCCTTGTGGTGCTGCTATTTAATGCCAGGTCGGTCCTCAACAAGACCACACTCATCCATGATTCAATCCTGGATGGATGAACGGGCCAATCTGGTATGTATTACTGAGACCTGGGTGGATGAGCTGGGTGGGGTTGACTTGACTCAGCTCTGCTCACCTGGGCACTCGGTGCAGCACCAACATAGTCAGGAGGGCCAGGGGGTGGAGTCACCGTAGTTTACAGAACTTTCATCTCTATTACCAGGAAGCCACTCTACCTTGGAACAGGCCTTGAGGGGTTGCACCAGGTATGGGGCCATAGAGGCAGATTGGGGATGCTGCTGGTATACCGCCCACCCTGCTGTCCAGCATCCCCCCTGACTAAGACGACAGAGATGGTCTTGACTGTGATGTTGGAAGAACCCAGAATGGTAGTTCTGGGTGACTTCAACTTTCATGCTGAAGTTGTCTCTGGGGTTCCGGCTCGGGACTTCATGGCCTCCATGACAAGCATGGGGCTGCCTCAGTTTGTCATCGGCCCAACACATAAAGCAGGGCATACCCTTGATTTGGATTTTGCTCCAAGTGGTGAGTTATCTGAAAATGGGGTGGGTGGGTTTCCAAGTAACCCCATTGTCATGGCCAGATCACTTCCTGGTGAGATTTGAAGTCTCGGCATTACTTCTGTCCTGCAGGGGTGGGGGACCCATTCAGATGGTCCGCCGGAGGAGACTGATGGAATCTGATGGATTTCTCAGTGCTTTGGGGGACTTTCCAGTGGAGAGAGCTGGCGATCCAGCTAAGGCCCTAGCATCACTATGGAACAGGATTGACCGGATTGCACCTGAGTGCCCTTGCTGGCACTGTGGAGCCCACTCTGCTCCCTGGTATACTAGGGAACTGCAGGCAATGAAAAAGGCTGGACGTCGGCTAGAGCACAAATGGCATAAGTCTCAAAGTGAAGATGACCGAGCGTGCTCTAGAGCGCATAATCATGCCTATTGTGCAGCAATGTGAGTAGCAAAGAGGGCTTCCTTTTCTGCCTCCATCACATCATCAAGTAGCCATCCAGCAGAGCTCTTTCGAGTGGTCTGGGGTTTGTTAACACTCTCTACAGCGAATGGGGCCCTGGTTCCCTCAAGGACCCACTGTGACCTTTTGGCATCTCACTTTGAGGACAAATTCGCTTGTCTCCGCAGCAAATTTGACACTGTTATTAGCACAGTTCCAGTCATGGTGTCTGATACCACCATCTGCCCAATTTTGTGGGATCAGTTTCAGCCGCTGCAGCCTGGTGATGTTGACCAGGTACTTGCAGCAATGCCACCGAGGGGGATTGACTAGGTGGTGAATGATTCTCTATAGGAAGGGGTGGTCCCTGCTGTCCTTAAAGAGGCGGTACTGCGACCACTCCTGAAGAAGCCCACTCTGAACCCAATGGTATTATCATAGAATCATAGAATAGTAGAGTTGGAAGGGACCTATAAGGCCATTGAGTCCAACCCCCAGTTACAAATGCAACTGCAACTATCACCCAGTTGCAAATACCCCTTTCTTAGGGAAGGTATTGGAGAGGATCATGGCAGAAAAACTACAGAAACTGCAGTTAATGCTGTTTCCACTTGGGTATTTGTGCGATTACACCATACTACAGTGCCACCTAGGGGTTACGTAGTGGAAAAGCAGGAAAAGAAATGATTCTTGAATCATAGAATCATAGAATAGCAGAGTTGGAAGGGGCCTACAAGGCCATTGAGTGCAACCCCCTGCTCAATGCAGGAATCATTGCATCCCTGGCAGATGGTTGTCCAGCTGCCTCTTCAAAGCCTCTAGTGTGGGAGAGCCCACAACCTCACTAGGTAACTGATTCCATTGTCGTACTGCTCTAACAATCAGGAAGTTTTTCCTGATATCCAGCCGGAATCTGGCTTCCTGTAATTGTAAGAGCCCGTTATTCTGTGTCCTGCACTCTGGGAGGATCGAGAAGAGATCCTGGCCCTCCTCTGTGTGACAACTTCTTCAATTTCAAGTATTTGAAGAGTGTTATCATGTCCCCCCTCAATCTTCTCTTCTCCAGGCTAAACAAGCCCAGTTGTTTCAGTCTCTCTTCATAGGGCTTTGTTTCCAGACCCCTGATCATCCTGGTTGCCCTCCTCTGAACACTCTCCAGCTTGTCTGCGTCCTTCTTGAATTGTGGAGCTGAATTGTGTAGGGTTTGGATCTCAATTCTGCGACAAAACTGAAAGAAGTTGCAACGCATATTAACAGCCTTATGTAGAATAGCCCTGTAATCCAATACATTTGCACCAGAAAATAAATCCCACTTCAGAGTTAACATGTTGTAAGTTTGGGTCATTAAAAGCATTTTTACAGTCTAATCCTATGTGTGTTTATTCAGAAGAAATGGCTTACCTCTGAGTAAACAAGCGTAGGATCATGCAATCCTTTGTGAAAATGCCCTAGGGACATAAAAAGATGCTGGGGAACATGGGTGGGAGGGTGCTGTTGCACCATGTCCTGCTTGTTCATACCTGGCCGATGGCTGGTTGGGCACTGTGTGAACAGAGTGCTGGACTAGATGGACCCTCGGTCTGATCCAGCATGAGGGCTCTTCTGATGTTCTTATGTTCTTAAAAATTCCCATTCTAGATCAGACTAGATCTGTCTGTCCTTGTGCAGTCCCAGATGGAAGCTCCCAGGAATAAGCAGAAAATGACAGAGACAACCTGTTTGTCCCCAGCATCTGGTAACCAGAGATAAACTGCTATTGAATATGGAGGTTCACATTACCATGGCTGGTTTTAGTTATGGCCAGACCCATCCTTTTCAGGCACTTCATGCTCAGCTCTGTTGCTGATCATCTAGAAGACGGAGCCGTTCATAATCCAGTTCAGACAGTAACTGAATCAGCTGCTAAATTGTTTTTCAGCCTGCTGGCCTGCTGTTAGGACACGTAAATGTAACCTTACACTGCACATCTCCAGTTAAATAACAACCTTCAATGAATACCCACTTTAAAATAAAAAAAATAAGATGCGCCAGCCCTAATTATATCCCATAAACCAGCTTGATAGGATAACACATGCAACATTAAAAGCTGCTCAGTCTGGCAGACAGGGCCAATTTCCCTGTACAGGAAGTTTTTTAAAACTTTCAGTAATTTATTGACAAGGGCTAGGTAGGAACAGCATATGTGAAACTGACCCCTCGTGGCCAATGCTGAGTATTTCATTTCGAGGCTACATACTAATTGTGAACATGTTCTCTGAAGGTGCTCCAGACCGAGGGCTCCAAGAACTACCAATAAAAAAACAACAACCCATAAACATTGTGTAACTCTTTTGCGTTATCGGGGTTTTTTTCTGTGGAAAGAAGGTGAGGGAAATCTAAGAAGCCATGGAAAAACACGGGACGGGAGATGATGGTGTCTGGACTCACTGTAAATGAGGCAGTAACTGAAATGGCACCTTTCATGCACAGGGCGGAGGCATAAGCAGGCCTGCGGGAACCCCAGAGTTTGCAGAAATGCCCTTTATGGCGTGTCTCCCAGTTCTTCTGTTGTTTCCCCCGCTTCAAAATACCACCCCAAAAATCCGATTCTTCTGCCTGTAATGCTAATTGGCGCTATTTCTTGCCGTGTGCAGGAGAAGTTGCACCATAAAAACACCCACTGAACTACATGGTTGTTGCTTCCTTCCTCTTTCTTCCCCGGGACAGAAGCAGGAGGCAAAGCGGCGGTAGGGAAATGCCCTGGCTGGCTGATGATCATCTAAAAATTTGTTGTATTGCACCCTTAGACTATGTCCTGGCTAAGGAATGGAAGCTGTTTGCACACAACTGTCCTCTTTTTGGCTTTGTATTGGCTCAGAAAATGAGCCAGTGTGGCATAGTGGCTAAAGTGTTGGACTGGGAGTCGGGAGATCTGGGTTCTAGTCCCCACTCGGCCATGGAAACCCACTGGGTGACTTTGGGCCAGTCACAGACTCTCAGCCCAACCCACCTCACAGGGTTGTGGTTGTGATGATAAAATGGAGAGGAGGAGGATTATGTACGCCGTCTTGGGTTCCTTGGAGGAAAAAAGGCGGGATATAAATGCAATAATAAATGAATTAAATAAATAAATTGAACTTTGTCAGCACTTGCGTGACTTGAATCATTGTGAATCTTTATTGAGGAGAGTAGTTGCTGTGATAATTATAAACTGTTTGAGTAAGAGGTGAGTAATGGGTGTATAAAATGATGCGTGGTATGTAGAAAGTGCAGAGGGGGAGCTTTTTCTCAAAATACTATTTATTTATTTATTTATTTATTACATTTTTATACTGCCCAATAGCCAAAGCTCTCTGGGCGGTTCACATCCCAATGGAAGCCAAATGATGGGAGATTCAGGACAGACAAAAGGAAGGATTTTTTTGCCTCTTGAAAGCCTCCCACACTAGAGGCCTTCAAGAGGCAGCTGGACAACCATCTGTCAGGGATGCTTTAGGGTGGATTCCTGCATTGAGCAGAGGGTTGGACTCGATGGCCTTGTAGGTCCCTTCCAACTCTGCTATTCTATGATTCTATGATTCACAGGGTGCATAGTTAAAGTAGGGTTTTTTGGAAAGCTTTCAAAGGGGATTAGGCAAATTCATGGATGATAAGGCTTTCAAAGGCTACTAGCCAGGATCAGGGCCAGATCGAAACTATGACGGAGCCAGGGGTTTGCCATCTGTTGTGAGCCCCCTATTCTACCTCTGATCCTGAACTCACACATGACCGTTGTGTGCACACACACATACACAGTCAACAATGTGCAACAATAATGCAAAAACTTTTTTACTGCGCCTCTTGTGACGCAGAGCAATAAAGCAGCAGTTTCTGCAGCCGAAACTCCCCCCACGCCCTGAGTTCGATCCCAGCGGAAGCTGGTTTCAGGCAGCCGGCTTGGGTCGACTCAGCCTTCCACCCTCCTGAGATCGGTAAAATGAGTCCCCAGTTAGCTGGGGGGAAAGGTAATAACAGCCAGGGAAGGCAACGGCAAACCACCCCGCTATAAGGCCTGCCAAGAAAACAACAGCGAAAGCTGGCATCCCTCCAAGAGTCAGTAATGACTTGGTGCTTGCAGGAGAGGTTCCTTTCCTTTCCTTTTTACTATTTAGTAGAAATAGTCTTCCATGCTTTCCTGGAAGCAAAAGAGATATCGCTTCCATGGTGGGGAACTCAAATACAAATACAAGTTTTCCCTTTTACAGCTTACAACCCCAGAAAATATACAATACACACTGAAGGTCTCTCTCTCTCTCTCTCTCTCTCTCTCTCTCACACACACACACACACACACACACACACACAAAGAGCCACAGCCTGCCTCACTCAAATAAAACAGCCAAACAAGATGGACACACACACACCAGTTTGCTGCCAGTAAATGCACCCCCATTTCTCACTGGACCACTTTTGGCCAGTCACTTTCTCTCAGCCGTACCTACATTAATTTCTCTACATTTAAAAAAAAATTACGCTGCCTTACCATGACTTTCTGCTTTTGCTGGGATGTGATCGGCCGCATTACATGGGCAGCCATGTGATTTCAAATTGAATACTTCCTCTTTCTACTTGCACCACATGCTCAATTCATTTTAAAGAGGCAGTGCCATCTAGTGGCGTAATTATCGCACAACGTCAAGGTTACACACTGGGAGATGATGCGATTTCCTGAATATTCCCACATTATCTCTCGGGTTTTTTAAACCCAGAATTTCCAGGGGATAGCACAGGAGGGACCCTGGATGTTGACAATGATGTGTAATGAATCTGCAGACTTCCATGAGTGGCTGATTTTTTCTCTCTCTTTTTAGTAGAGAGAATATATATATATAAAGGAAGAAAGGAGACCAAAAAAAAAAAAAGGAGAAGAGAAAAAAAGAAAGAAAAGAAAACCCCAAACCATAAATGTGCTATATTCCTTCATTTGTTGTTACAATGTCCATATATTCAATGCTGAAGCAGGCAAACATTGTTGTACATTCGGATGTGATGCATATTGAACGAATCTCCCCTATATGACATCAAACAATGTTGATTCTGATTTCCCTTGAATTTCAAGCAAGTCATAAGTTATTTTTTCTGGTATTGCCACAGACCATATCTTTCGATACCATGCAGATAAATTCAAATTGTCCAATTTTTTCCCACTGCTGCATGATTGTTTGATGAGCAGCCGTCAACAGGAATATTATTAAGTCTTTATTTATTTATTTATTACATTTTTATTTATTTATTACATTTATATACCGCCCCATAGCTGAAGCTCTCTGGGTGGTTTAACAACAGTTAAAAATGGTAAACATTAAAAAGTATACAAAAAAAAATTAAAAAATCAGAATCATAAAAACAACAGTATAAAAATAACAATGGCTCCCTTGAAAAACAGGTTATAATGCTGTTTCTTGGGTAAGAGGGAAGTTGTCTGAATGTGATGATATGAAAGTAAAACTAAAGGAAGAGGGGTTTTCTTCCCACATACTGGTTGGCTACTGAAGGTCATTTCCTGACCTTCATTTCTGTGTCCTCAAGCAAGTCACTCAAACTGAATCCTCAAAGTATTCTGTGTTGTGATGGACAGCTTAGTGAAAATGTCAGCCCAGTGTGCAACATTTATTCTGGTTGTGCTTTTTATATTGTATTTTGTATTTGTGTTTTAAATTTGTTGGTTGTTTTTATGCTCTTCATGGTTTTAATTTTTTGTGAACCGCCCAGAGAGCTTCGGCTATTGGGCGGTATAAAAATGTAATAAATAAATAAACATTTCAATCCAGTATTACATTTCAATCCAGTATTAAGTCCTTTATATATTGATAATAAAAATAATTCTGGATCATATAAAATAGTTTCTCTAGTAATAACCATTAATTCTCTATGTACTGATCTCCAGTATCCCTGTATATATGAGCAAGACCACCATAAATGAAAGTACGTGCCTTTTATCTTGCAGCCTCTCCAACAGTGAAGTGCGCTAGTTATACTGGTGTTCAATACCATCTATGCAGTGTTTTCAAAGACGTTTCTCGAATAGAAGCTGATATTGATCTAAATGGTCTGTTGTGCCATAATTTGTTCCATCTAGCTTCTTCTATTTTTCTTTCAAAATCTCCTTCCCACACTTTCCTCAAGCCCTCCATTGTGCTCATCTGGACATCTATTAATATAACATATGCTAAAGATACTATTCCCTTCCCTCCTTCCCCTACCATTAACAATGCTCGTTCAAATGCTGTTAAAGTTCTCAGTGCGTGTATCTTTGTGTTAGTGTCCCTAAGGAGATGGGATAATTGTAGCCATCCTGTATCAACTCTAAGTTGTTCTATTGTTTGGGGGTTTCCTGGGCATAGAAACCTTTCAGTCAAAAACATTCCTTCTTTTCCCATTCAGGCTGATCACGAGCGTGCTATAAATCACTCATTCAGAGAAGCTCTAAATCTCTTTGCAACTGTAAGGGATCTCAGAGCTTTTCTACATGAGGCTGCTAATCACTGTATCTACTTTCAGTTTCATCACAGAAATTTAGATCCAAACTCTACACAAAGAGCTTTTCCTTTCCCACTTTTCTGCTACATAACCTCTAGGTGGTGCTGTGCTATAGTGGAATAGCAGAAATACACAAAGAAGAAAATAGTGTTTCTTTCACTTTCAAAAGAAACCCCCATGGGGAGGAGCCAGCGTGCCAATGGAGCAATAAGGAAAAAAAAGAACTGCCGATGGACCGGTAGGTTTTTAAGCCTTATCATCTAATTATCTGGGCTGGAAATAGTGAAGAACGGTGAAGATTGAATGGGAAACTTTGAGCTACAGAATGGGATTTAAAAGATTAAAGTATTTTGCTGCTTAACGAGTGTATTTGAAGTGGAAGGAAGGTGGCTAGTGGAGAAGTAGCCCCTCCTTGAACTGTTAAGAGCGGCTGTATAAGGAATCTCCCAGACGGAGAGCTTATCTTGAAAGGAATTTTAATTGCAGAGCCATCGTCAGGAGAGATTGATTGATAGCCACCTTTTCGGTAGCAAGTAATAAATCTCGTTAAGCACGGCAGTAAAACCCTTCTGAGCTCGCTGTTTGTTGGATTTGAAAGCGAAACTAATTAGCAACAGCAGTATTTACAAGCCTATGCCACCCAAAAAAACTGCCCCGGTGGTGAAGCCACGCTGGGTTCAATACGCGTCCAACAATATCATTAAAAGACCTCAAAGAGTTGTTGATCCAGAGCTGGAGACGGAAGAAAAACAAGAAGAATCTGTAATAACGACAAAGGAGTTGAAGATGGCTGCCGGAGCTGGCGTAGAGCCAGCAGGGCAAGAGGAAATGGTGGATCAAATTTCAGCTATGTTGAGAAGTCTTAAAGCTGAACTATTTATGAAAATTGAAACGGAAATTGACAAAAATAATAAGAGGGTGGATAAGCTGGCTGCAGAAATGGCTATAAGAGACAATCAACTAGGCTTTTTGAAGACAGAGGTTGATCAAGTGAAAAATCAAGTTAAAGAAATTAAGAAGACTCAAAATGATCAAGAGGTGAAATTTAAAGATCTAGATAAGAGACTGATTGTTATGGAAGATAACGCACGAAGAGTAAACGTTCGCGTTCGTTATATGGTGGAGAAGAAAGGGGAGGACCTCAGGAAGAATATTCTAAGCTGGTTTAAAGAACTAGTCCCAACCCTGCAATTAGCTGAAGAAGATGTGGAGCGTGCTCACAGGGTAGGGGGTTTCAGAAGTGGTGCACCCCCCAGAGATGTTTTGGTGAAATTTTTAAGCTATCACAAGAAAGAGCAATTGATGAAAGAATTAAGAGCATTGGGTGAGCTGAAGTTCCAAGGAGCATCAGTGCAGGTCTTTAATGATCTGTGCCAACAGACTTTGGAATGGAGACGCAGTGTCAAGATCATAACGGAGGAATTGAAAAAGAAGAAAATACTTTATGCATGGGGATATCCGATTTTCCTGCGTTTCTCATACAACGGGGAAAATCATAGGGTTTTCTCCGCCCAGCAAGGCATGGAGCTTCTTGAGAGCTTAGGTTTGGGTCCTCAAAGAGATGCTGGTGGCGGTGCAAAAAGCGGTGATGAAGAAGAAAGAGGAGCAGTTGGGGGGGTGGTGTAGATGGTTAATATAGCGATGATAAGAAATATATTAATTAGTTCCTGCTGGCTCTGGGTTCCTGGCTTCTTTCCCCCCCCCCCAAAGGGTAAAAAAAAAAAATGGCGGAAGTATTAGACTTCCGGGTATATATTGGGGGGAAAAGTGATGGGAGGGAAGGGGGAAGTGGGGTGGGAGGGAAGGGTATGTTAGAGGTGTTGTATGTATATGTGTGTATGTTATGTTTTCAACACGATCGGGATCGAATAGAAGATCAGAGAGATGAATATGGATAAGAAGTTAAGGATCTCAACGCTCAATGTCAAAGGTCTGGGGGCAGTCGTAAAAAGGAGAAGGATTGAACAATTGTTAAACAAGGATGGTTCTGATATGATATTTCTGCAAGAGACTCATCAAATTAAGGAGAAAAAGAACGTTATTCGATTGAGATGGCCAGTCTATTATGAAGTATCGTTGGGGACATCAAAAAAAAAGGGAGTGGCCATTTTGATTTCAAAAAGAACTGGGTTTATGATGGAGGATATTAAAAAAGATGAGAATGGGAGATATCTCATGATTAAAGGTAAACTGGAGGGGGAAAAATATACTTTGATTAACATGTATGCACCAAATAATAAACAAAAAGAATTTTATGAGGAGGTATTAAGAGAGATGGAAGAATTCAAGGAGGGGTATGTAATTATGGCGGGAGATTTTAACATGGTTATGGACAATAGAGTAGATAGGTCAAATCCCTCTGAAGCAGAAAAGAGAAACAATGTTACTATTTTAAGCAAATTAATTAAAGAGAAGGATTTTGTTGATTCTTGGAGAGTTCTCAGAGGGGCAGACCCAGGATTCACGTTTTATTCTTCAGTCCATCATACATACTCCAGAATTGATCATATTTTTGTATCTAGAGATTTTGTAACTAAGACATGTAGAATGGAATTAGGGACAATCAAGGTATCGGATCATGCACTGGTAAGCTTAGTTTTTGCAGTTAGTAAGGAATATAAAGAAGCATTAAGGTGGAGATTGAATACTAAGATATTTAAGAATGATAAAGTAATTGAGAAAATGCAGAAGGAATTGTCAGAAACATGGGAAATAAATGAGAAAGGGGGAACAAGAATAGCAGTGGTTTGGGATACCATGAAGGCTGTGTTTAGGGGGAACTGTATTAGGGAAACGTGTAAATTAAAAAGACAACAAGAGGCAAGGCAGGCTACTTTAGAAAAAGAGATAATAAAGCTGGAAAAAGAATATTGGCAAACTAAGAACAAACATAAATTAATAGAATTAATGGCACAAAAAAAGGAATTAGAAAATATTAATTTAGAAGAGGTACAGAGGAATTTAATTTATATGAAAAGGGAATATTTTCAAAATAGTAACAGGAACTCTAAGATGCTTGCCAAACTCACACAGAAAGAAAAAGCCAAAAATGGGATAGGGTTAGTAAAAAATAAGCAGGGTAATGATTGTCATTTGATGAAGGATAAAATAAAAATTTTTCAGGATTTTTTTGAAGAGTTATACAAGAAAAGAGATATCCAAATGAAGAGGACGGAGGAATATGTGGATAAATTTTTGAAGAAAGGATTAGAAAAAGAACATAAGGAAATAATGGATAATAAAATATCGCAAAGTGAAATAGAGGAGGTTATAGACCAGCTTAAAGCAGGGAAATCACCAGGGGCAGATGGTTTAGGACCAGAGTTTTACAAAAAATTTAAAACCTTAATAGTGCCAAAGTTGTTGAAATTATATAATGCAATAATGGAGGGGGAGAGGATCCCAGAGTCATGGGAGCATTCTATAATAATTTTAATTCCGAAACCAGATAAGGATCTAACTCTCCCCGATTCATATAGACCAATTTCACTAATAAACCAAGATGCAAAAATTTTTTCAGGCATTTTGGCTAAAAGGTTAAATAAATGTATAGCTAAATATGTAGGGGAAGATCAATGTGGTTTTATAGCAGGTAGACAGATGCACACATTAATAGGTAGAGTTTTGAGTGTAATACAGGGGATAAAAAAATCAAGGATTAAGGCGGGTATTTTAGCGTTAGATATATTTAAGGCTTTTGATTGTGTGAGCTGGCAAACTTTAAAGTTGGTTATAAATAAAATGGGATTTGGTACTAAATTTAGAACAATAATAGAACAGTTATACTCTAAAAGCACAGCTGTAGTGGTAGTAAATGATGGAATAACGGACAAGATACGACTAGCTAGAGGGACAAGACAAGGATGCCCACTCTCGCCAGTCCTGTTTGTATTGGTGATGGAATTGTTGGCAAATGCAATAAGAGAGGATGAAGAGATAGAGGGGATAGGTAATAGTAATAAAATTAAACTGAACATGTTTGCAGATGATACATTGATGACTATCAGAGATCCTTTAGGTAAAATGGAAAGAATTAAACAGCAGTTGAATGATTTTGAGGAAGTTACGGGGTTAAGGATAAACTGGGCAAAATCGGATTTGATGTTATTCAACTATACTAAAAAGGAAGAAAGGGAGTGGGAAGGGAAGGCTTCAGTTTTGAAAAGCAAAGAGAAAATTAAATATTTGGGTGTTAAGATTACAAAAAATTTAGAAGATTTGGGAAGTGAGAATTTAAATGGATTGAAAAAAGAATTGGAGGAAGAGTTAAAGAGGTATAAGAAACTGAATCTTTCCTGGTTTGGAAGAATAGCTTTAATAAAGATGAAAATTTTACCTAAGATTAATTTTTTCTTTAGAATGTTACCGATAAGAATTTCAGTGATAGAATTAAAAAGATGGCAGAATCTTATAAATAATTACTGCAATGAAGGGAAGAGATCAAGGATTAATAAAAGTAAATGGTATTTAAGCCAAAAGAGAGGCGGACTGGGTCTCCCAAACCTTGAGTACTACTATCTAGCTAATAGGTTAAGACATGTTGTTGAAGCAATTATAGGGGTAGGGGATTTGAAATGGATGGAGGAAAATACGCTAGGGAATATTGAGTTGAAATTGCAAAATGTGTTTTTTAAGCAAAAAGGGAAGGGTAAATGGCTTAATGATTTGGATAACCAATTTCTGAAGTTCCATTGGGAACTTTGGGATAATTATAAAAAGGAATTGTTTTCAAGTAATTCCCCCTTAACACCGGTGATAATGTTAAAGAAATTTCCTGAAAATTTAAAGATGAGGTTAAGCAAAGTTTTAAAAGAAAGAAATAAAATGAAATTAGGAGAGTGGTTAAGGGGGATGAATACAAGAGAGAGGTTGGAAGAAGTTTTGAGAGATTTGGAATTAACGTGGTTAAATTATTTTCAATTAGAACAATGGACTAAAAATTGGATAAGAGAAAATGGAGAATGTAAAGAGAGGACGAAATTTGAGGAATTAATTGAACAAAAAGAAATAGATAAGGGACAAAACATAGGGATAAAGGGGTTAGTGAGTCAAATATATAATATATTAATTGAGAAAGGAGGGCTGGATAGTGCTGGGAAAATGGTTTGGGAGACTGATCTGAAGATACAAATAGGACAACAGAGGTGGGATGGACTATGGAGACAGAGAGTGTTGAGAAATATGTCAGTAAGAATAAAGGAGAATTATTATAAACTTGTATGGAGGTGGTACTTAACTCCGGTTAGATTAAATAAGATTAATAAACAGCTTTCAGCAGATTGTTGGAGGGGTTGTGGAGAAAAGGGAACGTATTTACATATGTGGTGGGATTGTATACATGTGCAAAAGTTATGGAAGATGGTGTTTTATGAGATTGAACAGATTGTGGGATTTAAAGTAGAAGTTACACCAAGGATTGCATTACTCTCACTGCATGATGATCCTAAATGTAATAAAGAAATGAAAGAATTGATAACGAACCTACTGACAGCTGCGAGGTTGATAGTAACTAGGAATTGGAAAATTACAGGAGATTATTGTATTGAAGAATGGTATAAAGAAGTGTGGGACATTGCTATAAATGATAAATTGACATGTAATATAAAAATGCAAAGAGGCATAGTAAAAACGAATGATTTTGAGAGTATATGGAAAAAGTTCCTGGAGTTTGTATTTTCTAAAGGAAGGGGGGTTCCACCAACAGATGAAACTATGAGTTTTTGGAAACAAGAATGAGATCCCGAGGTGGGGGGAGCACTGTTATGTTTATTATATTATGTTTAATAGGTTAATATTGAAAATTAATATTAAATAAAAAAAAGAATAAGTGATCATCAAAAAAAAAAAAAAAAAAAAAAAAAAGAAACCCCCATTTTCCCTGCTCTAAAAACAAAACAAAACACACAACCCTGTGAATGTGTTCTCAACTGGAGGATCACAACATTGTCTAAGAACCCATAAACACCGGTAAATAAGGAATCATGAGTGTAGAATAAATGCTTTGTGTAGAAAAGCTCTCAATATCACTTTTGCTGTCCATCTGTTAATCCCCACAGCACAGGGATGAAATTTAAAAGCACAGATTTTTCAAGGACAAAATTTATATGAGCCATGCCTTCCAAACAAAACAAAAAAAGCCACTCCAGGTTGTGCCCACATCATATACCTCCATGACGCAATGTCCTCATTACACTGACTGCATCATAGAATCATGGAATCATAGAATAGTAGAGTTGGAAGGGGCCTACAAGGCCATCGAGTCCAACCCCCCTGCTCAATGCAGGAATCCACCCTAAAGCATCCCTGACAGATGCTTGTCCAGCTGCCTTTTGAAGGCCTCTAGTGTGGGAGAGCCCACAACCTCCCTAGGTAACTGATTCCATTGTCTTACTGCTCTAACAGTCAGGAAGTTTTTCCTGATGTCCAGCTGGAATCTGGCTTCCTTTCACTTGAGCCCGTTATTCCGTGTCCTGCACTCTGGGAGGATCGAAAAGAGATCCTGGCCCTCCTCTGTGTGACAACCTTTTAAGTCTTTGAAGAGTGCTCTCATGTCTCCCCTCAATCTCCTCTTCTCCAGGCTAAACATGCCCAGTTCTTTCAGTCTCTCTTCATTATTATTATTATTATTATTATTATTATTATTATTTATTTATTTATATAGCACCATCAATGTACATGGTGCTGTACAGAGTAAAACAGTAAATAGCAAGACCCTGCCACAGAGGCTTACAATCTAATAAAATCATAGTAAAACAATAAGGAGGGGAAGAGAATGCAAACAGGTACAGGGTAGGGTAAGCAGGCACAGGGTAGGGAAAAACTAACATAGCGCTTTGTTTCCAAACAAAAGAAGCTGGCTAGCTCAGTTAGAGCAAGCCAGCTTCTTTTTCACAAGCCTCTGTGGCGTCTAATATATGCGAACCATCGATAAAGTTTTACTTGACATTTCTGTGTATCAAGCTGTTTTGAAAGGCACAGGAGCCAGGCCGTTAAAAATATTGGCTACACTAGCTGGAATATCAGGAGGGGGTAAAGTCACTGTGAAAGAGCAGTGAGTGATTCCTTGCCATTTCTGCCCTGCAAATCACCCCCATGTTGGGCTGCTCTGCAGAAGAAAAGTGGCGCATGGCATGCCAAGACCTGAGATGGAACGTTTATTTGCATCTTCCTCGGCAGGATAGGAACCCAGCAAGAGAATAAGGGGTGAAGGAAAGCAGTGCCGTTTCCCTCGCTCCTACCAACAAATCAAATCCCACGGGGTGTTTTCATTTTGGAATGCAAACAGACCTGTTTCCTCTGTCTTCCTTCCTTGGCACAGACGTCGTCCTTTCTCTCAGGACAGGATATCCCAGAACAAGCGGTGCAGCTGCGTCCACAACAATAAAAACAACAACAACAACCAAACCAGAAACCAGTACGGCGCGTGATTTGTGTGCGACAGACACTTCCAGACGTGCAATGAATGGGGTACGGCCTGTATAATGTCACCCATGCCAGCCTACATGACTTTTAAAATTGATTTTCTAAAGACAAACAAAAGAGAACAGAAAATTACACCAAATTTAAGTCTAGTTGTTGACAGAGGGCAGTACATTTAGGGCGACATTAGACAGAAAAGAGTCCTAAACTTCCAAGATGCTCAGAATTGTGGAACTTTTTTTCAGTCTAAATATGCCCCTAACCTATTTTGTGCCCTTAAACTATTTTTCCTACTTTATTTATAGGCATAAATTTTGGAGCAATCCATGGCTGCTGGGAGATTTTATTTCATGGTTCTTCATAATATTTCGCCTCTTTTTCCACAATCAGACAAAGGGCTTTGATAGATGTCACTGTGTATGTCCCTAATTTTGTATATGAAATAACACCATGCCATATTGTATCAAAATCGGATATTTTAAGTTTGCCTTTAGCTGATTTGATGCATCCAATCTATCTGATGGCCAGTTTAGACATTCAGCAGAATCAAATGGACAACCATCTGTCAGGGATGCTTTAGGGTGGATTCCAGCATTGAACAAGGGGTTGGACTTGATGGCCTTATAGGACCCTCCCAACTCTACCATTTTATGATTCTATGAAATGCCCCAGCTTCCTTCTGCAAGTAGGAGTGCTGGTTGGGGGTGGCAAGGGGTTTGCAAGTTGGAAAACATACGTGGAAAAAGAACTCCCTGAACATAGAAAAATAGCTTATCAGGAATGATGCACAGAAAAAGTGCAACCCGCTCAAGAATGTGGGAAGTCAACGTTTATTCTGCTTGTAATGAAATGGAGCCAAGACTAAAGTTTTCATATGGTGGCCCAATAATAATAATAATAATAATAATAATAATAATAATAATAATAATTTATTTGTTACCCGCCCCTCCCTGTGGATCGAGGCGGGGTACAACACAAATGCAAATGCCATAAAATACATATAATTGCTTAAAACATTTAAAACTAATACATTATTAAAAGCAGCACATTATTAAAAGGCATCTTAAAATTCAACTGGGTAGGCCTGCCGGAAGAGTCTTTATTGCCTCAGAGCAGGTATAAGTGCTGGTATTAATATTCAAAGCCCTAAACGGTTTGGGGCCAGGTTATTTGAAGGAACGCCTCCTCCCATATGTACCTGCCTGGACCTTAAGATCATCCACAGGGGCCCTTCTCCGTCAGCCCCTGCCAAAGGAAGTGAGGCAGGTGGCTACTAGGAGGAGGGCTTTCTCCGCTGTGGCACCCCGGTTGTGGAATGAGCTCCCCAGAGAAGTCCGCCTGGCGCCTACACTGTACTCCTTTCGTCGCCAGCTGAAGACCTTTTTATTCTCTCAGTATTTTAACACTTAATTTTAACTTAATTTAAATTTTACTGTTCTAACTCTGTATTTTAATCTTATATCAATTTCTGCTGTGTGGTTTTATCCTGGTTGTGCTTTTTATACTGTATTTTGTGTTTGTGTTTTTAGACTGTTGGTTGTTTTATTATGATTTTAATTTTTGTGAACCGCCCAGAGAGCTTCGGCTATTGGGCAGTATAAAAATGCAATAAATAAATAATAATAAATAAATAATCCATAATCTGGGAACGGCAGAAGGAAAGGTCCTCTGGGTAATACTTGTCAGCTTAATTTTGGCAGACTGAAGTAGATTCTTCCCAGAGGACCTGAGTGTGGCGAATTGTACAGGAGAAGGCGATCCCGCAGGTAGCCTGGACCCAAACCATGTAGAGCTTTAAAGGTGATAACCAACACTTTATACTTCGCCCGGAAACTAAATGGCAGTCAGTGAAGAGATTTTAAAACCGGTGTAATGTGGTCACCCCTAGGTGTACTGATGACCAACCTGGCTGCCCTATTGAAGTTTCCAGACTAGGCACAAAGGTAGACCTATGTAGAACGCATTGCAGAAGTCAAGCCTTGAAGTTACCAGCACGTGCACTACCGTCTTTAGGTCTTCCGACTAAGGGGCGCAGCTGGCATCAGCTGAAGCTAATAGTAGGCACACTTTGGGAATAGTGTAGTTTTGTTAAGGTGCTGAGAATTCTCTAATAAGAGAATTCTGGATCAGACCAAGAGCCCATCTAGTCAACCAGGATGATCAGGGTTCTGGAAACAAAGCCCTATGAAGAGAGACTGAAAGAACTGGGCATGTTTAGCCTGGAGAAGAGGAGATTGAAGGGAGACATGATAGCACTCTTCAAATACTTAAAAGGTTGTCACACAGAGGAGGGCCAGGATATCTTCTCGATCCTCTCAGAGTGCAGGACACGGAATAACGGGCTCAAGTTAAAGGAAGCCAGATTCCAGCTGGACATCAGGAAAAACTTCCTGACTGTTAGAGCAGTACGACAATGGAATCAGTTCCCTAGGGAGGTTGTGGGCTCTCCCACACTAGAGGCCTTCAAGAGGCAGCTGGACAAGCATCTGTCAGGGATGCTTTAGCGTGGATTCCTGCATTGAGCAGGGGGTTGGACCCAATGGGCTTGTAGGCCCCTTCCAACTCTGCTATTCTATGATTCTATGACACAGTGGCCAGCTAGATGCTTGTGGGATGCCCACAGCAGACATGAGTGAAACAGCACCCTCCCTTCCATGTTCTCCAGCAACTGGTGTACATAGGCATATTGACTCTGATCTTGGAGGTAATATATAGCTTGCATGGTTAGTAGCCATTGATCACTTTATCCTCTGTAAATTTGTCCAATCTTCTTTTAAAGCTATCAAAGTTGGCAGCCATCACTACATCTTAATAATGTAGGAAGCTGCCTTATACTGAGTCAGACCATTGGACCATCTATGGACCATTGGTCCATAGATTGGTCCATAGATTGGTCCATCTATGGACCATTGGTCCATCAACACTGACTGGCAGCAACGGCTCTCCAGGGTTTCAAGCTGGGAATGTGTCCAGCTCTAACTGAAGATGCCAGGGATCAAACATGGGCTCTCTGCATGCAAGGCATGTGCTCTACCACTGACCTGTGGCCCTTCCCCAGAACTCATGGAAGTGAAATCCATCGTTTAAGAGCATAAGAACATAAGAAGAGCCCTGTTGGCTCAGACCAAGGGTCCATCCAGTCCAGCTCTCTGTTCACACAGTGGCCAAACAGCTGTCGACCACGGACCCAAAAGTAGGACACAGATACAAATGCACCCTCCTGCCCATGTCCCCCAGCAACTGGTGAATGTAGGCTTACTGCCTCTGATATTGGAGGTAGCACACAACCATCAGGACTAGTAGCCATTGATAGCCTTCTGCTCCCAGAATTGATCCAACCCTACTTTAAAGCCATCCAAACTGGTGGCCATCACCACATCTTGTGACAGTGAGTTCCATAGTTTAACTATGCACTGTGTGAAGAAGTACTTCCTTTTGATCTGCCCTGAATCTCCCACCAATCATCTTCATGGGGTGATCCCACTGGGTTCTAGTATTATGGGAGAGGGAGAAAAAATGTCTCCCTATCCACGTTCTTCACACCATGCAGCTTATCTGAATAAGTTGCTCAGCTTCTCCACTCCGCGTTTGCCACACAGAGAACACAACCATTCCCAAAGCATCATCATTATCATCATCATCATCATCATCATCATCATCATCATCCTATATTTATTTCTTACCTGCCTCTCCCTCTGGACAGTTAACCCTGTCCAATCCTGCAGATGCAGACCTTTTAATATCACCAAAGCCACCTACACCCCACATCTTTCCTCCTGCCTTTGGTGAGGTTTATTTATTTATTTATTTATTTATTACATTTTTATACCGCCCAACAGCCGAAGCTCTCTGGGCGGTTCACAAAAATTAAAACCACAAAAAACATCCAACAGGTTAAAAACACAATTACGAAATACAGTATAAAAAGCGCAACCAGGATAAAACCACACAGCAAAGTTGATTATAAGATTAAAATACAGAGTTAAAACAGTAAAATTTAAATTTAAGTTAAAATTAAGTGTTAAAATACTGAGAGAATAAAAAGGTCTTCAGCTGGCGACGAAAGCAGTACAGTGTAGGCGCCAGGCGGACCTCTCTGGGGAGCTCGTTCCACAACCGGGGTGCCACAGCGGAGAAAGCCCTCCTTCTAGTAGCCACCTGCCTCACTTCCTTTGGCAGGGGCTCACGGAGAAGGGCCCCTGTAGATGATCCCTGTAGATGGTCCGGGTAGGTACATATGGGAGGAGGCGTTCCTTCAGATAGCCTGGCCCCAAACCGTTTAGGGCTTTAAATGTCAATACCAGCACTTTGAATCGGGCCCGGACCTGGACTGGCAGCCAATGAAGCTGGAAAAGGACTGGCGTAATGTGATCTCGCCAGCCAGCCAGTCCCTGTTAGTAAACGGGCTGCCCTGTTTTGTACCAGCTGAAGCTTCCGGACCATTTTCAAATGCAGCCCCACGTATAACGCATTGCAGTAATCCAAACAAGAGGTTATCAGAGCATGGGTAACTGTAGCTAGGCTGTCTCTGTCCAGATACGGGCGCAGTTGGTATATCAGCCTAAGCTGATAAAAGGTGCTCTTTGCCACTGAGTTCCCCTGTGCCTCAAGTGACAGTTCTGGATCGAAGAGCACCCCCAAACTACGGACCCGATCCTTTAGGGAGAGTGCAACCCCGTCCAGGACAGGGGTTGCCTTTCATTGGTTGCTTTTCATTTTCATTCAGCTTGCTTTTCATTGGTGTCAGTCTCTGTGTTATCAGAAACACACACTTCTTGGAAGTGAATAGTGGGCGGTCTGACTAACACATATTTGGTGTGGGAGAGAGAGAGGGAAAGAGAGATCAGGTAAATTGGACACCTAATGCATTTAATTAGGGTGACCATATGAAAAGGAGGACAGGGCTCTTGTATCTTTAACAGTAATGTAGAAAAGGGAATTTCAGCAGGTGTCAATTGAAGAGGGTGAAATTCCCTCTTCATCACAACAGTTAAAGCTGCAGAAGCCCTGCCCTCTTTTGTATCTGGCCACTCTACTATAGCTAGTGTAGCTTTAACTGTGGTGATGAAAAGAGAATTTCACCCTCTTCAATTGACACCTGCTGAAATTCCCTTTTCTACATTATTGTTAAAGATACAGGAGCCCTGTCCTCCTTTTCATATGGTCACCCTAATTTAATTAAACTTGCTTCAAATAAACAAATTCCCATATTGACCACCAGAGGACAGCAAAGCACCACTACTCGTTCTGGAGCGACCACACACATCATTACCACCCAAGAAATCATAGTTCCCTTTATATAATGCTTTACAGCATTCAAAGCACTTGGCGTACATTAACTCAGCAATGCCTGCAACCGTTCTATAAGGTAGGCCAGTGGCATTATCTCCATATTGCTGTTGGGTGAGGAGGGGAGGGAAGAGGCACCAAGACTCAGGACATATCTGCACTACAGACTTGAACTGGTTTTGCTTAGTTAAGAACATAAGAACATCAGAAGAGCCCTGATGCTGGATCAGACCAAGGGTCCATCTAGTCCAGCATTCTGTTCACACGGCAGCCATAGGCTTACTTCCTCTGCTACTGGAGGTAGCACGTAGCTATCAGGACAATTATTTAGTAGCCGGTTAATGTCTCTTTCTAAGGAACTCTAGGAAATGTAGTTCGATGGAGAGAATTTCATGGATTATTTGGCAGGTGCATTGTCGTTCCCAGAGGGCTTCTTGCTAATAAATCAATCACTGTCCCTATTTTTCCTTTGGGGGCGATTATGGGCTTTTCTGCATGAGGCATTTATCATGCGCTTGTTGTTCCCCACTCACAGTTGTTTACAGGTTCTTTAGATGATGGTGTGACCATCCAGATTTGCTTCTGTGCCTGAAGAGCACTTTCAGCAACTTTTTTAGAGCTGGGAAAATGTGATATTTAATTGTAAAAGCGAAAGAAAATGCTTTCCCCCCCCCCCCTAGTATATTTGCGCTATTCCGCTATACCACACTACCACCTAGAGGTCATGGAATGGAAAAGCAGGAAAGGAAACGCTTCCCATGTAGTGTTCAGATCTTAATTCTGCAATGAAACTGAAAGTAGATAGAGTGCATTAAGAGTGTAGAAAAGCTCTAAAAGGATGCCTTATTTTAAAAAAATAAAATATAAGTTAGTCTGCATCAGAGTTTATTTATTTATTGCATTTTTATACCGCTCCATAGCTGAAGCTCTCTGGGCGGTTTGCCCTTCTTGAGGCCACATCTCACTTCTCCAATTTTCAAGAAATTAAATCTTTGCACGGGGAGAACATTTCAGGATCACATGCCTATAAGTGCCCATGGAGCTGTGGCTGAACCTTGGCACTGGTTCAGTCTTTGACATCTCCGACTTAAAAGAATGCAAGAGCCAAATTAAAAATGATGTGGGTCTCCTGGTGTTTTTAAAAATAAAGCTTTGAAAACAGTCAGGCAGCGGCGGGGGTGGGGCGGGGGATTGGATCAGGATTAGGGAATCCTTCCTGACAAGAGCCATTTCTTTAATGCAAGCTTCCCCAACCCTGGTGGGACTACACATCCCATCAACCCCCCGCCAGCATGAATGGAAATCATTACTGCATGGTACCAGTCTTTCCCCCTCCTCTGCAGTGAACAGCATTGGAGGGGGACTCAGAAAATGGCACGGACAAATGGGTTAACCCCTGCCCCCATCGCTATGGCCCTGATCCAGGTGCGCTCTCCTCCTGCAGCTGCTTTTCAGGCTAAAAAAAGACACCCAGCGGTCATGGGTCTCCTGCGTCACATGTAGTTTGGCCTTTGGGTAGCAGATGCTGAGAAATACCTCTGCCTGAGACCCCTGCAGAGGAGCAGACAGACATAAAAGCCAATACTGAGCTAAATGGACCACGGTTTTGACTGGAGCATCTTAGGGTGCAGGGTATTCCCTGGCAGATGTAGGAGCAGCAGTCATTGGAGGGCTAAGCCGTGAGCCTTCATCTGTGCTCCACCTCTTCATATCTGCAAATAAGCACAAGCATTGCAGAATCATAGGCGTGCGCAAGGTGTCATGTCTAACCCCTCTGCCCCTGTTTTGGGAGAAGATGTTTCAGGTAATCAATCAGCATCAGATTCAGAACTAGAAGACGCAGCGCCAGACACCAGCCAGCCTGGACCAGTGGGGGAGGATGCTCTCACGGGCGATTCCCCAGGTGGGAGTCAGCCCTCTCCAGAGCTTATCTCCTCAAGGCCAAATCCTACACACTCAGTGAGAAGTGAGCTTTCTTCCGGAGGAGAGCGTTCCGAAACACTAACTGATGCTAGGATCCGCCGGGCAGTAAAGAAGCCGTGAGAAAATCGGAGCGATTGTGCCAGAACTTACCACTGCACCAGGCGCTTGAAGTTACGGGCATTTGAGAAGTAACTTCTTTTTCTTCTCGAGCGGACCATCGTCTTGCTTAGTTTGCATAGTTTTGCCTAGGGGGTCGTTTCAAAGAGGTAGACTCTATTCAGGTTGCAGAGACGTTTGTTGCTTAATAAAAGCTTTGTAGATTACTTAGCAAGCCTCATCATTTGCCTCCCATCGAAAGTACGAGCGAATTGAGGGGGGCATTGAGTAGGGATCCAGAGGGGGATCCAGACGTAGCTGTAATGGCCCTCTGGCTGCCCTCCAGCTGCTCCACCGCCACACCAAAGAACGGCTGCCTTCGAGAGAGCCTCATTGCTCCCGGCAGCAGGGATGAAAAGGTCAGTGTCACCACAGAGCCCCACCAATGTTGGGGCTTGAGGAGTGTTCCTCATCCCCACCCCCCACCCCGCAATGACCCTCCCATGGTCCGGCAGGCCAAACGCAGAGTAGGCATTAGTGTATATTAGGGCTGTGCACGGACCCCCTGATCCGCCAGTGGTCTGCTTCGCTTCGCTGCAGAGCTCCAGATCCGAATCGGAGCTCCGCAGCAGCAGCAGGTAAGGCCCCCTCCCTCCTCCCCCCTTACCTGCGTCCATCCGTGCTCCGGCGGCTGCTTCAACTGAGCCTGAGGACTCAAACAGGAAGACTAGGCTGCATTCCTTGGGCTCAGTTGAAGCCGCTGCCGGACCGCAGACGGATCCAGGTAAGACCCCCCCTCCCCCCTTACCTGGCTCTGCCGCCGTTGCCGCACGGGCAGCGGCAGCAGGGCCAGGTAAACCCCCCCTCGCGCACACCACTTACCTGGTCCGTCACAGCCCGTCACCGGCTTCACTAGAGCCCATGGCTCAACCCGTCGCGGGCTCTAGTGAACCCGGCGATGGGCCGCGACGGACCAGGTAAGACCCCCCCTCCCCCCTGCTCCCTTACCTGGCTCTGCCGCCGTCGCCGCATGGGCGGCGGCAGCGCCAGGTAAGGCCCCCTTACCTTTTTTGCGGAGTTCCAGATTGAGGCGAAGGATCCGCTTTCATCTCGATCTGCTCCTCGACGCTCCGCTGCCCCCCCGATCCTCTTCGCCTCCGCCTTAAGGGGAGGCGAAGCACCCTGATCCGCTTCTGCTTCTCCGATCCAAAGAGAAGCGGAGCACAGCCCTAGTGTATCTAGTGCTTAATAAATAGATGAATAATAATAATAATGTTTTTATGACTGAGTATTTGATCAACGTCCGTCTTTAAAAAGGAAATCCCTTGGTTCCCCCCCTACGAAATGTGCCATGCACACCTATGTGCAAAATGCCAGTAAGCCTGGATAACACCCCAGGGTAAATGCTGCACCCCTGAACCCTCTCACTACTTGGAGGACTGGAGAGCACATCCTAAGAGCTTTCCAGAGCCTGAAGTGGTCTATTTGTTTCAGCCACCATGTATTGCTTCCACCCCCACCTCCACCCTGTCCCCTGCCATCCCATCGTAATTTCTGGTATAACGTGTTTGGCAAAGTGTCGCCATGCTGCAGAATCCTGTATCTCATTACACTACCCAGAAAGGCAAGTGAGAAAGAAATCTGAAACCAAGTGGCCAAAATCCTGCCCTGTGACAAAAGCAGTGTTTTATGACACGATGCAAAGGAAAGGCCACGTGGCCTTTTTGCATAATAGATTTCCGCCTGTTTGCATAATAGATTTCTGTCTGTTTGCATAGTAGATTTTATTTCTCCGAGTTGCAGGGAGACCAGGAAGCCACGAAAGCCCATCCAGCTACCCTCTGACCACTGCAAATACGTCTCAGCCACCGACGTTGAATTCCACATGAATTCCACAGCCCTAGAAACTTTGCTCGTGTCTTTCAGTACCAATAAGCCACCTTGAGTCCCAGTATTGGGAGAAAGGCGGGATCATCATCATCATAGAATCATAGAATCATAGAATAGCAGAGTTGGAAGGGGCCTATAAGGCCATCGAGTCCAACCCCCTGCTCAATGCAAGAATCCATCTTAAAGCATCCCTGATAGATGGCTGTCCAGCTGCCTCTTGAAGGCCTCTAGTGTGGGAGAGCCCACAACCTCCCTAGGAAACTGAATCCATTGTCGTACTGCTCTAACAGTCAGGAAGTGACTGTTCTCAAGCAAGCTGAGGTTCATAGAATGCTTTAGGGCTGTGCTCCGCTTCTCTTCGGTTCAGAGAAGCAGGAGCGAAGCGGCCTGATTCGCCTCCGGAAAAGGCGAAGAGAGTCAGGAGGGCCGCGGATTGAGGCAAAGAGGATTGCCTCAATACGGAGCTCCGCCTGCAGGTAAGTGGGGGGAGAGGGGGACTCATCTGGCACTGCTGGCGCCACCATCCATGCAGCAGCGGTGCCAGGTAAGGGAGCAGGAAGGAGGGACGCTTACCTGCGTCCGTCGCGGGCTTCAATTGAGGCCCCGGTTGAAGTCAGAAGTGAAGGCCGAGGCCTCTTTCGGCTTCAACTGGGGCCTCAATTGAAGCCCGTGACAGATGCAGGTAAGGGGGTGGGGGGGGCTGGCCTACCTGGCGCCGCCGGGGCCGCCGTCCATGTGGCGCCAGCGCCGCCACCACCAGCTAAAGGAGGGACATTTACCTGAGTCTGTCGCGGGCTTCAATTGAGGCCCCGGTTGAAGGCGGAAGTGAAGGCCGAGGCCTCTTTCGGCTTCAACTGGGGCCTCAATTGAAGCCCGTGACAGACGCAGGTAAGGGGGTGGGGGGGCTGGCCTACCTGGCGCCACCATCCATGCGGCGGCGGCGGCAGGTAAGGGAACAGGGAGGAGGGACGCTTACCTGCATCCATCGCGGGCTTCAATTGAGGCCCCGGTTGAAGCCGGAAGTGAAGGCTGAGGCCTCTTCCGGCTTCAAGTTGGGGCCTCAATTGAAGCCCGCGATGACAGACACAGGTAAGGGGTGGTGGCTTATCTTGCGCCACCGCCGCTGCCACCATCCATGTAGCGACGGCGGCGAAGCTGGATCTCGCTCCGCAGAGCAGAGCGGGAGACAGGCGGAGCGGCGCGAAGAGGATCAGGCCCGATCCGGATTTTCCGGATCAGGCCACGAAGCGGATTGGGGGGTCCGTGTACAGCCCTAGAATGCTTACTTCTGCTCACAGTGATGACTGGGGCCCATAGCCTAGAGATAAGGAATTGTAGCCATGGGGAGGAAAAAGAGTGAGGCATCGACCCTGCCCCATTTTGTAGCCTCTAGAATCTTTTCCTGAGCCACTTCTGATGGCTACGAACTCAGGTAAATGGGCCAAGAAAGGCCATTCATTCCAGGGGTAGGCAACCTAGTGTCCTGCAGATGTTTTGGTCTACAACTTCCCATGCTGGCTGGGCCTGATGAGAGTTTATTTATTTATTTATTTATTTATTTATTTAAGGATTTTTATGCCGCCATTCAGCCAAAAAAGGCTCTCACGGCGGCTTACAAAAGTATTTCCTGACAGTCCCTGCCCACAGGCTTACAATCTAAAAGACATGACACAAAAGGAAAGGGGATTGGGAGGAGGAGGAGGAGGGGGAAAAGGAAAGCAAATTCAGGCACTACAATCTTAGTTGCAAAGTTCAGCAGTTACAGTTGACAGCAGGAGGGAGGGGGCTCTCAGCTGGAGCTGGACCCAGGCAAGGTGGAGAGGTGCCTGGCTGCTGCTTCCTCCCTCACTGGTGGCCTCTGCAGAGACAGTTGGTAGTCCAAAATATCTGGAAGGCTCCAGGTTGCCTGTATTCTAACACCCCCATCCAAGTTCTTCTCTGCAATGATAAAGGCTGAAGATTGCTCCCCAACGCAACACACCTGAGCACAGTAGAGAATCACAGGGACCAGGAGCAAATCTCAGGATTGTTACGGGAACGGCTAGTTCTGTGTTTTGGTTGAGGAAGTCGGGGCGATGGGTTGCGTGGAACGGCTCACCTACTTGTTGTGCTTCTCCGTTCGGCCTCGCTGAGCATTATTGCTGCTGTTTTCTGCTGAATCATTCCGACCACCCTGGCACCAGGCAGTTTCAGAATGCCCCGGATTCCTCATTAACAACGGGGCGAGGAAAAGGTTCAAGAGGCAGGCTGGGGATGGATTCTCTAGAAAGGGGGTGTGCCTTTGGAGGGGACAGCCCACCCCACTCTGCAAATCCAGCCACCCACCACACCGTCTAGCGCAAAATTCCTTTCTAGCTTGACATTGGACGTGATCGACAAGGCCAGGCTCGGCCTCAAAGGAATGCTGTGCATTCCAAGCACATCTGGTACCCCACATCTGGCTCTGCTCCACTGCTTCTCTTTCTCCCCCACCCCAACCCGAATTCTCACACTTGATCTTCCATTTCCTCTCCCAGAAGCAGGACCCAGACTGCAAATGGCAGAGAGCCAAAGCTTTGCGTGCAGGAGGTCCGAGGCGGCAGGACTGGCACCAGTGGATGGCACAGTTGGGCATTTGCCAGGGCCCCAAGACCAGCAAAGGGCCCTACACCCCAAGAGTGCTACTCCCTCCACATTGCACAGAGGACTCAAGATCCTCATAAGAACATAAGAAGAGCCCTGATGCTGGATCAGATCAAGGGTCCATCTAGTCCAGCACTCTGTTCACACAGTGGCCAACCAGCCATCGGCCAGGGATGAACAAGCAGGACATGGTGCAACAGCACCTTCCCGCCCATGTTCCCCAGCAACTGGTACACACAGGCTTATTGCCTCGAATACTGGAGATAGCACAGAACCATCAGGGCTAGTAGCCATTGATAGCCTTCTCCTGCAGGAATTTATCCAACCCCCTTTTAAAGCCATCCAAAATGGTGGCCATCACTACATCTTGTGGTAGTGAGTTCCATAATTTAACTCTGCGCTGTGTGAAGAAGTACTTCCTTTTATTTGACCTGGATCTCCCACCAATCAGCTTCATGAGATTGACCCCACTGGGTCTCAGTATTTTGAGAGAGGGAGAAAAATATCTCCCTATCCACATTCTCTACACCATGCATAATTTTGTACACCTCTATTATGTCTCCCCTTATCCTCCTTTTCTCCAAGCTAAACAATCCCAGCTGTTGTAACCTTCCCTCATAGGGGAGATGCTCCAGCCCCTTCATCGTTTCAGTATCCCTTCCCTGCACTTTTTCCACATCTATAATATCTTTTTTTAGGTGTGGTGACCAGAATTGTACACAGTATTCTAAGTGTGGTCGCACCGTAGATTTGTATAATCTATGTATAAAGATTTGTATAATGGCAGTACGACACAGAGTAACAAAAACGCCTTCACCAGCATGTCCCACCCATTCCAGGATAGGGGGGCGCCATTGAAGGAGTCACGCCCATGAACTCTCAAGCCCCGAAACAAGTACTGGCCCCAGGTATGATTAGTGGCATCTCAGGTAAGTGGGCTGAGAAAGACCTCCTTATTCCCATAATCAAGTGAGCCCACAGAGCGCCCAGCCAAGCAGAGCTGGCAGGCCTTAAAAAAGCAGTGTTTCCTTGGTGAAATTCATTTTTCAAGTTGTTCATAGAATCATAGAATTGCAGAGTTGGAAGGGGCCTACAAGGCCATCGAGTCCAACCCCCTGCTCAATGCAGGAATCCAGATGGAAGGAGCGTACTGCTCTAACAGTCAGGAAGTTTTTCCTGATGTCCAGCTGGAATCTGGCCTCCTTTAACTTGAGCCCGTTATTCCGTGTCCTGCACTCTGGGAGGATCGAGAAGAGATCCCGGCCCTCCTCTGTGTGACAACCTTTTAAGTATTTGAAGAGTGCTATCATGTCTCCCTTCAATCTTCTCTTCTCCAGGCTTTGTTTCCAAACAAAAGAAGCTGGCTAGCTCAGTTAGAGCTAGCCAGCTTCTTTTCCACAAGCCTCTGTGGTGTCTAATACATGCAAACCATCGATAAAGTTTAACTTGACATTTCTGTGTATCGAGCTGTTTGTAGTTGTCGTCTGGGTGTGTATGTGGGAAGGTGGTCTGCTAGCTATGCTGGTCCCAAGTTGCTTAGGGCTTTGTAGGATAATAACATAACCTTATACGTTGCTTGGTAGCTAACAGGCACCCAACGCAGTTCTCTTATATGAGTAGAGCTAGGTGTCCCCATGAAATAGGCAGTTTCCTATAGCCAAAAAGGAAGGACTCAGGGTGGCAAGGAATGTGCCATGAACCGCAACAGCCAGTAGGTGGCAACAGGGCCGTGGAATCGGATCTGGGCCTTGCTTTCTGGATGGAGCGGTCTTGGGTGCCACTACCTGCAAACTACATCCGTGCAATGCTCCTTCTCTCTCCTCGGCCTCATTCTCTCCCACAAGCAGTTAGGTTACACTACATAACAAGTGAAGTCAGGCAAGACTCCCAGGCTAAAGACGGCACAAGGGGATCAGCCCAGGCAAGCCCTTTTATGAGGAACAAACGAACACAGCGGGCCTCTACCGATCTTGAGTCTTGGGTTGCCAACTTTTTATTCTGGCAGGACTCCTGTGCTGTGAACTGATTCCAAAGACGTGGAAATACAGCATGCTATGAGCTGTTAATCAGCACTGGAGCCCTGCTAGGGAGGAAAAGCAGGCAGCCTTAAACTTTTGAATCTGTTGCAATAAAGAACCAGTGTGATCTAGCGGCTATTGTGCTAGCCTAGGACTGCGGAGACCCGAGTTCAAATCCCTCTTCAGTCCTGAAGTTCACAACATGACCAAAAGGGCAGCCGCTCAGCCTAACCTCCCTCACAGGGTTGTTGTGAGGATGACATGGGGGAGTGAAGAGATCCATTTGTGCCTCCTTGGGAGAAAGTTGGGATGTAAATAAAAGAATAAATAGAATGATTAAAATACATTCACACTTTGGCCTCGTTCAGAAGACACCTTAAACCATGGCTTTAACCACAGTGAATTAGGCTTTCTAGCTTAACCACTGTGGTTAAAGCTGTGGTTTAAGATGACTTCTGAATGGGGCCATTGAGGTCTGACGCTTCACAGAACAGGCCATGCCACTGCTTATTTTAGAAATGCCCCAAGGCTAACCTCGGGTGTGGCCTGGAGGAACCTGTTGGGGGCCGAGTTCAGCGCCAACTCCAAAGGAGCCATGTCTCCTGAGTTCCCCAGTGACAACCCATGTAGGCGGTACTCGCTGGAATTTTCCCCAACCACAGCCCTGAGGTTTTTCAAAGGCTCTGAGATGAGCACACAGATCAACTATAGCAAGGGAGGCAGTGGTGGTGAAAATGTGAACAAAAGGAACCCAAAAGGCGGCCACCGTAGAAACAAAATAAACCCAATGAATTAAATTGTCATTCAAAAAATTATACACACTCGTTTTTACTAAAATAACTATTTACAATCCAATGCTAATACAAGTCTACAACAATAAACTACCACATGTAAATTCGTTATATACTAATATTCCACATGATGAATCACGCATGGTCATAACAACTGTTCTTGATAAAAGGGGCCTTGTAGGCCCCTTCCAATTCTGCTATTCTATGACACGGAATAACGGGCTCAAGTTAAAGGAAGGAAGCCAGATTCCAGCTGGACATCAGGAAAAACTTCCTGACTGTTAGAGCAGTACTAGGGTGACCAACTGTCAGGATTTCCCCGGATTTGTCCTGGTTTTTGTTCTTTCCATGGTGTCAGGAGGGATTTTCTATAATTTTCAATAATGTCCTGGAATAACACACCTTCCCCTTTAAGGCTGCCATTAGCATGGCAGGAGGGAATGACATGCTTTCTTGAGGCACATCATTCCCCCACCCCGAGCTCCAACTGAGGTCTTATAGGGGAAAGTGGGTCATTCGTGGACATTATAGAAAAGGCCCCAATTGGAGTGGATGGTGGTGGTGCAGAATGAAATCCTTTCCCCTCCTCCACTCCAATCGGGTTCTTTAAGGTGGCGGGGGAATAAAGTACTTTCTGCAGGACTCAGAAAGCTGCTTCCCCACACACACACTAGGTGTCCTCTTTTTTGGTTTCCCAAATATGGTCACCCTAAGCAGTACGACAATGGAATCAGTTACCTAGGGAGGTTGTGGGCTCTCCCACACTAGAGGCCTTCAAGAGGCAGCTGGACAACCATCTGTCAGGGATGCTTTAGGGTGGATTCCTGCATTGAGCAGGGAGTTGGACTCGATGACCTTGTAGGCCCCTTCCAACTCTACTATTCTATGATTCTATGATCTAATCCTCATCCACCAACGTATTTTCTGCTTAACCTTGTGGATATTATATTAGAAAAAAACTACTTTAGGTTTTCGGATCAATTTTATTTTCAGATAAAAGGAGTGGCTATGGGCCATCCATTTGCCCCGAGTGTAGCCAATCTGTTTATGGCACATTTGGAGGATTCTGTTATTTGTAATCCTAATACCAATCCATTTTACCAGGAATTTTTTTTCTATAAACGCTTTATTGCTGATATTTTTCTTATTTACAAGGATGAACACACAATACAGGAATTTTGTAACTGGATGAATACCATTCACGCGAGTATAAAGTTTAAAGTTTTCATCACATATAGATAAATGTGAATTATCCTATCTGGACACGGTTGTTTATCGCGAACAAAATATATTATATATTAAGCCTTATACAAAACCCACCGTCGTTCTCAGGGCGCTTGCATCCGCCCCCAGTGCACTCCGAAAACGTTCATGTAACTTGCCTGTAAAAGAGCCGAGGAAGAAGCGTCCTTGCCGCCGGCGCCGCCACCCAACTCCCTCCTCGCCGGCTGGGACGGAGAGCTTGGGGGAAGAAGGTGGGGTGGAGAGCTTCTTCCGCTCTCCACCCCGCCTTCTTCTGCCGAGCTCTCCGAGGGAGTTGGGTGGCGGCGCCTCCGGCAAGGACGCTTCTTCCTCGGCTCTTTTACAGACAAGTTACTCCATCGTTTTCGGGGTGCACTGGGGGCGGATGCGAGCGCCCTGAGAACGACGTGCGGATTCCCCCAAGGTCTACGGAGAAATTTACCTTATGGACAATATTTGCGTTTGAAAAGGAATTCCTCAAATCCACGAGACTACATGAGAAGCAGACTGGATTTAAGACATCAACTTGTTCACAGGGGTTACCCTATCGCAGTGGTCCATTCAGCAGAAAGAAAAGCAGCATTGGTACCACGGGCATCCCTAATATCACATCGGCGTGCTCCTTCTGTCAATAGATTAACATGTTCATTCACTTATTCTCGATTGGTGTATCCCATTATTAACATTATTAAAAGACATTGGCACATTGTCAAGGAACTTCCAGGATGCAGTGATTTTTCTTATTTTGGTTTAAAACGCTCCAGGAATCTAAAGGATTTACTGGTACATACTGATGTTGATCAGCCCACAATGAGAGTGGACCCTACTTTGGGGCATTTTAAATGTGGAAGATGTTCTGCGTGTGCATTGACTCTGGAAACGAAAACTTTCATACATCCTGTGGATCATCGTCGCTTTGATTTGGGCCATTTTTCGAACTGTGCCACTAAAAGGGTTATTTATTTGATTATTTGTCCATGTGGCCTTATTTACATTGGGAAGACGACACGTTCAGTTCGGACGAGGATCTTGGAACATAGATCCAAGATTAAACGTCAGATCATGGAGGCACCTCTTGTGCAACATTTTATGGAGATGGGACATAGATGTAATGATTTTAAGTTTCTGGTAATTGAACGAGTTTATGCACACAAATACAACTGGCAGTGTTATGACAATGTCTTGCTTAGAAAGGAGGCTCAGTGGACATTTAGATTTCAGTGGCCCCACAGGGTCTAAATTCCAGTCTGGAATTTTCTTCTTTCTTGGGAACTTGAGCCTGAGTGGTAGATATCACTTTAAGAACAGAAGCCTCGGTTGTGAGATCTATGCTGTGGTTCATTATTTAATCAACTGAGCAGATGCTACTGTCTGCCAGTTGAGAAACGGAAAACAATGTGACGAAGCGAAATACGGTTTACTGGTTTTGGTATGTATGTAAGGTCTAATTTTGTGTTGTCTTCCTGGAATGTTAAAGAAGTATAATGTTGTGCAATGGCACAGACTTTTACCTGTTTTGGAAAAATATAGCTAATTAGCTGTTTGTATACCGTGTAGATATAATTCCGGAAGATGGTCTCACCTTGAAAAACTTAATAAAGAGAGATTGTGTGAGCTTTCCACTGCCTGTTGGCGGTAAGTTATCTGAATAAAGAAATATTCAGTGGTGTTCTTATCTTGTGAACCAGCCAAAAGAATAAGAAGTAAATGAGAGTTGTTACTGTGGTGTAACTCTAATCAAATGTGTTTACTTGAAATTGTTATATTTTACAGAGTACAAAGACCAACGTTTTTGAAGAAGATACTTCGAAACAAGGAATAACATGAACCTTCTTGATTAAATTTGGTCTTAATATACTGTTGTGATTAGATTAAAGAGTTTGATGTCTATGGGTCGGATTTTCAGCAATGATTGTTTAAAATTTGGTTTGAAATGATTGTTAAGTACAATTGAATGCTATTGATATGTAATGAAATGCTACACTGATGTGGTAGTTAATTGTTGTAGACTTGTATTAGCATTGGATTGCAAATAATTATTTTAGTAAAAACAAGTGTGTATAATTTTTTGAATGACAATTTAATTCATTGGGTTTATTTTGTTTCTACGGTGGCCGCCTTTTGGGTTCCTTTTGAGCACACAGATCAGCTGGGCTTCACTTAATGATGGGCTTGAGAAGAAGCACCCATGTGTCACAAGCTTTCCAGGCTCGGATTTGCCAGCATGCAACTGTGAGTTGCAGGGCTTTGATACTTTGAAGACTACTTTTTCACAGCCTTGAAATGTAGGGTTGCTGCCTACGAGCCAGGAAAAATGAGTCTGGCCTGCTCTTCTGCCTCTATGATCGGAAGAATTCAGCAGGGTGTAGTATTTCAGGGTGCAGAGCACAACACTGACCACCTGGCTTACATCTGCTGACCTAAAAGTACCGCCTGAAGAGTGGGCAGCCTTAATTTTCAGTCTCCACTCTTTGCTCGGGTTGCCACCTTTTTCACACTGCCCTTGCTCCTGTGCCTTTATTAAAGGGGTGGGGAACTTCTTTTAGACCGAGTGCCAGATTCAGTTTCGGAAAAGCTTGCAGGAAGCCCCATTCCAGAGGCAAAAATGCAAAAATCAGTAGAGGCTGGTGGCTTCGATGTCAGTGGGGCAGTGAATCCGCTCCGGATTTCAGTCAGCACCAGTCAAAACACTAAAAGAGCGACCCAAAGTGCAAATAGCTCTTTCAGAGATCTGAGTGGTTCTGACTGAAACCTGGAGCGGATTCACCACTCCCACTGACATCGGAGCCACCAGCTTCCACAGCAAAAAATACCAGCATGTTGTAACTTAAAGCTCTCACTGGTCTCCAAACCAGAGAGGGGAAATTTCTTGCCTGCTTAATTTCTGGGTTGCAGACATGTGAGCAGCACCAACTAAACAAAGGTGGCAATCCCAGGCCTTGCTGAGAAGGCACCTTCCACTTGATACTAGGGTGACCATATGGAAAGGAGGACCAGGCTCCTGTATCTTTAAAGTTGTATAGAAAAGGGAATATCAGCAAGTGTCATTTGAATGCGTGTAGCACCTGGGGAAATCCTGTCTTCATCATAACAGTTAAAGCTGCAGGAGCTATACTAGAGTGACCAGTAACAAAAGAGAGGAGGGCACCTGCAGCTTTAACTATTGCAATGAAGAGAGAATTTCACCAGGTGCTGCATGCGTACAAATGACACCTACTGAAAATCCCTTTTCTCTACAACTGTTGAAGACACAGGAGCCCTGTCCTCCTTTGCATATGGTCACCCTACTTGATACCAGCTTCCAACCCAGACTTGTCCATTTCTCCACTGAGTTTTCCATCTTCCTGGATTGCTTGCTATTGCAGCCCAGTCGTGACAAACTTGGCCTGCAGAGCCGTGAAGGCGAGCACGTAATTTCAATCGACTCCCTTATTATGTAATGGCTTTGAATTTCAACCAGGAAACAGAGCATCAATGCTCCACAGCGAACTCGCTGTCTCTCACAGTGAACTTGCATCAGTATAGTTAGTCAGTTAATTGCACGGTAGTATAGCCAACACCTTAGGTGTTTTTTAAAAATCCATAAAAGGTTTAATGGAATGCAAGTCTATTGATGCCTTTTTAGCCATAATAACTAAAAATAAATAAATAGAGAGACTCCATATTCAAAGCAGTATTCCACCGCCTACCAGATGCTGGGGAAAGAGAACACAAGATGATTATTCCATTAGGTCCTTCTCAAGAGATTTCGAGACGCGTGGTTCACGCAGCTTGATATACAGCAGCAACGGCCAGATGTATCTCGGTGCTGTGCAAAGTTCCACCCGCTAATCCCAAGCTGCCGTTAAAGGGCACAGCTACAAAGCCTGGGTGAAAAGTTGGCAAGCCTTGGGAAAATGCAAAACAAAAAAACTGACAAGCTCAGCAACTGGCTGGAGATGAGAGGAGTTGAGTCCTTATTCTGAAGTAGCAAGGAAATAAGAAATGAGGCACCTCGCATCTTTCGGGCTGGCGCCGCTCCAGCGCCTTTAAGAGCAGCTTGGCAAATTTAAGCAGGTGAACTTTCCCCAGCTGCTGACCTCCAATGTGTGGCAATCCCATAGGTGTGCGCAGGTGTCCATGGGCTGCATTCGGACAACACTTTAGTCAATGGTGAGTGGAGTAGTCAACCCACGGCTGGGTTTTTTGTGGGTACTCCCCACACGACATGGTGCCACGCCCCCATGGAGCAGTTGAGGCTCACGTTGAGTGGGTTACTAGACAACCCGGCATTTGACTGACACAGCCTCTGCCTCCCTCAGTCCTCCAGGTGCTATCCCAGCAGCCTCTGCGAGTTGTGCTGGCAGTTGCAGAGTGGCTGACTCGGTTTTGGCCGCTCTTGCCTGGGAACTCTGTAGCCAGGTGAAATACTCCACTCAACAGGTCAAAAAACTCCACTGGTTCAGTTTGGAGAACACAATAATAGGGTGACCATATGAAAAGGAGGACAGGGCTCCTGTATCTTTAACGGTCGTCGGCAGGTGTCATTTGTATATATGGAGAACCTGGTGAAATTCCCTCTTCATCACACCAGTTAAAGCTGCAGGTGCCCTGCCCTCTTTTATATCTGGTCATTCTAGTATAGCTCCTGCAGCTTTAACTGTTGTGATGAAGAGGGAATTTCACCAGGTGCTGCATGCCTACAAATGACACCTGCTGAAATTCCCTTTTCTATGCAACTGTTAAAGATACAGGAGCCCTGTCCTCCTTTCCATATGGTCACCCTACACAATAACCACCGGTTGTGCGACTAGTCAACTCTGCAGCCGGTTGTGTTTCTCCAGTGGTTTTTTTTAGGAAAAAGTCAACCATGGGGTGGACACAAATACTAAGAGTTGGCGGCTCAACTCACTGGCAAGCAGAGGGAGCAGATGAGCCCATTATAGCAATTGTCCAGCTGCTGCACCCAGCTGGATGGAGTAGCTCAGCATTACAACTCCTCCCAGCTGGGGGTGATGGGAGCAGAAGTCCAACACATCTGGGTTGGGGAAGGTTGAACACCCTGGCTGGGTTTATGGGAGTTGTAGTCCAAACCACCTGGAGGGAACTGGGTTGGGGAAAGTTAAACACCCTGAAGGAACTGGGTCAGGGAAGGTTGAACATCCTGGCTGGGGATTATGGGAGTTGTAGTTTAATCCACGTGGAGGGACCAGCTTGGAGAAAGTTGACCATGCTGGCTGGGGATGGTGTGAGCTGCAGTCCAACCTATCTGGTGCCCATCAACTTAGGGGAGTCTGATCATACTTGCTGGGGATGATGGAAGTTGCAGTCAGCATCACTTTGGGAAAAGCTGCTGCAACTCAACCCAATCCATTTGGCAGGAGGGTGAGTGAGGGCTAATTGGAAAAGTGGGAGATGCCCAGAGTTTGGGTGCTTTGAGATTGAGGGGAGACATGAAAGCACTCTTCAAATACTTAAAAGGTTGTCACACAGAGGAAGGCCAGGATCTCTTCTCGATCCTCCCAGAGTGCAGGACACGGAATAACAAGCTCAAGTTAAAGGAAGCCAGATTCCAGCTGGACATCAGGAAAAACTTCCTGACAGAGCAGTACGACAATGGAACCAGTTCCCTAGGGAGGTTGTGGGCTCTCCCACACTAGAGGTCTTCAAGGGGCAGCTGGACAACCATCTGTCAGGGATGCTTTAGGGTGGATTCCTCGATGGCCTTATTGGCCCCTCCCAACTCTACTATTCTATGATTCTATGATTCTATGAGATGAAGGGCCCCTAGAATGAATATTTAAAAGGGTCTGTGAGCCATTCCAACTTCCACAATGTAATGCATTTTCTGCAGTACGAAAAAACCCAGAAGCAGCTGTGGAAAAACACGGGAGGGTTGCAAGTGGAAGGCGCCTTCATCTGCCCCGGTCCCCATAAAGTTCAGCAAAAGAGGCCGGCCAATGACCCAGCCGGAGCCTCACCTGGAAGCGCCCTGGGCCAAAGCACCTCTCCAAGCGCCCTTGGAAGTGCCCTGGGCCAAAGTGACCCTCCCAGGCCAATTTGGAGGTTCCTGCTTGCCTGAGAGATCAAAGGAATTGGAAGGGAAACAAAAAGATGTGGGTTTAAGAGGAAGAGCGCCGCCTCTCAAGGTGTGGAGAGCAATTTCCCTAGAAACCCAAAGAACGCAGGAACGCAAGCCAGAAATTGCTGTCGATGTTGTAATATTTCCTGCTGCCAGGTTTATAAATGATGCCATCAGGAAATTGGACTGTGCAATTAACCCTTTTACATAACAACACTCCACCTTGAGCAAGATGGTGTGAAACAGCGACTGCTCTTACTTTTCTGTCCCTTAGAGCTGCTTCTCCAAGTACTATTGTTCCGGGAACACTTTGGCTTCCACTCACCTAGTGCTCCGTTTGTGACGGAGAGAGTCTATCTCTCACCCTGCGTCCTGTTGCATATCCAGAGCAATGTTCAGAAATTGTGGAAGATGGTGTTTTTGGAAATTGAAGAAATTGTTGAAATGAAGATAGAAAGAACACCAAAAGTTGCATTGCTGTCGCTATTTGAAGAAGATTTTAAATGTAAAAAGGAAATTAAGGAACTGATAACGAATTTGTTGACTGCAGCAAGATTAATTATAGCTAGGAACTGGAAGATACAAGGGGAATATTTTATTGAAGAATGGTATAAAGAAGTATGGGATATAGCTATTAATGATAAATTAACAAGTAATATTAAATGGAGAAGAGGTATAGCTAAATCAAATGATTTTGAAGGAATTTGGAAACAGTTCCTAATATTTGTATTTTCTAAAGGGAGTGGGAATCCACCAGCAGAAGAAAGTATGAGATTCTGGAATCAGGAATGAGATCCCGTGGTGGGGGGTGCACTGTAGGTGTATTGATTATGTTATTAAGATAAGATATTGTATTCAACTGAATTATGTAGTATGTTGTGTGTTTTTTATGTGATGTAATGTGTATGTTTATGTATTGTAGAAAATAAAATTTTTTTTATAAAAATGCATATCCAGAGCAAGTGAATGAATTCTCTGTGTAGAAGGCAAAGCTCATAAAACCTGACAGCAGAGTTGGCACTTAACCTTGCTCTTAAACCGAGCCACTGAGGTGAATTTGGGAAGGTCCAAAGAGATTCCAAATCGAGCAAGGTACTGGTTCCTAGCTTCCAAATTGCACGAGGTTCTGGTTCCCCTCTATTCGGCACTGATTAGGCCTCAGCTTGAGTATTGCGTCCAGTTCTGGGCACCACACTTCAAGAAGGATGCAGACAAGCTGGAGGGGGTCCAGAGGAGGGCAACCAGGATGATCAGGGGTCTGGAAACAAAGCCCTATGAAGAGAGACTGAAAGAACTGGGCCTGTTTAGCCTGGAGAAGAGAAGATTGAGGGGAGACATGAGAGCACTCTTCAAGGACTTGAAAGGTCGTCACAGAGAGGAGGGCCAGGATCCCTTCTCGATCATCCCAGAGTGCAGGACACGGAATAACGGGCTCAAGTGACAGGAAGCCAGATTCCAGCTGGACATCAGGAAAAACTTCCTGACTGTTAGAGTAGTACAACAATGGAACCAAAGTCCTAGGGAGGCTCTCCCACACTAGAGGCCTTCAAGAGGCATCTGGACAGTCATCGGTCAGGGATGCTTTAAGTGATTCCTGCATTGAGCAGGGGGTTGGACTTGATGGTCTTAAAGGCCACTTCTAACTCTACTCTTCTATGATTCTATGAAGGAAAGGTAGGCCTAGAATTTGGTCAGAGCCTGGACGGGGAGCCACCGAAGGACCCTGATGGATGCCATCTTGAAACACATGGAAGAAAAGGTGGGACGTGTAATTGACTAAACCAAATAACAGTTTTGCTGAAAGTAAGGGCTGAACCACAGGTCAATAGCCCATTTTTGAAGAGCCTTAGCAGCATGCTTGAGAATCCGCTCTCCATGCACAAGGTCCCCATTTCAATTCCTGATCGCTAGCAGCTGGCTGGTGACCCTTCTCTGCCCAGGGTCCTGAAAGTAGGCACTCCTTGGCGACATGGATCAACAGTTGACCCTGTTCCTAACATCTCTTATGGCAGCCTTCCTCAACCTGGGGCGCTCCAGATGTGTTGGACTACAACTCCCAGAATTCCCCAGCCAGCTCGGCTGGCTGGGGCATTCTGGGAGGTGCAGTCCAACACATCTGGAGCGTCCCAGGTTGAGGAAGGCTGTCTTATGGCGAAAGCAAAATGTGAGATGGTAGGGTTGTTGGGAGCAGAGGGTTGCCACCTGTTTTATTTAACCTGTTCCTATGCTGGTAACAGCAGCAACTTGGCAGACGTTAATTCAGCAGCCTGAGCGTCCTCTGGTATGAAAATAAGTGTCTTGCTTTGCACTCACGCCAAAATGACAGAACGTGGGGTGAGTGCTTTCCATTGCTGAGAACTGTATATATAGATTCTCTGGGCTTTAATTACCTGGCCTTTGCATAATGACCTAACCAATGTGAACTCGAAATACCTGATGCTACCAAGCATGGTTACTTCTCGAGATGCCAGAAGCCCAGGGGATGATATCATTTGCTGCTCCTCTCGCATGATGTAAAACGCAATTGGGAAATGCGGGGCTGGTTAATTAGAGGAGGAGACACTGATCTCTTTGGTGACGGAAATTCTTCTCTGCAGACTCGGCGAACTCTGTGCCTGTTATGAGGCAAGGCTATTTGCACCTAGAACGTGTCGGAACTAGAGCTGAGCCCAAAGGTGCTCCCTTGCAACGTTCACGTTCTCGGCAACGTTCACTTTTATTCTCAGCTGACTTGTTTACAGTCAGCGCCAAGAGTTTATCCGTGCTCCTCTGCATTTTGAGTAGAGCAATCATCCAGTGGAGGCTGGTGGCTCTGATGTCCCTGGGGCGGTGAACCTGCTCCGGGTTTCAGTCAGAACTCTAAAGGAGCTATATAAGGTGTTTGCTCCGATGTCCGTGGGACGGCGAACCCACTCCAGGAGGGAATCTACACGTCGTTGTGAGGGCGCTTGCATGCGCCCCCAATGCGCCCACACAACGGCTGTGTAGACCAAGAAAGAAGAGACGGAGGAAGAGGAGGAGGAGGAGGAGGCTGGGGAACCTCGGCAGCAGGAGGCCAGCGGGGAGGAGGCGGCGGCGGCGGCAAGGACGCGGCCGGTTCCCCAGCCGCCGCCTGCTCCACCTCTTCCTCCGTCTCTTCTTTCTCGGTCTACACAGTCATTGTGGGGGCGCACTGGGGGCGCATGTAAGCGCCCTCACAACGACGTGTAGATTCCCTCCAGGTTTCAGACAGAACTCAAAAGGAGCTATCGAAGGCGTTTGCTCCAATGTCAGTGGGACTCTGTTCATCCCTGCTCTGCGTTTCCGTTAGAACTGGTCAGAACTCTAAAGGCACTAGGCAAGGTCCATGAAGGCATTAACGGTCCTGTATTATTTCTCCTTAGCATCTAATATACAGAGGTATGCTTCTCCTCAACATTAAATGTTTTCCTTGGGCCCCATTCAGAGGGCCCCATTAACCATGTTGGTTAAGGGTTTGGGGTTAAGCACAGGGCCGGTGCCAGACTATTTTGCGCCCTAGGCAAGGCGAGCTACTTGCACACGCACCTCAAATTGCGCAGAAGTCCGAACGTGTGCGCTGAGTGGAGAGCTGGGACTGGCTCACTTTGATTTGGGACCGAGCCGTCTGGAATTCATCAGGACTTACTTCCGTGCAAACGCAACCCGCTATGCAGCTTGGCATCCCGATCCCCTCCGCACGTTTACTCGGGGGAATAAGGCTTCCGAGTAAGGAGGCGTAGGCGGATCAGGCCGCACTGGTGCCTCCTGGTGCAAGGCTTTCTCGGATGCAAGTCCCGTTGATCCACGTGCGCAGGATCGGGAAGCAGGAGATTTTGCCTTGCGAGGAGTCCACAAGTCCCTAGCTTTCCTGGGGGTAGGGAGAGGGAGTTCCGCTTGCCCACTGCCTGGACATCGCGGCCTGTTTGAGGAGAGAGGCGAGGCGACCCAGTGCCCTTTCCTCGGGAGTAAGGCAGAGGCTGGCTTGGGCCAGGGTCGAGCTGCAGGCTCTGGGAGGGTGGCTTCCGGGCGGAAGTCCGAATGTGGAGCCACCCACCCCACCCCAGTGTCCCTGGCTTTGCTTCGGCTGGGCGGGCACAGGGTGCCATCTCGCCCGCCCAGGCCCAGCTGAATCCTCGGGCTGGGCCAGCCCGGCTCACAGCCAACAACGCACGTGAGTGCTGCGCTACGTGGCGCTCCTCTTAGCTTGTTGCTCTAGGCGGCCGCCTGAGTGGCCTCTATGGTAGCACCGGCCCTGGTTAAGCAGCAGGGTTAACAGTGTCGTCTGAAATGCGTTTTCCTTAACCAGGTGCCTCCGCTAACCACACTGTGGACAGCTTCACTAACCCTGTTCTGCAGCAAGGTTGGCGGCACTAACTTTGGCTTAAGGTGTCTTATGTGATGCAGCTGTGGTTAAGGGGCGAAATCATAGAGCTACCAGTATAGAGCGGCCTAAATCACACAATTCTCTTAGCACAAGGACTGATGGGATACGGGGCAGAGCATTTGGAGGACTCAGGCTCTCATCCAACTGCTTTGTGGTTAGTGTGTGGTTAAGGAAACCGGGAACCAGACAGGGTTAACGGTGCTGCGTGCGAGCGGACAGCTTGTGGTTCGTGCTAACCACAGAGAAGCATGGTTAAGCTAACCACAGAGCCCTCAGTGTCGTCTGAACGGGCCCTTGTTAGTTTCTTTCCCAGCTTTCTATCAATAAGGCACCCATTGTGACAAGAAAAAAAAACCCCAATCATATATATCCAATATATCATGACATAACCAATAAACCACCTACTCAGAATGACAAATATTGCAGATTGAGAACAGCAACCTGTACGAAGCAGCTAAGCAACCACTTTTCCAAATGCCTTTTGAGATGTAGAAAGCTTTGAGCCTCTGTTGGGAAAGGATGGAAAGGAAGTGCAGGAGCAAATTGCACCTCCTTCTCAGAAAGCTTTCTCCTGCGTGGCCGACTGGCTAACCCCAGAGGGTGTGGTGTGGAGATGTGGAATGAGGAAACTTTCTCCAAGCTGGCGCCCTCCAGATATGATGGACTACAACTCACATCATTCCCAGCCACCACGGTGAGCCTTCTCCAAGCTGGTGCCCTCCAGTGATGAACCAGTTACCAAGGGAGGATGTGGGCTCTCCCACACTAGAGGCCTTCAAGAGGCAGCTGGACAACCATCTGTCAGGGATGCTTTAGGGTGGATTCCTGCATTGAGCAGGGGGTTGGACTTGATGGCCTTGTAGGCCCCTTCCACCTCTGCTATTCTATGATTCTATGATTCTATGGCAGTTGTAGCCCAACTCATCTGGACAGACATAGCTGAGGGAAGGTTGAATGACTAAGCCTCTGCTATACAAATTTGTCTAATCCTTCTGTTGTTTTTCCCTTCCTCTGCTCTTGTTTTTACATGATCGTTACATGTAGCTTTGACATCTGTGGTTTTATTAGTGTATTTTTTTTATGTTGTCATTGTATGGCATTGTTGCTGTTAAGCCAAATTGGATGCCTAACGCAATACCTGTCTGTAAGGCCCATATATAGGATTATAACACTGGACAACCTAACCATTGATCTGATAGAGCACGATTCTTGTTCTTAAGTGTGTCTGGCATTCAGGCGTGGGAATTAGCTCTGCGACATCCCCTTAAGTACAGCCTTATGTCTTATTCAGCAAAAAAAAAAAAAATTGTTTCGGTTCTATTGGACTCCACAACGCCTTCTCAATAAGGGTTTGTCTAACTTGCATAACTGTTGGAGATGTGATACATCTAATGCTTCTTTAACTCATATGTTTTGGCAATGCCCAGCAGTTGTCCCCTTTTAGGAAAGGAAAGGAACCTCTCATGCAAGCCCTTGGGTCATTGCTGACTCCTAGAGGGACGCCTGCTTTCACTGACGTTTTCTTGGCAGACTTTTGTAGTGGGGTGGTTTGCCATTGCCTTCCCCAGTCGTGGTTACCTTTCCCCCAGCTAGCTGGGTACTGGCTGACGAGACCACATCACGCCAGTCCTTTTCCAGCTTCATTGGCTGCCAGTCCAGGTCCGAGCCCGATTCAAAGTGCTAGTATTAACATTTAAAGCCAATGTACATTGATGGTGCTATATAAATAAATAATAATAATAATAAGCCCTAAACGGCTTGGGGCCAGGCTATCTGAAGGAACGCCTCCTCCCGTATGTACCTGCCCAGACCCTAAGGTCATCTTCAGGGGTCCTTCTCTGCGAGCCCCTGCAAAAGGAAGTGAGGCAGGTGGCTACCAGGAGGAGGGCCTTCTCTGCTGTGGCACCCCAGCTGTGGAATGAGCTCCCTAAGGAAGTTCGCTTGGCACCTACATTATATGCTTTTAGATGCCAGGTGAAGACCTTTTTATTCTCCCAGCGTTTTAACAGTCTATAAATAAATTTTAACTTGGTGTTTTAAATTTGTAATTTTGCATTACTGCTGTTTTTATCTGGTTGAGTTTTATATTGTATTTTATGGTATGGTTTTATACTGTTGTTTTATACTTTGAATGTTTTTAATTTTTGTGAACCACCCAGAGAGCTCCAGCTATTGGGTGGTATAGAAATGTAATAAATAAATAAATAAATAAATAAAATTTTACCGACCTCGGAAGGATGGAAGGCTGAGTCGACCTGAGCCGGCTGCTAGAGAACCAGCTTCCGCTGGGATCGAACTCAGGCCGTGGGGAGAGTTTCGGCTGCAGTAACTGCTGCTTACCACGCTTACCACTTTTAGGAGGAGGTTATAATAAGGATGAACTTTGCACTGAAACAATCTATAATATGGAATAATGTGCGTCTCCTCCTAAATTACCTACTGTCTTCTTGGAAGTTAACACCTAGGGGGAATCTGCACGTTGTACCGAGATCGCTTCTAAGCGACCCCAGTGCGGCGTGAAAGCGATCGTGTAACTTGCCTTTGGAAGAGACGACGAAGAGACGTCCTTCCCGCCCCCGCCGCCCACAGACCTCCTCGCCGACCGGCAAGGAGAGCTGGGCTGAAGAAGGCGGGTTGAGAGCGGAAGAAGCTCTCCACCCCGCCTTCTTCCCCCGAGCTCTCCGTCCCAGCCTGCGAGGAGGGAGTTGGGTAGCGGCAGCGGTGGCGGGAAGGACGTCTCTTTGTCGGCTCTTCCAAAGGCAAGTTACACGATCGCTTTCATGCCGCACTGGGGTCGCTTAGAAGCGATCTCGGTACGACATGTGGATTCCCCCCTGGTCAGCACAGATGGATCTTCAGAGCCCTTATGACAGCCAAAAGACTTATACTATCACATTGGAAGGACAAATTCACACCTCCCATAATGCAATGGATCAAGGACCTAATAACATTATCAACTTTTGAACGAGTGTTATACAGTTGCAACTTGCAAGTGGATAAATATATGGATATCTGGTCTGTTTTTCTTGAAACCTTTGTATAACTCTCTTCCTTGGGGGGAGGGGCAGCACATATGATGGGAATGATGATAATTCTATATATACAATGTATGGGTGTCCCCCACCCCACCCCCATTTTCACAATGTATTTTCTGTTCTGTTTGTTGATATTCACAATTTTAAAAAGTGTTGTTTTTAAAAAAGTACTGTCTACCATCCAGAGGTCCCCCCCTCTTCTTTTAGACTAGGAAGATCCCTGCTGCAGGCCTGTGCTAAGAGTCCTGCCAGGAATGTGTATATATATATATATATATATATATATATATATATATATATATCCTTGTTAAGTCAACCCGTTAATTGCCAACACCTGTGTGCAATGCCAGATTTATAGAGTGTCATCAGATGAACGTTTAATCACACGCTTATTACTGTCACTCACAGTTTCCCATTGGTCCTTTTGACGATGCCGTCCACCTCCCGCATGTCTCCCGCCCCTTCTGCTTGTTTTGCCGCTGCAAAAAAAGACCTGGGCAATCCGACTTTTTTGGCTGTAGAGAAACGTGCTGCCATTTCCTGCTGTGTGCAGGAGAAGCAGGGATAAAAACTTAATGGGTCATGTGGTCACTGAATGGGTCACTGGATGGATCACCTGTTCATTGTTTACTTCCTCTTTCTTCCCTGTGTAAAGAAAGAGGAAGTATTGTGAGACAAAAGCGGGGGGGGGGAAGCGACGGTAAGGAAATGTGATTCTTCCGCCCCTGATGACGTTCAGTGCCATCTGAAAAGAAGTGGGATGTTTATAGCAGCCCAGAGAGCTTCGGCTGTGGGGCGGTGTATAATTTACGTGTAGCACTCAAATCCGGTGTACTCAAGCTTCAACAGATGACCCACACAAGACCGGAATGCCTATTCTCTCCTTTTGTGCAATGTTTGTCAGTGGAGACTGTTCACAGATGGGATCATGTCTGGGCACCGTAATCCTGTGCCAAGAAACGCGGTGATGAACGAGTAACCAAGTTTTTAATTGTTTCAAAATGCAAATCACTGCAGACCGTATCAGCGGGGCTCAAAGCCGGAGGCAGGATCTACAGGCATTGATGGGTTTCGGTTTAACGGTTTTGTTTTTACGAAACCATTTTTAAAAGATGATTGTATATGTCTTCTGTTTTGGTCATTTGATTGGAGCTTTAAGTGAAGGACAGGCATAGAAAACTCGACAAACCAATCCATAGATCTCAATTATTTCCTTTTCAACCTTGCAAACTAATGGGAGGACATTTTTCCCCCCAGCTTGCATGAAGGCAAGACAGGCCTCCGCCTCCATGGGGGAACATGGTTTCCTGCTGAGTGTCGGAGGGGCTTCTGAGCTCAGCTTCTCCACAGAACAGAACATGGCTCTGTCCTTCCTGCACCCTCCCCTAGGCAAGGCTGAACAGCTGCCATCATAGAATCATAGAATAGTACAGTTGGAAGGAGCCTAAAAAGCCATTGAGTCCAACCCCCTGCTCAATGCAAGAATCCACCCTAAAGCATCCGTGACAGATGGTTGTCCAGCTGCCTCCTGAAGGCCTCTAGTGTGGGAGAGCCCACAACCTCCCTAGGTAAATGGTTCTGTTGTTGTACTGCTCTAACAATCAGGAATTTTTTCCTGATGTCCAGCTGGAATCTGGCTTCCTGTAACTTGAGCCTGTTATTCTGTGTCCTGCACTCTAGGAGTATCGAGAAGGGATCCTGGCCCTCCTCTGTGTGACAACCTTTTAAGTATTTGAAGAGTGCATTTTGAAACACATGGAAGAAAAGGTGGGATGTGTAATTGACTAAACCAGCCTTCCTCAACCTGGGGCGCTCCAGATGTGTTGGACTGCATCTCCCAGAATGCCCCAAGATGCAGTCCAACACATCTGGAGCGCCCCAGGTTGAGGAAGGCTGGACTAAACCAAACAACAGTTTTGCTGAAAGTATCCTGATGAGGGCTGGACCACAGGTCAATAGGAAACCAGATTCTGGCTGGACATCCGGAAAAACTTCCTGAGCTCATTAAAGAAGAATTTGTTAAAGAGAATAACATTTTTTACCAGCACCAGAATTGGTCTCTCTTTCCACATCTGCATTGTGGCGCTTTCCCCCTCTCTTCTCCACAAACAGCTGGAGAGTCACAACTTGCACACCTTGGATGTTAAGAGCCGCCCGTGGGTTCCATGTCAACATGAAAGCACGTGGATGAAGCACGTTCGGCTAGCAATGAGTCAGAATGAACTGATCGTTACGTTATCCTTTCAGGCCTGTGCCACACCTCTCTCCAAGGCACTGCACGAGAAGTAACAGGAGACGTGGGCCGGTCTTTGGAAAGCAAAACCCACTGATGACAGAACAGCCATGCCCCGTGGGCAACAGGGAGTGTTCACAGAAGTTCAAGTTTACCTGGAACAGCCTCAGGCTGAGTCGGCGAAACATTCCCCTGCCGCATCATCGCGTTGAGGTTGCAACAGCGGCAATAAATCCATGTGCCGCATTTCACGGTTCTTAGTCACCAAGGTCTGGAGTCCATTCCCAGAATATTATCAACCGCAGCATTAATCGGCCTTCGAAAACTTGCACATTCTTCTATTTTAAAAAATTCAGACTGCGATAGGGAAAAAATAAGTATCTTCCGGGACAAGATGTTCCAAAAGAGGCTGCATTATGCGACCGTGTTGAACTTCACACACCCACCTGTTATTTATTTATTCATTTGCAGCAAAAGGAAAACTCTTGCTTTTGGCTTATCCATACCAAACATAATTAACCTTCTGGATCTGATGAGAGCCCCTTGCTTAGGGACAAACTAGATGATGCAATTAAATATTTGACACATTTATTTATTTATTTATTTATTTATTACACTTGTATACTGCCCCCATAGCCAGAGCTCTCTGGGAGGTTTACAGAAATTCTAAAATGGAGATAAAAACAAGTATACGAAATTTAAACTTTTAAAACACATAAAGCATTAAAAACCATTAAAAACTAAACGTGGGTAATTAAGATGTACTGCCATATGCCTGGGCAAAGAGGAAATCTTAACCTGGCACCGGAAAGATAGCAGCGTTGGTGCCAGGCGAGCCTCGTCAGGGAGATTGTTCCATATATAGTCTGGGGGCCACCACCGAAAAGGCCCTGTCCCTCGTTGCCACACTCTGAGCCTCTCTCGGAGTAGGCACCCAGAGGAGGACCTTAGATGTTGAACGTAGTGACCGGGTATATTCACGTCGGGAGAGGCATTCCGTCAGGTATTGTGGTCCCAAGCCATGTAGGGCTTTATAGGTCAAAACCAGCACCTTGAATTGGGCTCGGAAACATACAGGCAGCCAATGCAAGCGGACCAGAGCAGGTGTTATATGGTCGAAACTTCTGGTTCCCGAAATCAATCTGGCCGCTGCATTTTGCACGAGCTGCAGCTCCTAAACAAATATTTGGTATTTGTTTTGTATTAAATAGCAACTACGGGGTGGGGTGGGGTGGGGAAGGACGATACATGGAGAGGGGGACATTGCTTGTTTTTAACTCTTATCAGTTCCTACGACCCTACCTGGATGGTGATAGCTTAGATTCATGGATGTGGTAACCTGCCATCTAGATTATTGTAAGGCGTTGTACCTGGCGCTGCTTCTGAAGACAGTCCAGAAAGTAGTTACTTCAAAATATGGCTAGAAGGGTACGGATTGGAAATTAGGGCTGAGCGCGGACCCCACCCCCTGAACCGCTTCATGGCCTGATCCACAACTTTCAGATCGGGCCGATCCGACCCTCCCTCATGCGACTTTCTTGTCTCTGCGGTGGGCAGCGGAGGCAGGGAAGGGGGAAGGGGGGCAAAATGGGGGGCAAATAAGCCCCCTCCTCCTCGCTCCCTTACCTGGCTCTGCCGCCGCCGCCACACAGACTGCGGCGGCGGTGGCAGGTAAGTCCCCCTTCCCCCCCCCACTTACCTGCCTCTGTCGCGGTCCGGCGCAGGCTTCAACTGAGGGTCAGGGCTCAAACCAGAAGAGCAGGCCGCAGCCTGCTCTTCTGGCTTGAGGCCTGGCCCTCAGCTAAAGCCAGCACCGGACCGCGATGGAGGCAGGTAAGCACCCCTCCACCCCTGCCCCCTTACCTGGCTCCACCAACATCGCCGCACGGACTGCAGCGGCAGCGCCAGGTGAGCCCCCCTCCCCCCTTACCTGTGTTCGGAGCTCTGGATGGAGGCAAACCGCTTCGCCTCGATCTGCAGCTCCCCTGACACCATCCAGATCTACCTTTGGCGGAGGCGGATTGGGTCGGTCCGCTCCGGATTCGCTATCCAAATCGGAGCGGAGCACAGCCCTACTGGAAATGAGCATTACAATCCTTTTATACCAGTGTGGTATCATTATCTCTGGCTCCTGTTTTGTTTCTGGACTTAATTCAAAGTGCTGTTTTCATGGGATTAGCGTGCTGTGTGAGCCCTGTCCCTAAGCCATGAAAAACAGGGCATTTTCTTCAGGGTGGTTTATCGTGTTGTCTGAATTCAGCATGTTTTCCACAGGGTGGCTTGTAAACTATGCAGTGTGGTGGTGTTGTTGTTTCAAACAAACCACCTTGAGAATCCATGGCTTATTGTTGGGTTATTCAGAGTAAACAAGCCACACTACATGGTTAACAAGCCACCTTGTGGTAAGTGCTCTGAGTTCAGACAACACGATAATCCATGGTTCAGCAACAACTCACACTGGGTGGGTTAGCGTATTGTGTGAGCCAGTCAAAGACCCATCACTTCCCATATGTGCCCAACCATGCATGGAGGTCATTATCAGGGGCCCTGCTTTGGAGCATGGAGCATGTTCAGAGGAGGGCAACCAGGATGATCAGGGGTCTGGAAACAAAGCCCTATGAAGAGAGACTGAAAGAACTGGGCATGTTTAGCCTGGAGAAGAGAAGATTGAGGGGAGACATGATAGCACTCTTCAAATACTTAAAAGCTTGTCACACAGAGGAGGGCCAGGATCTCTTCTCGATCCTCCCAGAGTGCAGGAAACGGAATAACGAGCTCAAGTTACAGGAAGCCAGATTCTGGCTGGACATCAGGAAAAACTTCCTGACTGTTAGAGCAGTACGATAACGGAACCAGTTACCTAGGGAGGTCGTGGGCTCTCCCACACTAGGGGCCTTCAAGAGGCAGCTGGACAGCCATCTGTCAGGGATGCTTTAAGGTGGATTCCTGCATTGAGCAGGGAGTTGGACTCGGTGGCCTTGTAGGCCCCTTCCAACTCTACTATTCTATGACTCTAAGTACAGGCGACTACTTGTGAGCAAGCCTTTTCACTGGTGGCACCTCAATTGTGCCATGTCCACTTTAGAGTGGTTCCCTGGCACCTTCTTTGTTAATGTTTCAACACCAGACAAAACCTTTTTTAGTCTCACAGGACTTTTAACTCGCTATACATTTTTATTGTTCAGTTATATTTTGGGATGGGAGAGAAATTTGTTGGCTTTGCATTTTAATTCACTTGCCTAATTTTGCGCTTTCTTTGCACAGTGCAAGAAACAGAACCCAGTGATCCTTCAAAACTGACTATTCTCCGAATGTTGCAATGGAGTTCTCCAGCCAATGGCCACGGTGGCTGGGAATTATGGGAACTGCAGTCCAACGTATCTGGAGGGCACTAGGCTGAGGAAGGTTTTTCCTAAACTCTCTGGTGCTCTGAAGCCCTGTGCTCCCAAGTGTGGGAATTTAACTGTGGGTTCATGACCCCAGGGGGGGCAATCCTAAATTTCTTCCTGGGTTTTACAGCAGAGGTAGGGAAGCTTTGGGGACTCCAGCTCCTATCATAGGGAACTGGAGTCATGGAAGGTTATGGATGATGGAAACTGTAAGTCCAACAATATCTTGTTGCTTCACAATGAGGGAAAGAGTGACCCATATCTCCTGTCTGAGTCAGAGGCAGGAGGGGGGGATAATGGGAACGAACAGCAGAGTTACACGGTTTGCTGATTAGCTAGGCGAGCTCTCCTTGAGATCCGTAACCATGCATAAAAACAATAACACAGAGGAGGAGGAGGAGGAGGAGGAGGAGGAGGAGGAGGAGGAGGAAGGGGAGTCTCGTTCATGCCTGTTCCAACATATCCAGACAGCCAAACCATGAAGTATGCACTGACCACAGTTCAAGGCCCATTTCTTCGTCACTTGACAAACATCCTCTCATTCATCAGATTTTTTTTTTCATTCATGAAACTGGGAAGGAGCAGGGTGCCAGCAGCATTCCCAAGGACTCCATGAGCACCTTTGGGATTGGGCTCTGTGTCACTCCAAATGTCATGATTAATGTTTAACCATTTCTTTCAAAAGACTTGGCCAGGCTCCCTTCTTTGGGTTGGATCAGGAGGATATCTCTAAATCCATGATGTCTAGAAAACCTGTGTTTCCCATGGAAAAGCAATGGTGCACCACGCTGCCTCTCGAATGGTCAGAGGCAGAGAACGCACCAATGTGCATCAGCTTTGGCTGAGCAAACATAGAATCATAGAATCATAAAATCATAGAATAGCAGAGTTGGAAGGGGCCTACAAGGCCATCAAGTCCAACCCCCTGCTCAATGCAGGAATCCACCCCAAAGCATCCCTGACAGATGCTTGTCCAGATGCCTCTTGAAGGCCTCCAATGTGGGAGAGGCCACAACCACACCAGGCAACTGATTCCATTGTTGTACTGCTCTAACAGTCAGGAAGTTTTTCCTGATGTCCAGCTGGAATCTGGCTTCCTTTAACTTGAGCCCGTTATTCTGTGTCCTGCACTCTGGGAGGATCGAGAAGAGATCCTGGCCCTCCTCTGTGTGACAACCTTTTAAGTATTGGAAGAGTGCTATCATGTCTCCCCTCAATCTTCTCTTCTCCAGGCTAAACATGCCCAGTTCTTTCAGTTTCTCTTCATAGGGCTTTGTTTCCAGACCCCTGATCATCCTGGTTGCCCTCCTCTGAACACGCTCCAGCTTGTCTGCATCCTTCTTGAATTGTGGAGCCCAGAACTGGACGCAATACTCTAGATGAGGCCTAACCAGGGCCGAATAGAGAGGAACCAGTACCTCACGTGATTTGGAAGCTATACTTCTATTAATGCAGCCCAAAATAGCATTTGCCTTTCTTGCAGCCATATCGCACTGTTGGCTGCTATTCAGCTTGCGATCTACAACAATTCCAAGATCCTTCTCGTTTGTAGTATTGCTGAGCCAAGTATCCCCCATCTTGTAACTGTGCATTTGGTTTCTATTCCCTAAATGTAGAACTTGGCATTTATCCCTATTAAATTTAATTCTGTTGTTTTCAGCCCAGCACTCCAGCCTATCAAGATCATTTTGAAGTTTGTTTCTGTCTTCTAGGGTATTAGCTATCCCACCCAATTTGGTGTCATCTGCAAATTTGATCAGCGTTCCCTGCACCTCCTCGTCCAAATCATTAATAAAAATGTTGAAGAGCATTGGGCCCAGGACTGAGCCCTGCGGTACCCCACTCGTTGCCTCTCCCCAGTTTGAAAAGGTTCCATTGATAAGTACTCTTTGAGTCCGATTCTGTAGCCAACTGTGAATCCACCTAATAGTTGTTCCATCTAGCCCACTTTTAGCTAGTTTGTTAATCAGAATATCATGGGGCGCTTTGTCAAAAGCTTTGCTGAAGTCAAGATATATGACATCCACAGCATTCCCACAGTCCACAAGGGAGGTTACCCGATCAAAAAATGAGATCAAATTAGTCTGAAAGGACTTGTTCCTGACAAATCCATGTTGGCTTCTAGTGATCACCGCATTGATTTCAAGGTGTTTACAGATTGACTTCTTTATAATCTGCTCCAGAATTTTCCCAGGGATGGATGTCAGACTGACTGGTCTGTAGTTCCCAGGTTCCTCCTTTTCACCCTTTTTGAAGATAGGGACAACGTTAGCCCTCCTCCAGTCGTCCGGCACCTCACCCGTCTTCTATGATTTTGCAAAGATAATAGACAAAGGTTCTGAGAGTTCTTCCGCTAGCTCCTTCATGACTCTAGGATGCAGTTCATCGGGTCCTGGAGATTTGAAGTCATTCAAGGAAATTAGGTGTTCTTTGACCATTTGTTTATCAATCTCAAATTGCAATCCTGCCCCCTCAACTTCTGCTTCTCTTTCTCCAGGGGGGTCATAGACCCGCTTTTGGGAAAAGACTGAGGCAAAGTAGGAATTGAGCACATCAGAAAGTGTGGAGCAAGGAAATGAAAGTGTAAATACTTCAAACCCTGAAATAGAGTAAACCCTTTGGCAATAGAGTTGGTCATATAAAATAATGCCCAAGGGGGACCATAAAGTTATGGTTAACATGGTTCCAATGCCCAAGTAGGTACAAACGCAGTCTCATGAGAATGAACTTTGGCTTTAAACTGGTTGCAGTTTGGGCTAAGACAGGGGTAGTATCATAAAATCCCAGATTTTGTGCCGTTTTCCCTCCATTCTAAAAGGTAGCAGTGCCTCTCCTAAGGAATAGTTGCTAGCCATAAAAGCTGTAGAGTGCAATCCTATGGCCCCTGCCTGGACAGCATCTGGAGGGGGGCATAAGATAGTTCACATTCCTGGAACTGAGGTTGGGGACAATGCTCCAACCTCGGACCCAGGAGTCTGAGCTCCACACACCCTCCGCCTTGCAGCTGATGTAGAGAGAACTGCAAAGGTGACTTCGGAGAGGATGGAAAGGGGGCATTCCCATCAAGGAGAGGCCGGAATATGAGGAATTTTCCAGCTTCCCCAGCCTCCAACCTTCCCCCTCCCCAATGCCTCAGCTAGATGGACGAAAAAGCCCATCTAGCTGAAATGCAGAGCAGGAGGAGCATGAAGGCGAAAATCACCTCTGCCCCTCCTCCCGTTCTGCACTGGATGGCCGTAAGCCTCTGAATTTGTGTGTGTGTGTGTGTTTTATTATTATTATTATTATTATTATTATTATTATTATTATTTTATTAGTTACATTACATTAAACTAAAACAACAGTGCACCCATCACCAGGACCAACTACACCTTCATCCCTTTCCCAAAAATTGTAATATTTCTTGTACAGGTATACATCCTTTCCCTCTTAACAAAACAAATTCCAAAAACGGTTTCCATATGATCTCAAATTCATTATAATTGCACCTTCCTTTTTCTATTTTAATATTACATGTTAATTTATCATTGATAGCTGCATCCCATACTTCTTTATACCATTCCTCAATCTGATACTCACTTTGTATCTTCCATTTCCTAGCTATTAAAATTTTGCTGCTGTTAATAAGTTTGTAATCAAATCCTTAATAGGTTGTGTGCAGTTCACCCCATCGTATATGAACAACAGTGCTACACTTGGGGATAACTCTAAACTTATTCCAGTTATCTCTTTTATCTCTTTATACACCGATTGCCAGAATTTTTGTACACATTTACACGCCCACCACATATGAACATAAGTGCCCACCTCCTGACATCCTCTCCAACATAATATTGAATATTTCTTCTTGATTTGATTTAATTTAACTGGTGTTAGGTACCACCGCCATGCCAATTTATAAAAAAATTCTTTTATTCTTACTGATAAGGTTTTCAAATTCCGTGCTTTCCATATCTTATCCCAACTCTGGTTACTTATTTGAAATTTAATATCATTTTCCCATGCCAATTTATAACCATCTTCCTGATCCTCTCTTGCCATCAATATTCTGTATACTTCAAGCCTCCGAATTTGGAGGCTTATGGCCATTGCCCATAGGACTATGTCCTTTGGCTACAATACGCTGGTAATGTTTGTGTCTTAGCTCCACCTCTTTTGCCCCCCCCTTTGCCATCAGCTCCACCCACAATTGGAATGCAGCCCCTGAGAGCTTCTTCAAAAGTGAATTCGGGCCCTCAGCTGAAAGAGGTTCCCTACCCCTGGTCTAAGGCTAGTGTGCCCATCCTTTAAGGACCACTGCCAAATTCCTCTAAAAATCAGGATTCAACTTAAAATTTACCTTTCCAGTAATGCAGAATACCATTCTAGAAACAGCTGGCATAACCCATACTGAGAATACTATTGGTTCAGGTATATGCCCGCTCATTTTCTTCCCGGTGGTGTTTTAAAGCTTTTTACCCATTTACCAAAGAATCTAACTCTTCATGCAATGCAGTCCTTGGGACTAGATAGACCATGAAACAGTGCAACCGTGAGTAAACCATGCATGAACAGGAAAAATCCAGGGCCTTTACAAACAATTGATGAAAGTGAAAGAGCGGCCTTGATCTTCCACAGCAATCTGTCCCTAGCACAAAGGAAAAGAAAATGATTATGATTATTCCAAAGACTAGAATTCCTCCTGTGGTTGACATCACTCACCGGACCTGTCAGTTCACAGCTGACCTGATTTTTCTTTTCCTTTTCTTTTTATCACCCATGTTAGGTTAACATATTTGCTCAGTTGTAACATTCAGGTTAAGAATGAATTAGGTGAGATCTTTGTTTCTGCTTTTTAAATCACAGCTGACTCGGTATGTTGACACAGCTAGAGTGGTTTATTTGGTTATTCTCATTAGGGATCTGGTCCCATTAGCTAAATACATGAGAAGCTTTGTTAATGCTCCAAAGAGCATCACATCACGCACGGTCATTTCTCCTGAAGTGTCCATTCATCGTAGCGGCGGATGGGCAGAGGACTCCCCTTTCAAACAAAAAACAACTCCAGGCATGAGCCAAAGTCATGATGTTTTGGTCATGGTGGAAGAAAGAGATCATGTATCCTTCTTCTTTTTCTCTCTGCCATTGAGATATTATCAATAGGATATTTCAGTGAGTGTGGCACGGAGGACGCACGGACTGTGGCTACAGCGCACGGCTCTTTCAAGAAACAGGAGGCCTGATGGACTGTCTTGGAATAACTTCTGGCTATCCTATAGGAGCAGCCTATATATAGGAGCAACAGAACCCCATTGGAGGGTGCTGTTGCACTCACGTCCTACCTGTGGGTTCCTGGTCGACAGCTGGTTGGCCAGTGTGAGCAGAATGGACGAGATGGGTCCTTGGTCTGGTCGAGCAGGGCTCTTCTTATGTTCTTACGTTCTACGCATGGAGCGTCATCAGACGGGTGGATTTTCACGTTTCCCTACCATCGCTCTGGCCTCCTGCTGCTGTCCCACAATAGTGATGGTCTCTTTACACGGGGAGAGAAAGAGGAAGCAGCAATGACCACGTGGCCCATTCAGGGGGTGTTTTTATTGTGCCGCTTTTCCTGCACACAGCAGGAAATGGAGGCACATTCTGTTTGTTTGTTTAAAAAAAAACAGATTAAAATGGGTCTATTTTGCAACGGAAAAAGGAGCGGAAGGAGTGGGAGGCAGATGAAGGACAGATGAAGGACGCAGACAAGCTGGAGCATGTTCAGAGGAGGGCAACCAGGATGATCAGGAATCTGGAAACAAAGCCCTATGAAGAGAGACTGAAACAACTGGGCATGTTTAGCCTGGAGAAGAGAAGATTGAGGGGAGACATGAGAGCACTCTTCAAATACTTAAAAGGTTGTTGCACAGGGGAGGGCCAGGATCTCTTCTCGATCATCCCAGAGTGCAGGACACAGAATAACGGGCTGAAGTTACAGGAAGCCAGATTCCGGCTGGACATCAGGAAAAACTTCCTGACTGTTAGAGCAGTACAACAATGGAACCAGTTACCTAGGGAGGTTGTGGGCTCTCCCACACTAAAGGCCTTCAAGAGGCATCTGGACAGCCATCTGTCAGGGATGCTTTGGGGTGGATTCCTTCATTGAGCAGGGGGTTGAATTCGATGGCCTTAAAGGCCCCTTCCAATTCTACTACTCTATGATTCTATGACATAATCTAAAAAACGCGCGAACATCCATACGTGGGCCATTGCAAGCATGCGATCAAATGTTCATCTGATGACACTCATGGTCTCCCAAAAGTGCCCCCTCTCCTGTCAACATCGCTAAAGGGGAGTGATGGTTGGACCTGTGTGTGTAGCGGTGACTCCAGAAAAACCAGAAAAATTTAGGACAGATAAGAGGAAGCCCTTCTTCACATAGTGCAGAGTTAAACTATGGAATTCGCTACTTCCACAAGATGGCCACCAATTTGGATGGCTTTAAAAGGGGATTGGAGAAATTCATGGAGGAGAAAGCTATCAATGGCTATTAGCCCTGATGGCTATATGGTACCTGCAGTATCAGAGGCAGTATGCCTAGGTAAACCTGTTGCTGGGGAACATGGGTGGGAGGGTGCTGTTGCACTCATGTCTTGCTTGAGAGTTTCCCGTGGGTATCTGATTGGCCACAGTGTGAACAGAATGCCGGACTAGATGGACCTTTGGTCTGATCCAGAACTGCTCTTCTTGCGTTCTTATCTTCTTAGCATAAAGAAGATGAGAAGCAATTTGTATTGGGAACCAGAAATCCTGGCTACTCTACTATGATTTTTTTTTTCTACACGAGGTTGTTGATTGGCTATTATTCAGCTGTATCTACATTTAGTTTTGTCTCAGAATTGAGATCCACACACAATACAAAGAGCATTTCTTTTCCTGCTTCTCTGCTACATAACTTCTAGGTGGGAGTGTGGTATAGCAGAATAGCACAAATACACAAGTGAAAAAAGTGTTTCTTTTGCTTATACAAATTATTATTATTATTATTATTATTATTATTATTATTATTATTATATTTATTTGTATCCCGCCTTTTGCCCAATACTGGGCCTCAAGGCGGTCTTATAAAATTTAAAACATACATTGTAAAAACCTAGGGAAAGAAATGTAAAAACAAAACAAAACACACTTTTAAAATACACAACAAAATTATAAGTCATTAACCTAGATGGAGGACTAAATTACTCTCCAAAGGCCTGCTGGAACAAACAAGTTTTAGCCTGCTTCCGAAAGCCCATCAAGGAGGGAGCCAGTCTAACTTCCCCGGGAAGAGAGTTCCAGAGCACCGGAGCAGCCACCGAGAAGGCCCTCTCCCATGTTCCCACCAAGCGCGCCTGTGAAGATGGTGGGACTGAAAGAAGGGCTTCTCCAGAAGATCTTAAAGCATGGGCAGGCTTATGAGGAAGAATACGGTCTTTCAAATAACCTGGACCCGAACCATATAGGGCTTTATAGGTCATAACCAGCACTTTGAATTGCTGGAAGCCAGTGGAGCTGTTTTAACAGGGGAGTTGTGTGCTCCCTGTAACCAGCCCCGGTCAACAATCTGGCTGCAGCTCTTTGAACCAGCTGGAGTTTCCGAACACTCTTCAAAGGCAGCCCCACGTAGAGCGCGTTACAGTAATCTAATCGGGATGTAACTAAGGCATGTGTCACCGTGGCCAGGTCCGACATCTCTAGGAACGGGCGCAGCTGGCGCGCTAGCTTTAATTGTGCAAATGCACTCCTGGCCATTAAAAACTGCATTCCCCTTGCTCTTAAAAAAAAAAAACCCTCACCAAATTGCTCTTCCCACACAGAAACAAAACTGGAAGTTTATGACATTGTCTAAAGAACCCATAAACAACCATGAGTAGAGAATGACAAGGCACAATAAATGCCTTATGTAGAAAACCCTACAAATCACCCAGAGATCTACTAGTAATTCCTGATTTACCTTTTGCCCGACTTTGTGTTTTCACATACATCTATTGAACCATGAATATTAAACGAATGTTCTGGGTTTGAGTCTTCCTTCTGAAGACAGAGCATCTGGCTGACCACTGATGGAAACAGGAGACTGGTCTAGTAGGAGAGTTTAGGACTCTTTCATGCACAGTTTCAGATGCATTGGGAGTTATTTCCAAGTCATTGCACACAGGATCACAACCCTGTCGTGAACACCAGCCAGAATTCTCATGAGTTATGATAACTAGGTTCTGCCTTCTTCTTACTTCCCATTTGGACTGTCAGACCACAAAATTGCTTTGTGGTCAGTGCATGTCTTTTCTCCCCAGAGTAAGCAAGCGGGCAAACAACCCACAGGTCACTTAAACTGACGCCACTTGCACATAAACTGGATTAGTGCCATTGACGTCAAGTGCAGGCTCGCTGGTTTCAATGGATTGTAGATTATGCTGACTTCTCCTTTGGTTTCTCGGTTTATAGGAGGACGTACAGCTAAAGCACATATGATCCTGGAGAGGCAGCTAATGGGTGGGCAGATATGAAAACAATTTCTTCTGCTGAAAGGCCGGATTAAAAGGCGGAGAGGTTAAACACAGCAGCAGCAAGAAACTGATTAAAGCCCCTTGGCTCATGCTATTGAGACCAAGAAGTTATGTCTCATGCTGGATTTGGGCCACATTGTGAGCCACCTGCAAAGCTACTGACTGAAAACTAAAGAGAGTTATTCCTGGCACGGTGGGTTAGCCAAAGGTTAGCGAAAGAGTGTGGGGGAGCGTATTTTGTAATCCCATTCAACAGAGGTGGGCAAAAGATACAACAGGATCTACTGGCAGATCTCTGGGTGATTTGCAGAAGATCAGCCAGGCTTTCAGACCCCCGACTATGAGTTCACTGTAGTTCTGGTACCTGGCTTCAGTTGTCCATGCTCTGGTAACCTCCAAGTTAGATTACTGCAATGCACTCTACGTAGGGCTGCCTTTGAAGACGGTTCGGAAGCTGCAGCTCATGCAAAATGCAGTGGCCAGATTGATTTCGGGAACCAGAAGGTTCAACCATATAACACCTGCTCTGGTCCGCTTGCACTGGCTGCCTGTATGTTTCCGAGCCCAATTCAAGGTGCTGGTTTTGACCTATAAAGCCTTACATGGCTTGGGACCACAATACCTGATGGAACGCCTCTCCTGACGTGAATATACCCTCTCACTACGTTCAGCATCTAAGATCCTCCTCCTGGTGCCTACTCCAAGAGAGGCTCGGAGTGTGGCAACAAGGGACAGGGCCTTTTCGGTGGTGGCCCCCAGACTATGGCACGATCTCCCTGACAAGGCTTGCCTGGCACCAACGCTGCTATCTTTCTGGGGCCAGGTTAAGACTTTCCTCTTTGCCCAGGCATATGGCGGCACATCTTAATCACTCACATGTTTCATTTTTTAATGGTTTTTAATGCTTTATGTGTGTATGGTCTGTGTTTTAGAATTTTAAATTTTGTACACTCATTTTTATCTTAGTTTTAGAATTTCTGTAAACCACCCAGAAAGCCCTGGCTATGGGAGCGGTATATAAGTGTAATAAATAAATAAATAAATAAATAAATAAATAAATAAATAAATAAAACAAGCCCCCAGACTCAGAATGTGCTCAGAGGCACCCTGTTCTTTAATTCTAAGTGCCCATCTTTTGCACCTGGCTCTGGTTGGTGGATCTCGGGGTTCAGCTAGACTGCTGGCAGGTACATCTTACAGAGACCACATAACACCGGTCTTAAAGGAACTGCACTGGCTGCCTATACGCTTCTGGTCGGAATTCAAGGTGTTGGTAATGATGTTTAAAGCCCTAAATGGCTTGGGACCTCGATACTTGAGGGAGTGCCTCTCCGAGACTTGAGATCTGTTGGAGGAGCCCTTCTCATGCAACACATACGCTATGGTGGGACATGGGACAGGGCTTTCTCTGTTGTGGCACCCCAGCTGTGGAATTCCCTCCCTTGGAGGCCCGACTGGCGCCAACGCTGACTCTATTCCGGCACCAAGTAAAAACATGGCTTTTCAACAAAGCCTTTAATGGTTAACTTAAATTCACCTGGCTTGCACATTGTTTTAACTGTTTTAATTGTTTTTACTGCTTTTAAATTACATACTGGTCTTAACTTGATTCATGGTTTAATTTGTTTTTAGCTGTGTGTATATTTATTGTTTTATATTGTATGATTTTATCTGTATGCTGCCCTGAGATCCTAGTGATATAGGGCGGGATACAAATGTTTTAAAGAAATAAAATAAATAATAATAGTGGAAAGCAACCACAAAGTATAACCAAAAAGCTTCAGGTCTGCCTACCATTGCTATACAAACGTAGAGAACTCAGAAGGGCCTCTCAGTTCAGGTTCATCGACAAATGTAATCGCCTGGAAGAGATTCCTGATCACCAATGGCGACTACATTTATGGGGCTCTGCTTGTCATACAGACTCAGGCCCAGAGCCAGCACATCCAAAGTCAGCTGCTGGGATTCCAGTGTCTCAATAGGGCCCCATGTAGTGCTGAGTCCTGCCCTGGGCTCCCCATACGAGGCAGCCATCTCTAAACAACTAATTTTCCACAGTGCCTGTGATGTAACATCGTTCTAGGGCAAGGAGGCCAATATATTCCCTCAGCCATTCAAGTTTTTAAGGTATGGTGACCATATGAAAAGGAGGACAGGGCTCCTGTATCTTTAACAGTTGTATTGAAAAGGGAATTTCTGCAGTTGTCATTTGTATATATGGGGAACCTTGTGAAATTCCCTCTTCATCACAACAGTTAAAGCTGCAGGTGCCCTGCCCTCTTTTAAATCTGGTCACTCTAGTATAGCTCCTGCACCTTTAACTATTGTGATGAAGAGGGAATTCCACCAGGTTCTCCATACATACAAATGACACCTGCTGAAATTCCCTTTTCTATGCAACTGTTAAAGATACAGGAGCCCTGTCCTCCTTTTCATTTGGTCACCCTATTTTAAGGTGAAGGCCATCTCCCAGATGTTATCTGGATCACAGTTGTGTGCATACAAAAGTTTTGCCCCCTTTGAAGTCACTCAGACTAAGTTTTTGCATTTAGTGTTGGGAGTCCCAAGTTGTGTTCCAAATGTAATTGTCCGTTTAGAGACAGGGCAAATTTCTATTGAGGCCTGTATATGGATCCTTAGGATTCCTTACTGGCTGAAGCTGATTTTCTTCCCAGTGGGCCTGGCCCCACTGACATTAATTGATACATTCCAGACAAAATAGAAAACTACACTATATGAAAAACAGAGTTCTGGGCTTCTCAACAAATGCCCTAGTTGGTCTTGGTTATGAAAAAGCTAAAATGACAATTCAACAACGTATTTGGGATATGGAATTGCAAAATCATTTGAGTTTGGCTTCAAGGTATCCTCAATTTAGAGGTAATGTAGGGTGACCATATGAAAAGGAGGTCAGGGCTCCTGTATCTTTAACAGTTGCATAGAAAAGGGAATTTCAGCAGGTGTCATTTGTATGTATGGAGAACCTGGTGGAATTCCCTCTTTATCACAATAGTTAAAGGTGCAGGAGCTATACTAGAGTGACCAGATTTAAAAGGGGGCAGGGCACCTGCAGCTTTAACTGTGGTGATGAAGAGGGAATTTCACCAGGTTCCCCATATATACAAATGACACCTGCTGAAATTCCCTTTTCAATACAACTGTTAAAGATACAGGAGCCCTGTCCTCCTTTCCATAGGGTCACCATAGATAATGGGAGGATATTTGCTTATGCAAAATATCTGGTAGACTTGAATATTCCTAAATTCAGGAAAGCTTTCACTCTGGCCATGTTTAACATTCTGCCTTCAGCCCTTCTAGATGGAAGGTTTGGAAATATACCCTACCAAGAACGGGTATGTCCTTGTGAGATGGGTAAAGTGGAAACAGTAGGCCATGTTCTGCCGTATTGTTCCTTTTATCAAGATTTGCGCCAAACATTTATAACCTCTATCTTGCAGCGAACTCCCGGTAGATCAGAAGAATATTACATAAAACATCTTCTATCGGATCAGAATCCTCAGCTTACTCTAAAAGTGGCCAGTTTTTGTGCGGCTGCCATAAGCCGACGGAAATTGATGTTGAAGAATTTTATTGTACCTTAGACTTAGGCTGAGACTGCCGTGTTTTTTGTATTTTATGTATCGTTCTAGGGCACTGTTGGGAATTTGAATGGCATCTCAGGCCCAGCTACTAAGCAGAAATTGCTGCCTGACATTACAGGCACGCCTGCAGGGACCCAATGATGTAAGAGAGCACCCACTAGACCCTAGAGTGATGCTGCAAGGGCTGGACCTTGGGGCTGAAGTCTAGCACCCCCACAGTGAAGGGCCCCCCCCCAATGACCATCAAGAAAGCAGCAGGTGATGGGGCGGTGTCAAAAAGGCCCTGCATCACTACCTGGCCTCTAGCTCCTTTAGACTTCTGACAGTTTCTGACTGAAACCCAGAGTGGATTCAACACCCTATGGACACCATCACCCCCTGCACTGATCTGCAGGACACTTACACATATAGGACTAGCTAGAAAAGGTGACATTTTACACAGCCGTGAGATCCAGCACGTTTTAGAAATTAACTTGCTGTCTGCCCCAGACTCTGATCAGTGTAGAATTGAACCAAATATACAGGGAGAGAGAGAAAGTGAGACAGGATGATGGATAGATAACATGCTGGCTCAATTAAGGCATCCATTTCGGACTGATTGCGCTGAGTTACACAGCCCTCTCAGTGGAATCAATCCCATTCTTCACTTTATTATCCCAGAGCCAACTGATCAAATGCTATTGACAGTCTGCTACCAAAAATAGTTTGCCAAAATGCCAGCCCTGTAAGCCTCCCTACCAGCATGCCAGCTGTGTCCATGTGGAGACAGAAGAAGCTACAGTGAACCTTGGAAGACCCTTAAACTGGAAGACCACAGCAGTAAGGGGAAAGTCCTGTAGTGTTTTCTCAGCCTTTATATGCGGAGGGTCTCTCCTAATCAAGCTATGCTGGTACAGGATGGCAGGTAGCATCGCACACACATAGGGAGGGAGAGGTTAACTGGCTATTAACTGTGTTTGGCAAGTTCTAAAGCTATTGGCTAAGCTGCTATGATGCAATGGAAAGTTCGTGAACATTCTAACTGTCCTGGGGAAGCTATCAGCAATAGAATCCTGATAAACAGTGTAACTTCTGCAACGGAAGTGAAAGGTCAATATGTCTCGGGTGCAACCCACGCTGGATCTCGACACAGAAAGGGCCGCATGCTTTTTCCAGTGAGGGAAGGCAAAAGAAAAGGAAAATGTTGGGGGGTGATGAGCTCTTTGGAAGGTGCTGGATGGTCATTGAAAGAATGACAATGTGGCACCAAGAAATGGGTGAAGTAGGCAGTGGGCTGAGTAAGCAAAGACCGGATGGGAAGACGGATGGAGCATGCAAAGGCCTGGGGGGAAAGAGAATTGGAGGGTGAACAAAGTGAGGGAAGGGGCCATTTCACCAACCGTGCTGAAAGACCATCTCCTTGAAGGTTCCTCCTTGCTCAGCTGTCACCACCAGCAGCCATACCAGCGGGCTGTACAAAGGTAGATGAGAGAGAAAGCGCCATTCCTCCACCCTTACTTTATTGATTTTCCTCTTCCCTTCCTGTCCCTTTTCCTTGTGTGTCATGACTTTTTAATTCTTTCAGCTTGTGGGCTGGGACCACAATTTAATTGATTGTTTGCAAGCTGCTCCAGAAGCCCTTTTACCCTAGAGGAGCAGTCTAAAAATACTTTAAAGAAATCACTCAACAGCCAATAATAATAGAGGTTGAAGTTTGGGCTTGAAACTCACCAGCCATTTCAGTGAACAAGCTTTGACTTTGGTTTCAGGACTCTATTATTCTTACTTGGTTTACTTCAAAATAAATAAATAAATAAAACCCAGCTTTAAAAAAGGGTATAAGCACTTGCTACAAAATGACAAAGGAACAGCATGTTCATGCGGAACGTATTGTCCTCTTTGGCCTGTGTCAGCAAGCTGCCCTGTTCTGTCACTGCTTTCTGGTGCAAATTTTCAGCCGCCGCGCACAGCCATGGAGCAGGGGAGGCAGATGAATGAAGGTCAGAATTGCTGCAATAAGGCATTTTAAAGCATTGATTCTATCAGATGTGCCTAGCCGTACACTGAGATCCTGGGTTTCCCTGTTCATCTGAAGAGTATTGGTTGGTAATGGGGAGAGGGCCTATTTCAGTGTTGGCACTCCGGATTTGTAATACGGCTTCCAGAGCGGCTTGCCTGGTGCCTACTCTGATGCCTTTGTGACTCCAGATGAAAACTCTTTTATTCACCCAAGCTTTTTAACTTGCTGATCTATATTTGAAGGTGGGGGAATAGTAATAATAATAATAACCGACAAGAAATAACAGTTAGAGACAAAACAGAAAAACACACTTACCTCATCGACATAGCAATACCTAATGCCAAAAATGTTGCAGAAAAGGAAGAGGAAAAGAGAGGAAAAATATACACCATTGGCTATTGAAGTTTAAAAATATATGGCAACAGGAAAAGGTCACAATTACCCCATTAGTCACATCACAGTCACCGGCATCACATAAAAAAAAACTATACAGAAAATCTTCAGAAACTGAGCCCACCAAAATACATCCACTCCAACATCCAGAAAGCAGTCATACTTAAAACATGCTCAATTATCAGGAAATTCCTGAATCAGTAAAAGAGAGGATGGCTTGGCAATGCCTGCCATGTCCATCTAGAAAAACCACCATGAGCGAGAAAAGAGAGAATAATAATAATAATAATAATAATAATAATAATAATAATAATAATACCATATTTCTTTGATTCTAAGATGCCATTGATTGTAAGACGCACACTAATTTCAGTACCACCAACAGAAAAAAAGCTTTGATTCTAAGAAATAATCAACGCACCCGCAATTCTAAGACTCACCCCGTTTTTAGAGATGTTTATATGGGGAAAAAAGTGTGTCTTAGAATCGAAGAAATATGGTAATAATAATAATAATAATAATAATAATAATAATAATAATAATAATAATAATAATGTGTTTCAGGGGGGAAAACTTCTTGGGCTTGGTAATGCTCTGTTGTGTTCCTCTCAGGGTGTCCCTGTTCATAGGAGGCAAAAGACATTAGAGCTGAAACAGAAATATTGTGAAATCCCATGCTGTCTCTGGCATGCTGACACGCCTGTGTTCAGACACGCCAACACCTGAACTCCAGTGCTAACAAGGATGGATAAGGAAGAAAATGAACCTGACCATGTACAGCAGAGGTGGGGAATCTCAGCCCCGGGGGTGGGGGCCAAAAACGGCCATCCAGGGATCCCCAAATGGCCACACATCCTTTCCCCAAACAGGAATGGCTTGGTGGTTTCATGACTTTTCTTCAAGTCCCCCCGCCCTCGCAACTCCATTCTAAGAGGTTTAAATGCCTCTCCGAAGGCTGAGCAGCTGGCAATAAAGAACTTTAAACCACGACGTGCCAATATTTGTTGTACTTTTAGTCCCAATCTCCTTTCTTTCGGCCTTCCCCTCTTGGCCTTCAGCACCACCCACCACTGGACACTCAAGAGCATCTCAGAAATGGAATTCAACCTTCAGGCTGAAAGAGGTTTGACACCACGGATGTATGGAAGGCATTTCTTCCACCGCCTGCCCCCAGTTACCAGGGGTAGCTGGGAAACAGGTTTGGAGGGTGGAGGCCACAGTGCTGGCTTCCAGGTGGAGTTGAGGTCCTCTGAAAATTAGCCTCCGGCCACCCATCACGGCAGTTTTTGGAAGTCTTACTTTGCCGAAAGCCCCTCTCTTGCCTGAGCAGGGGGGATTCTCACAGCAGTTATAAGACTCCCCTCAAGACAAGGCCGCCCAGCGCTTTGGGTCACCCTCTTGTATCGCTCACGCATCCCTGAAGTCAGAAGCCAATTTTTATTTTTATTTTTGAATAACATGCCACAGTGCCTGCGTCTTTCTGGCAGCCCGGTTAAGCTGAACGCTTAAGAATGCAGCTGAGAGACGTCCTGCCGGTTTCCTGGGCTCAGTCCAAATGCCGTCAGCTTACCTGTGACAAAACCTCATGGCAATTTGTGAGCTCTGCCCTCGCAGCCCTGTCATTACGCAGAGGCGCGGCGGGGATTATTTTCCATCCACGGAGGGTTTTTCCTGGTCAGCACTGAAAACGTCGAATCGAGGTGACGGGTTCTGGAGAGCCGCACCACAGGCCCAAGTGCTGGTTTTTCGCGGGTCAGCAAGGAACGCTTTCCAGACTTTTGCAGTCATGCACGAACCTCACTCAGGGCCAGTGTTGCTCAAGGCACGAGTACTTTGAGAACCTGATTTTGGTGACATCTGCCTCTGTGGGAAAAACACTGTTCCACATATCCCAGTTTTCAGGAAGCAACATTTATTTATTTATTGCTTATTTTCTACATTTATATTATCCTACCTTTTCCTCCAAGGAGGCTCCTCTCCATTATATTCTCACAACTCTGTGAGGTAGGTTCAGCTAATCTCCTCCACTTTCTTTCTTTTTTTTCAACAATACATGGCAATGACAGCTAAAAAGGCAAAGCCTTAGGCATCAAAGAGAAGCTGACCAATAAAAGTACACACACACACACACACACATGCACACAAACACACATATACATATATGTACCAGGGTGGTGAACCTCTTTCAGCCTGAGGTCCTAAAACTTCCAGCATTCCACAGGCAGAGAATGTCCTAAAATCCCCAGCTTTCCCCAGCCAGAAAATGTCCTAAAACTCCCAGCATTCCCTAGCCAGCATGGCTAGTTGGAGAATACTGGAAGTCTTGGACCTTTTTTCTGTCTAAACATGCATAGAATTTGTGCCTTAAGAGTTCTATGTCATGATTTCAAAGAAGGCTTCTTGGCCTTGTTATTTATTGCTGCTATTCCTTCGTAGTCCTTCCTTGGCCTTCTGGGGAGCCATGAAGAGCTGGATGGGGACCCTAACGGTCCTCGGACTAAACACCCTTCTCTAAACAGAGATTAGAAATATTTTCAACAGTCATCAGATTCGATTGACTTCTTTTTTCTTAAAATATGTGATCGTACTTTTCATTCCCAAATATTTTAGTCAATGAGCTCCATCAGATAAGCGTTTTTTTTTTTTTTTTTGGCATGCTTGTTACTGGGCACTCATGGGGTGCTGAATGGGCCCCGTGCAGGTTGTTTACTTCCTCTTTCAAAAGAGGAAGTAACGAGGAACAAATGCGTGGGCGGAGAAGCGATGGGAAGCGAATGCAATTTTCCTTGTCTGACGGAGCTCAATGAATCACTGCGAGAACCCTAAGTTCAACCCCTGGGCATAGCAGAAGAACACCAGAAAGGTTTGTTTTTAATAGCAGCCATTGGCTTCTGCACGTAAGTACTTATGTAAAGCACAGAGTTGGCAGCCAAGGAGTTCAAGTCCCGCTGTGAGGCAAAACTGTCCATGCAGCAGACACCCCACCTCATATACCTCCAGAAGCCGGGACATGGCATCACACACAAAGCTACAGAGAACACATCTAGATGGTTTGTTGCAGGAGATGAACATTTACTCCCAATGTTTGAAAATAAGGCCATAGCTAGACCTAAGGTTTATCCCAGGATTGTCCTGGGGTCAAACCTGTTCATCTAAGTGCCACACAGGGCATCCAGCGCTCAGGCAGGGATGAACCCGGGATGATCCTGGGATAAACCTTAGGTCTAGCTACGGCCTAAGTGACATTTACACAATTTACACCTATATTAATTTAGGAGTGCCGGTAGAATTCCATTTAAACTGCACAAAGACTTTTTCATAAGTCAACGCATGCATAACCTCATCCTGAGGTCCTGATCCGGCCCATCCGGAGTCCTAATCTTGCCGCTCCAAGGTTGCCCAGATGCCAGGGCCTCTTCACCCTTTACCCCACCTGCCTTTCCCATCTTTTATGCCATTTTCCCCATTCTAAGAGGCTGAAATTCCTATTCTATAGCTAATTTACTGGCAGTAGGGAGTTTTCACCTACGATGTGCTAGCATTTTTGATGCCACCCGCCTTTGCCTTCAGCTCGCTGCTGGAATGCAGACCTCAGAGCATTCTCCAAAACCGCATTTGGCTCTCCGGCTAAAAGACAATTTGCAGCCCTGCCCTGTGCAGCCAAACTTTACACCCACCTCTGCATCCAGGGGCTTCTCTATACCGCTTGTTTACCCTGACCTAAATGCACATATTCGCATTTTAGGCAGCCGTCCATTCGCCGTAGTGCTGGGTTTTTAACCCGATAATGCGCATCTTCGCATTTGAGATGGCCCCCTTCGATACGACAATGGGATTGGCTCCCCATTAAATATAAACCCAAATTTTCAATGATTCAAATGTAGGTAAAGAGCGTCACACTGCAGCAGCAACACCGATTTATTTCCTGAATATTTTTTTATAGTGAGTTATAAATGCGCACATGCGCATTTATAACTCACTATAAAAAAATATTCAGGAAATAAATCGGTGTTGCTGCTGCAGTGTGACGCTCTTTACCTGCATTTGAATCAATGAAAATTCGGGTTTATATTTAATGAGGAGACAATCTCATTGTTATATAGACGGGGGGCATGTTTTTGCTTGACAGGCAGAGACCTGGGCTTGTCTTGACAAGGGGTTTACCCCAGCGTGTATCCGCAGTGGCGGCAGGTCATCTACATGACGTAGCTGCCATTGTGGAGCCCTCCTGAGGTTTTTCCCTGAAGCTCCAATTTTAAAAAGTCGGGGACTTACTGCGACTATTTTCTCTTGGAGCGAGGTAATGACAGCATCTGGTGTCTGTCGCCTTGCTTCGGAGCCGCGGTGGATGGCGAACCCTGATTGGTCGCCAATAGGGTGACCTTATGAAAAGGAGGACAGGGCTCCTGTATCTTTAACAGTTGTAGAGCAAAGGGAATTTCAGCAGGTGTCATTTCTACACATGCAGCACCTGGTGAAATTCCCTCTTCATCACAACAGTTAAAGCTGCAGGAGCTATACTAGAGTGAGCAGATGCAAAAGAGGGCAGGGCTCCTGCAGCTTTAACTGTTGTGATGAAGAGGGAATTTCACCAGATGCTGCATGTGTAGAAATGACACCTGCTGAAATTCCCTTTGCTCTACAACTGTTAAAGATACAGGAGCCCTGTCCTCCTTTCCATATGGTCACCCTAGTTGCCAACTGCCCAGACAAGGATTCCTGTATTGGATTCCTGCATTGAGCAGGGGGTTGGACTCGATGGCCTTATAGGCCCCTTCCAACTCTGCTATTCTATGATTCTATGATTCTAAAGGGGAGGAGGTGGGCCAGTGATCCGAATGGTCACTAGCCCACCTCTGCACTTCTCCAGCATGGGGAGAAGCCCCCGAAAGGATTTTAAAAATCAGGGATGCGAGGAGGCGCGGGCACCCTGCGCACGGGCATGTCGCTTCCTCCAAAGTAAAGGGGAAAAAAACACCAAAAAAATCCAAATGGGGATGCGCTCCTCTTCGCATGCAAACCACTGCGTTCGCTCCTTCACATGTGGATAACGCGAAGGAGCGCAAAAGCGGGGACTTGGGGTCTCATGGCGCAAAAGCCCCGTCTCCAAGATGCAGCCCAGGTGAGCAAGTAGGCAGTGACATCTCCTGCTCTTCCTACTCATCACCACTGTTGTCTGGGCTAGAGTGAGAAGCAAGTGAACAAGCAGATTGCAATAGGGAAGAAGAGGAGCAGGTCCAAGGGGATCTTGCTAGTGGACTACATTTGAGGTGTGGGCCCTTAGCAAGCACCCATTCATATGCCTACCCTTGACACCAGGCCTGGCTAAACACCTGGAGAACCACAATTGGCCCATCCCTGCTGTAGACCATACTGTGGTCTAGTAATGGTTCTTCTAGTACCCTTCATCTCCCCTCTATTCAGCCATCAAAATGGGCTTTCTTTCCACACGCATGTTTTCATCTGTCGGCCATGTTGGAGAATGGCGGCTATAGAATTCACGCAAACAGAAGGGCCTCGTTCACCCCAGTTAAGCGTGTCCCTATGTGAGCGTGAATCACGGAAACTTCACTATCCACAGTTGGGCAATACCGTTATTAGGCCCAAGCAAAAAATGTACAAGCTCTCCAGTCTTCCAGAACTCTTCATGAGCCTAGGTGGCAGAACAAGCAAAGGATAGAAAGGAGAGCAGAAAGGTCAGAAAATGTGTACCACTCAGCCTGATGAAGCGTTCTGGAGAACACGGAAGTTTGCAGATTTTTTCCCTGGAATTTTGGTTGGCGTTGCCCATCGTGATTTTCCTCCTAGACCGGCGCCATGTCTTTCTTTTTTTATATACAAACTTCAACATTCTCTGCGCGTGTGTTTTTGTTTTTAATGAAGTTCATAACAGATCATCCACTATTGTTAACAATTTCTTCAGGTTTAGCCATGTCTGTGCATTGCAGCGAAGATAATGATGCATGTTATTTATTTAATTATTTATTTAGAATATTTATACACCGCTCCCCATTGAAAAATTTCGGAGCAGTGTACAAGATAAAATGAAAATAAAAACAGAATAAAACAGTTAAAACAAAATTTAACTGTTGACCCTCGAGGGGTGGGTGGGGGGAAATCCAAGATCCAAATAAGGGCAATACCAACAAAAATCCCACAAAAACGTGCAAGCTTTCGAGTTCTCACAGAACTCTTCATCAGGTGGTACACATTTTTGGACCGTTCTGTTCCCCCTCCTATGCCCTGCACGTGGTACCACTTAGCCAGATGAAGAGTGGCAGCTAACAGACGAACAAAATTGTTCTGACTTTAGTTTATGGCTCTGTGAGTGCTGCAACCCGGCGCCCCAAAAGCCACCCACTGCTTCTGGGATGGGGAAGGATTACTCAGACGCCTGCGCAGGACGGAAAGGGAAGCCACGCGGCAGGCTTGCCCTACGACGGGCAATGTCAGTGGGTGGGCTGGAGCAGCGAGGGGGCGGAGTGCTCCACATCCGGGTCCCTTTCCCGCTGTTGTGTGTCTGTGTTCTAGCCTGGCATTGAGTGGCGTTTCTCGCTGTGAAGCGGCTGTCAACGTTCGGAGCTCCGCAGACGCCTCCGCCGGTGCAAAGAGAGCAGCATCTTCACTGGGTGAGTACCTAGCTCGGTCTCCCCTGCCTCAGTTTCCCTCCTGGGGGTGGGGGGGGTGGGGAGAAGAGAGAGCAATTGTTTCCAGTGTCATGCAAAATGCATGGGGAGGAGAGTTGTTTGCAGGCATGCAAAATCAGAGGTGTTGTTAGAGAGGAGGGATGTGTGTGTGTGTGTGTGTGTGTGTGTGTGTGTGTGTGTGTGTAGAGGGATAATTTCCAGCCTTCCGTGTGAATTTTAAGGTGTGGGGGGGGATTGAATGTATTTTTTATGAATTAATTTATTTGCCAGCCTCTGCTGGGTTGCATAGCTCTAGAGCTGTATGACTTGCAACAACCTCGTCCACCCTGGGGCCCTCCAGCTGTGTTGGACTCCAACTCCCATCATCCCCGGCTGGGGATGGTAGGAGTTGGAGTCCAACGCAGCTGGAGGGAGGCTGACTTGCAACAAAAAGGGGGTAGAGTTGCTCTCCCAACACTGCCTCCCCCCACACACACTTATGGCATCTATGGGGTTTGGGGGTGTAAGGTCACCGTGGGTGGGGGGTGGGAAGATCAAGGGGGGGGGTTCAGCCTGGCCCTTCTCTGCTCCCACCTCCCCAGGAAAGGGGTCCATGTCTGGGATGTTCTTTGATGCCAGACAATGAATGGAATACGGGGGGGGGAGTCTGTGGGGCTCCAGAGTGGGGTGCCTTTGGACACCCCACACTCAAAGGGACACAGAGTTTTTCTGGGGTTCGTTGGGTGGTCTGTTTTGCAGGCTTCCATGTAAGCATGAGGCTTGCAGGGTTGGAGGTGGGGGTGGGGGAGAAGGCTCTATGAGGAGATACAGCCCTGTTGTATGGGGAGATCTTGCATCTACGGGAACTGTTGTGGGGATTGTCGGCCAGGGAGGGTTATGAATGTGGCATTCTGTGGGGGGGTGAGGATCAGGGGCGAAGGGACCCCGATTTTGTTCCAGGGCTCAGTGGATGGTCTTCTATTTGGCACTATATGAAAGGGGCATCCTCTTCTGTGAGGCTGTGAAAAGATTGGGGGGGAGGGGGAGTTTTGGGGGGTGTCTGTGAAATTTAGGGGGGCATGGGGTTTTGTCCTAATACGCTCCCTGAGACAGTGTTGGCTTTTGTTCTGTGGGGAGGTCTGTGGCTAGATACAGGTGTGGGGGTGGGGGAAGGCGACCTTCTATGGGATTGGGCCAGCATCTCTCCTGTGGGGCAGCTATACAGTCTTTCCTGTGGGGGCTTTCCATGGATGGGGTGGCATTCTCTCCTGTGGCGGCCGTGGCCCGGCAACCTTGGGACGGTGTCTTGGGTCTCTTTGGGAAATGGCCCCCTCTCCATCCTAGGGCTCTCTGTGCAGTCACGAGGTAGAGCTTTCCCTAGGGGATGCATCGGGGCACGTGACCGTGCGGGGCTGCCGTGGGGTGATGTTCTGTGGCCCTGGGAGGCTGTGGATGTGTGCGTTCCGAAACAATGCAGCGTCCCTTCGTTTAAATGCCACGGCATCTGTCAGCCCTGGTTTTTTATGGGCGCCTTGGAGGGGCTGGTTCTGTCGTACCCACCTTAGCTGTGGGGGGAAAGCCAGGTCCCCGTGGAACTGTCCTAGTTTCTAATTCAGTCCTTGCTCTTTTATTTGGCTGGCATTGGCAGGGGTGCAGCGCCCACTCTCTGCTATTCTGTATTGACCCAGGCTCTGGGAAATGCATGGGCATCATTGAGCGGCTGTATGGATTTTCACCTCTGGGGCTGGGGCGGCTGTTTCGATAGCACAAAGGCAAAAGACCCTAAAATCTCTCGACGTTCATCTCCAAAGCGTACAGGTCCAGACCTGCATCTTTCCAAAGGAACAGGATCCTGCCAGGAAGGAGGACTAGCGACACAGTTTCCTTGCGTGAAGGAAGTCAGACAAGATTTATATGCCGGTCGCTTGTTCGTCTAGGCATACAGAAGTTGCAGTTTCTCAGCTCAGCTCACCCCAAAATAGCCTGTTATTAAGAGCACGATCAAGCAAAGTGCTAGGATGTTAAAAAGAAAATCGGTAGTGCTGAACAAGAGGGACAGCCTGAACTCGCAGCGTTCGTGTTCCCAAAAAATAAATAATAAAAAAGAATAGACGAACTGTAGAGAATAGAAATTTCTTACGGGATATTTGCAGAGACTTTGAATAAAGCAGCTGGTTTTGTTAATGTCTGTTCACATTACAAGCCAATGCGGTTAGCTTCCCCCTTGGTTTTGGCCTCCTCCTCCACACCCTCTTGCAAATATCCTAGGAGGTGCCAAACCTCTTTACATCTGGTGTGTGTCTACGGGTGTCCGTGTGTGTGTGTGTGTGTGTGTGTGTGTGTGTGTGTGTTAGAAGAACCTTTGGCAATAGATTTTGATTGCATATGGCTCTGGTCGGCGGCTTGCCTCTTTCCTTTCTTACCCTTTCAATGTCTAGTTTTGGGTCGTGCATGTTAAACGTGCTTAGCAACACGGCACCTGGCTCAATGGCTCCTCTTGCAGGACTTCTTCAAAATGCAGAATGCGTTTTCCCACTGGCTTCATTGTCCTGGATTTTCATTTTTGGTGTCTGCTCTCCAAATTTGTCAAGTTTGCCTGTCTGTCTTTTCGTGTTTCTGTTTCGCAAGGCTCTCCTCCAGAAAGAGGAGGTTCCAATACATTGACATAGCTGGGAATTTCTTCCAAAATATGACTTCTTTGGGGATGTCAACTTTTCTTTTCTTTTTTAAAGGCAGTTTGTAGTTTTTTGGGGGGAGAGTTGTGCAAAAATGTCTAGCATCTTGATAAATTCCAGATCTCTCTCTCTCTGTCTGTCTGTCTCTCTCTTTTCCTCCTGGCTTACAACTGATTTTTTTCTACACACAGCCACTGTTAATTTGAAACTAGATATTTTTGTGAAATTAAACATTAATGCGTGTAGATGTGTAGCTGTGTTAACAGAGGCTGGTGAGTTAATTTTCAAACATCAGCCTCTTCTGAACTGCTGGGGGTTTTGTTGTTGTTTTTAATACGGGTCAATGTGAATTGCTGGATATTTATGCGGTAGGTCCCTGTGAAACTGAGGAGTTCTGGAGCGCTATTGTAGCAATGTGGCTAAAAGACTATACTATGAAGTGGCAAGTCCTTGGTTCAAATCCTGCTTCTACAATGAACTGACTAGGTTGCCTTACGCCAGTGGTTCCCAAACTTTTTCAGGTAACCGCCCCCTTGGTTCCACAAACTCATGCCCAGTGCCCCCTACCCTACACTATAAAAATCATTATTCAGAATGGCGGTTTTCAACGACCCACTAAGGAAGATAATAACAATAAAATTTAAAACAGTAACAATGAATTGAATATTTATTCAAAATCTGAAGCATTGGCCACAGGCTTGCCAAGGGAGGGAGGGAAAAGAGAGCGAACGCCTCTGTTTTGCAGCCGGCGTGGCAGGGCACACCAAGCAGGGCATGTCTCTTCATTAGCGTTTTGGTGCTTTTGAAACATTTCAATTCACCGTTAAAAGGACTCTTCTTAAACAGTATTAATACATGTGTGGATTCTTCCCCTACATGGCTTGGGACCAAACTACCTTCTCCCATAAAAATGTCCCTGGGTTTTAAGACCTTCTGGAGAGGTGCTTCTTGGAAAAGACCACCTCGAGTGCCCCCCTGCTGCCCCCTTGCCTCTTAACGTCCCCCTATGCAATCCCACCGCCCCCAAGGGGGCAGTACGGCCCACTTTGGGAACCACTGCGTTACGCTCATCCTTAGTCTGTCTCATCTCCAATATAGAAGATAATAATTCTCATTTACCTTATGAGGTCCTCGTAAGGATTATAACTAGAAAATGCATATGAACATTTGACAGAGGTACTAATGTTAAGTATTGTGGTTATTCTGAACTAAAGGAGACTTGGATTAGAGGGGAAAGTTGGAGAGCTTTGCAAATTGTACGGGGAGGGGGCGGGATTGAGATTTTACCCCCGTCTTCTTGTTTGAACCCATCACATATTGTTTTTTATTTTAAAACTTTTCGGTCCCACCCTATCCTCTGGGCTCAAGGTGGTTAAAGGGATTTTAAATCCCCTAAAGCTAGAGTGAGAAACTTGTGGCCCTTCAGATGGTTTGGCCTAAAACTCCCATCAGCCCTTGCAGCATAGCCAATGGTAAGGCGTTATGGGAGTTGAAGGCCCAAATATCTGGAAGTCCGGAGGTCTCTCCCTACTTTGCTTTTTCTTCCAAGTCCCAATCGGGGCAGCAGAATATTGGAATGTTGCAAGTAGGTGTGAGGAGCAACTCATTGGTCCAGTTCTTTTGTGCTGAAAGTCTGAGGCCCTCTTATATGAAGGAATTGGCGTTCGAGGCTCTCACAACTTTTTCCCTGGTATGCATCCACCCACTATATCTCCATGTGACAGACGAGATAATCAGATGTGACGCCCGATGTACATGTTCAGCGTGAATCACTATACGGGAGTGTCTTCAAAGGGCTTCCACTCGAAGTCCTTGTGATTGTTGGGTTGCACTCATTCAGAGCATCCAAGGGGCTTGCATTGTGCCAACGTGTGGTCCAGGTGGCAGGTGGGTGGGTGGCAAGTTGACGCAGGTGTGGGACGTAGCAATGCTGGTGTACAACCCCCTGCCTGGGGGGGGGGGGGATTGTAATTTTTTTTTTCATCCGGTACCACTTCCGTGATGTGTGGGCTAACATCCTAGAGCCAAGTCACTGCTCAAGTGAGGCTGGATTGCCATATTTGGGCTTGAGAAGGATCATAGCATCATAGAATAGCAGAGTTGGAAGGGGCCTACAAGGCCATCGAGTCCAACCCCCTGCTCAATGCAGGAATCCACCCTAAAGCATCCTTGACAGAGGGTTGTCCAGCTGCCTCTTGAATGCCTCTAGTGTGGGAGAGCCCACAACCTCCTAAGGTAACTGATTCCATTGTCATACTGCTCTAACAGTCAGGAAGTTTTTCCTGATGTCCAGCTGGAATCTGGCTTCCTTTAACTTGAGCCCGTTATTTTGTGTTATTCTTCCAGGTTGGGTTGGTGCAAGTTTTTGCCCATTGAGGACAGCACTGCTTGCTAGCCTAAACTCACTTGGCTGGGGATTATGAGAGTTGTAGTTCAGCACATTGGGAAGGCACCACAGTGGAAAAGCCTGTACTAAATTATCTGACCTGTCCTGGGCCTCTTCTGCTTTTGGCACTCCATAATCTGAACGATGGTTGGCTAATCTATTAGGAATGTTTAGTTGCAGGGAATCCTGTCTCCGTGGAGAGAACTAGAAAAGCTGGCCTTCTCTCTCCTCTCAGCTGTGTGGTTATTGTGCTGTTGTGTTTCACTTCAGCTTCTGTATCCTACACAAACAGCAGACCACGTGGTCGTGGTAAAACTGTTCTCGGGCTGTACAACAGGTAGGTGGGATTGCATATCACATATATATTTAAAAATGCTTACTGCACATAGAGAAGTAGATACTGGGGAGTTCTAGCCTAGCCATCTCCCTGAGATGCTAGTTTGCTATATTTAGGGGAGGAGGAAGCATTCAGTCCCCCATCTGTAGTCTGAAGTGGTACAGATGGATTAGATACCAGATCTCCTGAGGTCTGTTTCAAAATGGATCCAGATTGAGCTCATTGGACGCTACTTTTGGACCTTTCAATGGCTTTTGATACCATCAACCATAGTATCCTTCTGGAACGCCTGGGGGGGTTGGGAATTGGGGGCACTGTGCTCCAGTGGTTCCGGTCCTACCTCTCAGGTAGATTCCAGATGGTGATGCTTGGGGATAGCTGCTCCTCAAAAAAGGAGCTGTTGTATGGCGTACCACAAGGTGCCATCCTATCCCCAGTGCTGTTTAACATCTACATGAAACCCCTGGGAGAGATCATCCGGAGGCCTGGGGCGGGGTGCTATCAGTCTGCTGATGACACCCCAATATATTTCTCTATGCCTTCAATAACAGCATCAGCTAAGGACAGTGTATCTCCTCTGAATGAATGCTTGGAGGCGGTAATGGGCTGGATAAGGAAAAACAAACTGAAGCTGAATCCAGACAAGACGGAGGTGCTTGCTGTCAAGGGCTCTGACCTAGGTTTGGAGGTGTGTCAGCCAGTTCTGGATGGGCCTACACTCCCCCTGAAAGACTGTGTTCACAGTTTCGGGGATGCTCCTGGCTCCGTCGCTCCAAATGACAGCCCAGATAGATGCGACGGCCAGGAGTGTCTCCTATCAGTTTCGGCTGATATGCCAGCTGCGCCCCTTCCTAGAGTCAGAAGACCTGAAGATGGTTGTGCACGCGCTGGTAACCTCAAGGCTTGACTTCTGCAATGCGCTGTACATAGGGCTACCTTTGTGCCTAGTCTGGAAACATCAGCTAGTACAAAATACGACAGCCAGGTTGGTCAGTACATCTAGAGGTGAGCATATTACCCCAACATTAAAATCACTCCACTGGCTGCCCATTAGTTTCCGGGCAAAGTACAAAGTGTTGGTCATTACCATTACATGGTTTGGGTCCAGGTTACCTGCGGGATCGCCTTCTCCCATACAATCCGCCCCACACACTCAGGTCCTCTGGGGAGAACTTACTTCAGTCAGCCAAAACTAGGCTGAGATCTGTTACCCAGAGGACCTTTTCTTCTGTCGCCCCCGGATTGTGGAGCGGCCTGCCGGAGGAGATTTGTAAAATTAACTCTCTCTGTGATTTTAAGACAGCTTTGAAAACTAGCCTTTTCCAGCAACCTTACCCAGACCCAAATGAATGTGAAATCAAGTATTTTTAAGATGTGTTGATTCTTGTACTAATGTTGTTCCCCGCCTCGATCCAAAGGGAAAGGCGGGTAAGAAATAAATAAATAAATAAATATTTTTTTATTATTATTATTATTTGGTGATGACATAATTACTGGGTACTGCTAGCCAGGATCTTACTGCTGCGGCCATGACTTGGGGGACAGGGACAGACAGATGGACGGACACGGCTGCTGTCATCTCCCCAGCACCATCACACACACACATACACTTTTCGCTGCTTACTAGAAGTAAAGCAGTAGGCTCCATTCTTCGCCTAAAGGCTAGAGCAGCGTTTTGGGCCTTAGATGCTGCAGGAAGGCAGGAGAGTTCAAGTTCCATGGATCCCAGTTTCCCAGAATGCCCTGTGCTGAGAAACTGCTGAAGTCTTTAAGCCGTGTCCCAGTTTCCTTTGTGTTTACAACAAGAATTGATTACTCCCTTGACGTGCATAAGATATATTTTGTGCAGGGCTGGGGTCAATGGTAGGCGTAGTTGGGCACCTGCCGAGGGGGCCCACACCAAGGCAGGGGTCCGCTGGCCTGCTTGTTCACCTGCCACCAACACAGGTGGTGAGGAGGCAGCAAAGTACATGCCCCTGCCTCCTTGCTTGCTGAGAAAGAGGATATGGGGCAAGAACAGCAGGTGAACATGCTGGTGAGAAGGGAGTTATATTTATTTTCTGTATCATTACATTTATAACCTGCCTTTTTTTTTCTTCTTGCAAGGAACCCAAAGCAGCTTACGTAATCCTCATCCTTACAACAACCCTGTGAGGTAGGTTAGGCTGAGAGTCAGTGACTGGCCCAAAGACACCCAAAGAGCTTTTCGGTCGAGTGGCAACTAGAACCAAGCTCTCCTGAGTCCCAGTCCAACGCTCTAACCACTACACCACACTGGTTTATTTTGCCTGTGTTGTTTTTTCCTAGCTCATGCAAGGCTGATGAAGAAAATAATATGTGACTGGTTCTATTCCAGCAGCAGTTATGTGTTGGTATAGCAGTGTGGGCCAGAGAGTTGTGTGAAGTTCTCCTTGAGACTGATACATTAGTCTGTCTGCGTTCTTTGTGTGTTTTGAGTTACAGGGCGCGTTGGCGGCGTGTATGCAAATCCACGGATCGGTTTAACACTTGCTGTGCACTGAGGTTCAACCACACTGTGTGATCGGTGCCTCTTCCCTCTTTCAGCTACTAGTGTTTGTGTCTAAGCATGGATCTGGACCACTGTCACTGTGCTCCACCAGCTTTAGAGTACTGGCTGGCAACTGCAGGTGCGAACTTCAACATTGTGGTTGTGTAGCATTTATATCATGCCTGTTGCTTTGCTAGGCACCCTATAAAAATTAAAGAATGTGGTCATACCTGCAAATCTAATAAAAATAAGAGGGATGAGAGAGACAATGTACCAAATGTCCATCTAAGAACATAAGAAGAGCCCTGCTGGATCAGACCAAGGGTCCATCCAGTCCAGCACTCTGTTCACACAGTGGCCAACGAGCTGTCAACCAGCGACCCACAAGCAGGACACAGTGCAACAGCACTCTCCTCCCCATGTTCCCCAGCAACTGGTGTATCTAGTAGCTGGAAAACCTCATGAAAAGGCAAGAAGTATCATGAGAAAATTGCGAGAGTAAAAATGCATTCATTTATTTATTTTATAATTACATTTATATACTGCCTTTTTTCCTCCATGGAGTCCAAGGCAGCTTATGTGATCCTCCTCCCCCTCTTCATTTTATCTGCACAACAACCTTGTGAGGTAGGTTAGGCTGAGAATCAGTGGCAGGCTCAAAGTCACTCAGAGAGCTTCATGACTGAGTGGAGTCTAGAACCCGGGTCTTCCCAGTCGAACACTCTAACCGCTACACCACACTGTCTCGCTAAGACGAGTTTTCAATAACTTTAAAAAGAGAGAAGAAGAAGGCTACTGTATCAATGGCAGAAGTGCATTCCGGGTATATAGAATGAGATTTTAAAAAAATCTTTAGATTTTTCCTCTAGCTTATAGCTTTAAAAAGTTCCCTTATGGGTGGACAGAAGATAATCTGGAAGCTATTGCTAGACCTCAGGGTGATTTATTGATAGATTTAGTGATTTACACTAAATAGATAAGGATTTCTGAATTCCAAGTTCAACAAAAGCATTAACAAAATGATTTCCCCACCTCAGTTTAACTGCTGAAATGAAGGAAGTTTGGGGTAACCAGGAATGGATTTTCCTGTGGAAAAATTCTGATTCTGTGGGATCAGTTTCTGGGCTCAGCATCTGCTCAGGAGCATCACAGTCTTTAATTCTAAGTGTATCTATTTCGCACCTGGCTCCAGTTGGTGGATCTAATAAAACACAAAGTAGATCCCACAAGCGTGAAGTCTACTCTGCCCTTTTTTAAAATGGACATTGATGGCTGGTGGCTGCTAGTTATCGTACATAACCCCCACCTTCTTTTGTGCAGGCTGGAGAGAAACACTGTCCATAGATCTACGACAAAGAGGCCTGTAATGCCTAGACAAACCCATTTATTAAAGCACAAGCTTTTGTTTATTCTTTAAGGTAACACAGGGTTCTTTGCGATAACAGACTAACACTAGCTACCCCTCTGGAAGTTTGGGTGAATGAATGTCGTCACTGAAAGAGACAAAAGTCTGAGATTTTTTTAGCTGGCTTGGGACAAGGGTGAACATAATTATTTGTGAAAATAACGCTACTTTATATGCCAGCATTGCCTGTTTGCTTGGTCTCCGGTGGTTAACTTGTAATGCTGTAAATAAACAGATGTCCTTTGGCTATTAGGCGCTATAGAAATGTAATAAATAAATTCTTTTTAAAAGAACATCAATATATGTCTTCAGTGTTCTCTCCTTGTATGCCCCAGCCATGGGCTTTTAGATTTTTCAGGGTTACCAAGGGAACAAATGAGCCAGATCCATAGTTTACTTACAAGGAGACAGTCTTTACTGGAATAGTTCACAGCACTTCAGGCATATCCCAATAAAGGTGGACCTGCACAAAAGACCCTTTGGCAAAATCTGGACACACACACACCCCGGGTACAAGAACAATTACAGCATAACTTGGCCTCGGTACTTTTGCCAAGTTAATCAAGTGATTGATTACCAGGTTTACTAACAAGGTATTACATTCTCAGCATAGAAAAGCATTATTGCCAATGAGCACTACTGTTAGTAAGGCACTTCTTGACATCTCTTTCATAGAATCATAGAATAGCAGAGTTGGAAGGGACCTACAAGGCCATCGAGTCCAACCCCCTGCTCAATGCAGGAATCCACCCTAAAGCATCCCCGACTGATGCTTGTCCAGCTGCCTCTTGAAGGCCTCTAGTGTGGGAGAGCCCACAACCTCCCTAGGTAACTGATTCCATTGTCGTACTGCTCTAACAGTCAGGAAGTTTTTCCTGATGTCCAGCTGGAATCTGGCTTCCTTTAACTTCCTTTGGTATGGGTAAGACCCACTAATTGGGTTTCCAAGGGTGTTATGGCCAGCTTTTCGACTGAACCACCTTGGAATGTAGGCTGGTTAGTACGCTCCACGATGAGATCCGTGCTTTGACTCATCTTCCCAGGGACAGAGGAATTTTGCAAACTAGTACAGAAAAACAACCGTTTGCTCGCTTAGAAGCAGAAGCAGCCATTCACCCATAAACCTTTGCAGGTAGCCATGGAATAGTTAAGAGCAGAGACACCACACTGACAACAAAGGTCCGCATAGTTAAAGCAATGGTATTCCCTGTAGTAACCTATGGCTGCAAGAGCTGGACCATAAGGAAGGCTGAGCGAAGGAAGATAGATGCTTCTGAACTGTGGTGTTGGAGGAAAATTCTGAGAGTGCCGTGGACTGCAAGAAGATCAAACCAGTCCATACTCCAGGAAATAAAGCCAGACTGCTCACTTGAGGGAATGGTATTAAAGGCAAAACTGAAGTACTTTGGCCACATAATGAGAAAACAGGACACCCTGGAGAAGAGGCTGATGCTAGGGAAAGTGGAAGGCAAAAGGAAGAGGGGCTGACCAAGGGCAAGATGGATGGATGATATTCTGGAGGTGACAGACTTGACCTTGGGGGAGCTAGGGGTGGCGACAGCCGACAGAAAGCTCTGGCGTGGGCTGGTCCATGAAGTCACAAAGAGTCGGAAGCAACTGACCGAATAAACAACAAAACAGGCCAGACACTCCTCACTAGGAATTAAAACCTGCACAAAGCTATCTTGGGGGTGTCCTCCTGATCATGGCCTCGCTGCTGGTTCATTCCATGCTGCACTTGCACGCGCCCCTGCCACTCCGACAGAGGAGTTACAAGGTGTTTCTCCCAACGGCTCGTTGCCACAGCGTCCGAGGCTGCACTCCGAGCCGTTCACCTTGAAAAGGAAGTGGCATATTGATTCACGCAGTAGTACAGTAATGCTCTTCCCATTCTTGCAGAAGTATTGATAGTGTTAAATGGAACTCATATCCTGTTGCGGTTGGGAGTGGTATATGAAAGCAGGCACGTCATAAAATTCACACACATGAGCACGGTTGGCTTATCTGGAGTGTTTATTTACGAAAGGTTCTAGGCCAGGTGTTGCCATTATCTGGGGCATTTTGCAGTCTATGGTACATAAAACCTAACCCTTCCCTTTCATTTTATTTATTTATTTATTACATTTTTGTACTGCCCAATAGCCGAAGCTCTCTGGGCAGTTCACAAAAATTAAAACCATAATAAAGCAACCAACATGTTAAAAGCACAATTACAAAATACAGTATAAAAAGCACAACCAGGATAAAACCACGCAGCAAAGTTGATATAAGATTAAAATACAGAGTTAGAACAGTAAAATTTAAATTTAAGTTAAAATTAAGTGTTAAAATACTGAGAGAATACAAAGGTCTTCAGCTGGTGACGAAAGGAGTACAGTGTAGGTGCCAGGCGGACCTCTCTGGGGAGCTCATTCCACAACCGGGGTGCCACAGCGGAGAAGGCCCTCCTCCTAGTAGCCACCTGCCTCACTTCCTTTGGCAGGGGCTCACGGAGAAGGGCCCCTGTGGATGATCTTAAGGTCCGGGCAGGTACATATGGGAGGAGGCGTTCCTTCAAATAACCTGGCCCCAAACCATTTAGGCCTTTAAATGTCAATACCAGCACTTTGAATCGGGCCCGGACCTGGACTGGCAGCCAATGAAGTTGTAAAAGGACTGGTGGCTTAGAAGAAGAGAACGATTTATAAAGAGTAGGGGGAGAATGAAACACAACAAGAACCCATGGTGTAACTCACAGGAGAGGTTTCTAAAATAAAAATCCCTAAAGATTCATTTCTCTAAGTATGTAATATCTTTATTTAGAATAGTTATATCCTGCCTTTTGATTGAATGATCTTGAAGATGACTTAGAATAGATTACAATAGGGTGTGGGTGTGAGAGAGAGACAGACAGACAGACAGACAGACAGACAGACAGACAGACAGATGTGCACACACACACCAGCAACCTTGATTCCTTCGTTGATGGAAAGGGCCAGAATATGCTTCTCTTCATCTCTGCATCCACTGCTTGTGATTGGGTTGAGCTCTTGTGATGTCACAGAATGTTCACAGATATTCTAACTGAAGGGGAAAAGAGGCGAGTAACAGCATTTTAACAATTGGCACAGTTGCTACAAGAGAAACAGCCGGGATCTGGAGTGTGTTCAGAGGAGGGCCACCAGGATGATCAGGGGTCTGGAAACAAAGCCCTATGAAGAGAGACTGAAAGAACTGGGCATGTTTAGCCTGGAGAAGAGAAGATGGAGGGGAGACATGATAGCACTCTTCAAATACTTACAAGGTTGTCACACAGAGGAGGGCCAGGATCTCTTCTCGATCCTCCCAGAGTGCAGGACACGGAATAACGGGCTCAAGTTAAAGGAAGCCAGATTCCAGCTGGACATCAGGAAAAACTTCCTGACTGTTAGAGCAGTACGACAATGGAATCAGTTACCTAGGGAGGTTGTAGGCTCTCCCACACTAGAGGCCTTCCAAGAGGCAGCTGGACAACCATCTGTCAGGGATGCTTTAGGGTGGATTCCTGCATTGAACAGGGGGTTGGACTCGATGGCCTTGTAGGTCCCTTCCAACTCTGCTATTCTATGATTCTATGAAACCAAAATCCTTTCTAATCCAGCATTCTGTTCCTACAGTGGCCATCCAAATGCCTAGGGGAAGCCGACAAATAAGTCAGGAGGGCAATAGCCCCCTTCCACTCATGCACTCCCGAAATTGGTATTGAGTTAAATTATGGAACTCCCTACCACAAGATGTAGTGATGGCCACCAATTGGGATGGCTTTAAAAGGGGGCTGGATGAATTCCTGGAGGAGAAGGCTATCAATGGCTACCAGCCCTGATGGCTATGTGCTATCTCCAGTATGAGAGGCAGTGTGACTATGTACTGCAGTTGGTGAGGAACATGGGTCGGAGAATGCTGTTGCACTCCTGTCCTTTTGTGGTTTTCCCGTGGGCAGCTGGTTGGCCACTGTGAACAGAATGCTGGACTAGATGGACCCTTGGTTTGATCCAGCAGGGCTCTTCTTATGATCCATAGCCATCGTGACTTGAAGCCATTGATTGCTAGCAAAAAGGTAAACAGCTTGGCAGCAAAGAGCTCGTGGGCTTGAGAACTAAGAAACTAAAGAAGCACGGTGAACTAAATTTCACATATTATTATTATTATTAATAATAATAACTGTTACGTGACGAAACGCTTGGCTGCAGATCTCTGACTTCATAATATTTGCAATAGCCGTGGAGTCATTTAGGGACAGGAAACCCACTGAATGTAGCTCTGTCCCTGGCCAGACCCAGCTGGAAATTTGGAACAGAAACCCAACAAAAACCTGAGCTTCCTAAAATGGCATTTAAAACCATGAGTCTGACTTGCTTCGACTCTGACATAGATGCAAGGCTGCCCCTATGTCAAACGTTCCCACTTCAGCTTACAAAGAGGTGTGTTTATAAAGCCGTGTTTAAACGAGAGCTTTACAAATCCAACATATCAACTTCCTGCCAGGTCCTTTTCCTTGATTCCAAAGCTAAGACTGTGTATGTGTGTTTCTTTGGATTAAGGGGAAATTGCGTTGTCTTACCAGGGCTTTGCTTCCTGTTTCTCTTTTACAATGGGCTACATTACATGGCCGGAAAGGGGCGACCATGTGGTCTATAATGGAAAAGTTCTCCTCTTCTTGCTTATCATAGCCCTGAATGGGACAGCACCCTCTAGTGCAGCCTTCCTCAACTTGGGGTGCTCCTGATGTGTTGGACTGCGTCTCCCAGAATGCCCCAGCCTGCTGGCTGGGGCATTCTGGGAGTTGTAGTCCAACACATCTGGAGCGCCCCAGGTTGAGGAAGGCTGCTCTAGTGGGTGATTTATAGTGCAACATCCCCTGTAAGTGCTGGAAATCCTGAGATATTTCAGCAGAATCAGGATATCAGTGTTTTTTTTAAGAAACGGAATTACTAGGGGAAGGCATGGGAGACATGCAGGGCGTTGCCGACATCTTCAAAAGGACATGCAAACTTCCGTGAGTGGCCAGTCATGAGCGTGCCTTATTTCACTCATGTGAAAAAGCCCTGTGTCTTGATTTAAAGAAGCTTTCCTGAACCTGGTGCCCTCAGATGTGTCGGACTGCAATTTCTATCATCCTCAGGCAGCATGGCCATTTGTCGACACATCTGGAAGTCACCAGGTTGGGGAAGGGTGATTTGTAACTGTCTCTAGTTACCTTGCAGGGAAGATGACATATAAATGAAGCAGATGCAATTGCTAGTCAGAACACATGCTTCGGACCTGGATTTGGTGGATGGACAGTTCCTGCCAGATAAATAAAAGGTTAATGAGGTCTTAAGGAAACTGAACTACAAACAGAGATGGTCGAGCTGCTACAGAATCACTCAATCTCGTCTGCTAATGCAGAAGACCTTGGCATGGTCAGGCACACACTTTCCCCATGATCAGGCCCTGGAATTATGGGTAACAAGTGATGAGAGATCTCTGCCTGAGACCTTGGAAAGTCAATGCTTGTAAGACAGTACTTTGGCTTAGATAGACCAATGGTCTGACTCAACGTAAGGTGACTTCATATGTTTGTCTAAATATAGTATGTGTCTCACTGGGCTTTTCTACATGAGCCATTTTGTGTGCACTCATCATGACCTTCTCACAGTTGTTAATGAGTTCTTTAGACGATGGCATGACCCTCCAGTTTCGCTTCTGTGTCTAACCAGCATTTTCGCTGAGTTTTTTTTAGAACAGGGGAAATGCGGCATTTAATTGCGAAGGTGAAAGAAAGGGTGATTTCCTTTTGTGTATTTGCACTATTCTGTTATAGCACAGTGCCACCTAGAGATTATATAGTAGAAAAGCAGGAAAGGAAGCGCTCCTTGTGCAGTGCTTGGATCTCAATTCCGTGATGAAACTGAAAGTAGATACAGGGTATTAACAGCCAATTAATAGTCTTGTGTAGAGAAAGCTCCCGGACATCTTAGATTTGCGGGGGGGGGGGGGGGGGCTTTGGCAAAATTTCCTGAGTCTTATCTCCTTACCATTACCACCACTGCCTATTTGCTTGCTTCTCTCCCTTTGGGCCTAATCCATTCCGCTACCCAGAAGAAGAAGGCAAAGTAAGCTGAGGGACAGCCAGTGTGTCTCAGGCTAGGCTCCAGGAGACCTGAGTTTCAATTGTTGCTGAGTGATCTTGGTCAGCCTTATCTACCTCACAGGGTGGTTGTGTGCCTGCCATGGGAGTGGGGAGAGCCAGGTGTGCCTCCTCCCTGAGTTCTTTGGGTGAGATAAAAATGCAATAAATAAATAATCTGAGAAACCTTCATTGGCTCAGTTTGCAGAACCGTTTAGCATTTTGCCTTGCACTGCTTAGACAGAGTTTGCAGCCTGAAAAAGATGGGTCTTCCCTGTTGCCATAACACACCCACACCCACACACATACACTTATCTTCAACTTTGGGAGTGGGGCAAAAACATTTTCTCCAGTGGAAGCCAAGACTATACTGGATAACGCTGTGCGATTACTCAAGAAAGGCAGGAACACCGTTGTGGTCAGTAGATGTTTGTTATGTTTAGCTCAGTTGGCAGCAATTCAGTCCTGACTCACTTGCTCAGCAGAATCAACACTGGCAAAAAGCTGGATGGGTGATCACATGGGAACCATCTCTCCTTTTAAGGAAGGACTACTTTGCCTGCAGAAGGTCCCAGGTCGCAACCCCCAGCATCTCCAGATGGGGCTAGGAAGGAATCCTGCCTGAAACCCTGGAGAATGTTGCTGCCAGTCAGTGTTGACAATACTGGGGTAGATGGACCAAAGGTCTGACTTAGACAGCTTAGTTAGATCTGGAGGTTAGAAAAAGGCCCTAACTGGCAAATGAGAGGCGTTATCTTCCAGTTCCCAATCTCTGGTGTTTGCTCACCTGTTGGTGTCTGACATAGGTAATATTTATCTTACCTTGTTCTTTTTTTAAAAAAAACTAAACCAGGTTAAAAATACAGGTCATTTCTTTATTTATGGCTGAGCAACGCCTGTATGTGTTGGGTGGAATCCAAAGAGCTACTTTAGCTGTGCCCCGCGGAGTGTTCTTGACTTTATTTTTCTCCTCTGAATGGGAGACTCCTTTCCTTTATCACCAGCTGCTTACAGAACTCTGTTGGGTTTCAAATCTGGTTTACCATCCGGCAATGCCATTCCCAGATGCGTGTCCAACCCCCTTGTGCAGAACGAATTGTGTGGTTCTTTAGATCCAGATCATGGCGTGAAGAACCTTGAGCTGTGTAATCAGTGGACGGCCAGCGAAGGAACAAATCTTCCCAGTACGATTTGAAATGCAGCAGTGCCGTTTGCTATAACAGAGAATTGACCGGCAGCTTCCGCCTGGTTCCTTACTGGGGTTCCCAGTTCTACCACCATGACAGTCAGTGAGTCCTGGTTGCCAGTCAGAATGCAATTGGCTGGCTGCTACTTGCTCATGCCTCATCTACCCACGTCTCCCATCTGGCTCCTGATCCCCTTAAATCCCTGCCCTGCCCTCACTTGCCTTTGCTTATTTGGCCTTTCCATAGAATCGTAGAATAGTAGAGTTGGAGGGGGCCTACAAGGCCATCGAGTCCAACCCCCTGCTCAATGCAGGAATCCACCCTAAAGCATCCCTGACAGATGGTTGTCCAGCTGCCTCTTGAAGGCCTCTAGTGTGGGAGAGCCCACAACCTCCCTAGGTAACTGATTCCATTGTCGTACTGCTCTAACAGTCAGGAAGTTTTTCCTGATGTCCAGCTGGAATCTGGCTTCCTTTAACTTGAGCCCATCATTCCGTGTCCTGCACTCTGGGAGGATTGAGAAGAGATCCTGGCCCTCCTCTGTGTGACAACCTTTTAAGTATTTGAAGAGTGCTATCATGTCTCCCCTCAATCTTCTCTTCTCCAGGCTAAACAGGCCCAGTTGTTTCAGTCCATGACTTCTTCTAGCATATAGCAACTGAGCTTTCTCCATTCTTGTGTCGTCTCTGAGAAAAGTAGGTTTTTGAGACCGCTGGTTTTGAACAGGACTCACTTATGGGTTGCAGGCAGACTTGGATTGCAACAGCTGCGCATCTGCTATACCAACTGTCCCCAACTTGGTGCCCTCCAGATGTGTCGGACTGCAATTCCCGTCATTCCCAGCCAGTATGGCCATTGGAGGGTATGTCTGGAAGGCGCCAGGTTGCAGGAAGCCTGCCCTGTACAAATGTGATAAAAGATTAAGAAGTGGGTCTTTCAACTCCGGGCCGGCATCAAGGTTAGGCATGGTTGGACGCCTGCCGAGGGCCCCCACCCCAGCAGGGACTCAGTGACCAGAGCCCCCTGGCCTTGCTCCTCCTCTTCCCCATTCAAACCTGCTTCTTCCCCTTCCTCTCACTCTGGCCCAGGCAACGGTGGTGGTGCAAAGGAGGAGCAGGAGCGGGCACCGTCTCTCTGCCTGTCAGGCAAGCAAATGGCAGCAAGGAGGAGGAAGAGGAAGAGCAGCTGGTGATGATGGTGGTGAGAAGGTGGACCTGGATCGGAAGAGGTTGAAGGCCACGGTTCAAGACGGTCGCTGTGATCAAAGTTTGCCAAATGATAAAATCAGCCTTGCGGGCAAAGTAAACCCTGGATCAAACCTTCCTGTACCCAGGCCCTTTTTTCCTTTTTTAAGATAATCGCTGACAAGACTGTTTTTTAACCCTTAATTAGCATGGATCTGGAATAGCATTTTGGCATGGAAGGGAAACATGAAATAACCAGGGGGAGCTGTGATAAAATGTTGCAGCGTGGCACGTCATCTTATTTCTCAGCGGGCCCGTTTGAGCTGCAGTCTTGTTTCGGTACTCGGCAGCTGAGTCCGCTGTTAGAGGGCGTGATTCTCTCTTCCAAAGACTGACAACCTGAGGCTGCTTCACAGTCAATTATAGGGCATTTCCCCTCTGTGTTGTGCTCCAGACGCACTCAAGCGCACACAGACGCGTGGAGCAGAACATCATGTGTTTTTGGTAGAGAACTTGTGCGTCTGCAGCATCAACCTAAAGCAGGCGTGTACAAATCTGCTCCCAGTAACGTAGCAACATCGAAAGTTGCCTTCTACTTAGCTGGACTCGTGTTCCCTCTGGCTCAGTATTGCTGACACTGGCTGGCAGCAGCAGCTTTCCGGGGGTTCCAGCCCTACCTGGAGATGTCGGGAATCGAACCTGGCACCTTCTGCATGCAAAGCGGGTGCTCTACCACGGAGCTTGGTTTTCTCTTCCCAGAAAAAAACCACTTAGTGTGCAAGAAACTGATAGCTTCACCCAATAAAGCATTTCTCTTGCTGATGTAGTAGAAGAGGCAGGTCTAAACCAGCTCAACTAAACTGAGTGATGGAACATGATGTATATTAGAGCCCTAGGATTACCATGACTGTAACCTTGCATGTTATGCTTAGCAAGCCGTTCGCTACATCAGTGGAAAGGCTTATAGCGATCAAGTATATTGTGACTGTGAGTGTCTGGTCATAACTATATAGTATTGGTGAGGGATTTTACGATGGCGGTGAAGCCTCACCTGCAGTGATTGCTTGAGCTGCTCTGATTTCAGAGAAGGCGGCAAAGAATGCAGATTGGCAGAGCTGGGAATGATCTTAGGAAAGTGTAGACAGGAGGGCCTGTAAAAGGAGGGGTACAAGAAATATGAACCCAGGGAAACAGGAGCCTGGGAAGGAAACAAGCCAGAAAATATAGGGACTTCCCTCTTTCATGAGGTCTGGGACTTGAGATCTTGCCAGAGGAAAGAAGAGAAGAGTAGAGAGAGGAGACTTAAATCTAGTTATCATAGTCCCATTTTATTCCATCGGTTTGGGAATATTATATGTGCTCATATTGTTGTGTTGTTTTGCTGGTCTCGTGACCGTAAATAAAATTCATTCAGCTGTAGTTATCACTGAGGTGACCAGTCTTTGCTTGGGTCGGAGGCAGTGGCTTGCATGACCGACTGCTCTGCCATGCAAAAAGAATAATTCCTCTGCGTGTAGAAAACTAGCCTATCAGGGAGAAAGCGCCTAGGCTTCCTGATAGGCTAGTTTTCTATGCCCATGGGAGGTTTTTTTGCACAAAGGAGCATTCGGATATGTGATCACATATCTGAAGTCCTGAAGCATACAGACTAGACATAAGTTTATCATGTTAATAAGAAGCAGGAATGAGAAAAGAAGGACAACTGGGAGTGATCAGAAGAGAGAGATGCAGAGAGTCTTGCATTGATTTGAAGTAAGCAACCCTATCTCGGGCTGCTGGCATCTCAATGATTAAATGTGGAGTAAGTGGGTCAGTCATGCCTAATGGTCATTATGACCCCTATGTATCTTTTGCAGCAGTTTCATTTTTCAAAAGGGGAGAGGCTGTAGTTCGGTGGGAGAGCAAATGTTTTGCATACAGATGGTCCCAGGCTCAGTTGCTGGCATCTCCAACTGGAAAAGATCAGGGGATAAACCTGTACATTTATTTCATTTTCTCTCAGTTTCTTATTTCTCGAAATATATGTCCGCTTCGTCCTGAATGTGTTTTTTTTTTTTTTAAGTTCACATTTGAATGCATTTTTGTGCATATTTTTCTGAATACGTACACTTTTGTATGTGCTTTTTGCAAATCATTTTCCTAGCGGGATGGATTTTTAATGTTCTTTTCACTAATCTGTGAATTTTTGGGCGCCTTTTTGGATTGGAGAACTCCGTTGCAAAATTCGGAGGAGTGCGAATTTTGAAGGCTACCTGTGTTTCAGTTTGCACGTTGGTGCAAAATTAGGTACGTTCCTGTTGAAATATGAACTGAATGTGTATTCTCCTCCATTCCTACTTAAAACCTTGGGGGGGATTTCTGTTCTTCAGAAGAATATTGGACTAAATGCAAGAACGGTCTGCCCTGAAACGGAAAGAGACGCTTCCTATGTCTTCAGACACTTAATTTTCCTTTCGTAGAAGATGTGGACAAATGTCTCCCATAAAGAGGGAATAAAAGAAGGTATAGATGGAACGGTTTGCTGGTCCATTTACTATCCACCGTAGGGGTGGAAGCTGCCAGCTGCATTTTCAGTGCTTGTCGTCAGCTCTTCTTTAGGTGGTGGTGTAGGATTCCTGGCTGATCAAAGGCCGGTGGAAGGCGCACCCATCCTGTATCTGGTCAGCTGGCTCCAACCTCGGTGCACAGCAGCTGTGCCTGTCAGTTACTGTACCTTTGCTTCATCAGGATTCTTGTGGCCTGTATTAATTTCCAGTCTCATACCCGTAGCAGTCGTCTTGCGGCCAGTGAGGTTCGGGGTTAGTGGAGCTCTTTCTTTGATCGCTGCTATTATTGTGCGCTTCTTTGTGGGCTCTCGGTTTTCGTTTTTTTGTTTTGTTTATTTAATCTTTGCAGATGTCCATCTCCGTTCAGACGCCCAACTTCCTGTAAGTTGCAGCTCGTTCTTTGCCCAAATTCAGGGAGGGCCGAAGCGAAAGAGTGAAAGAGTCAATGGTGCGAGAGCAAGATTTCTGCTTCCGGTGTGATTGAGACTTGCGGCTTTGGAGGCGGTTGGTTTGGAGAATGAAAAAAAAAAACGCGTGAACAAGATCGAGTCGTTGCTTTTTACATGCAAAAAAATGGGAACAAGGGTTTAAAGTGGGGGGAGAGAGAGAGAGAGGTCAGGTGGAGTTCTGTGGTTGTGATTGCTGATTGTTAAGACGCAATGGAAAATCAGTCTTCCGGAATTTAAGAAAGCCATAAAGACTGATCTCTTCCGGCAGGCCTACCCAGTTGAATTTTAAGATGCCTTTTTTAATAAGGGGCTGCTTTTAATAATGTATTAGTTTTAAATGTTTAAATTAGTTATATGTGTTTTATGGTGTTTGCATCTGTGTTGTGCCCTGCCACGATCCAGAGGGAGAGGTGGGTAACAAATAAATACATGATTATTGTTGATATTATTATTATTAATCGTTAAGTCTGCTTGGATGCTTTTCGATGAGACTTTTAGTGTTCTATCCTCCATGAAATGTTGCAGACGTTGGGTGAGACCCAGGTTAACCTCCAATGTTTTCCAGCCACTTCTCCTGTTTTTTTCTTTTCTTACGTGGAAAATCCGTTAAGAAGGGGGGAAATGGAATAACTGCCAATGTCTTCTTTTGATTGGAAGTGCTAGGAAGTGTCCATCTAGACTCTCCCTATTTAGCAAGTGTGTTACCTATTCCCAGTTGTTTTGCTAATGTTTTGCTGTTACTCGTATTTAATTTGGCCGGCACAATCTTATGTTATTTGGAGAACAGGATCGCCCATCCAAACTACCATGACTTGAAACATGTAGTGCTTAGGTAGTTGAATCGGACGGGATGAAACTTTCAAAACGTCTGGTTTGTTTGTTTAAAAAGCTAAGGTAAAGGTATCTCTTTAAAAAAAAAACTACCATTTTTAAAATGAAATATAAATTTAATATAGAGGCACATTGATATCTACGCTGACAAACAGGTTGAGTTAAAACTTGCTCTTTTTTCTTAATGAAAGAAAAAAATATTTTATTAATTTATTTATTAATGACATAATAAGTTGTACGTTTCATTATTGTGTTCTTCCTACCTGGCTGGGGCAGTTCCAGGAGATGTCACCCTATATATTACCAGGGTCAATAATCAAGCCTATATCAGTGATTTCCCCACCCCCCACCCCATTCATACTTTCTAGATACCTGAGCTTTGCAGTGTGTTCAGTTCCCAAATTATGAATATGACTCTACTAACCTCCTTAATTTGCCTCGTGGTTTATAGGTAATTCTGTATTTTAATTCCTTCCCCCCAAAAAAAATCTCTAAGAGGGTAAGTCACCCACCCCGGTCATATGAGTCCTGTTGGGTTTGTTTCCTTCACAGCATGAAGCCTTAGGTCACGTAATATAAAACTAATGTATCTATTTTCCACTGGCAAATGGAGGGGAGCTAGTTATAGAAATGGCAGGTTTTTATTTTTATCAGACTCTTAGGATTTGACAAATACTTGAAAGATTCCCAACTGCTGTTGCCACTGTAATTTGGGCTAGGGTACCCCTAACCAGCATGATATGATTTTATCTCACTGTGTCCACCTTTGAGGCTAGTGCACAAATTAATTTAGCTTTGTAGTCTCTCTGTTCTTTTGGTGGTGTTTGGTATTATCCCAACCAGCTGGAACTACTGTGGCCATGCTGCTCGGATTAGAAATGACACAAAATTGGGTGGGATAGCTAATCCCCTGGAAGACAGAAACAAACTTCAAAGTGATCTTGATAGGCTGGAGTGCTGGGCTGAAAACAACAGAATGAAATTTAATAGGGATAAATGCCAAGTTCTACATCTAGGAAATAGAAACCAAAGGCACAGTTACAAGATGGGGGATACTTGGCTCAGCAATACTACAAACGAGAAGGATCTTGGAAATGTTGTAAATCGCAAGCTGAATATGAGCCAACAGTGTGATATGGCTGCAAGAAAGGCAAATGCTATTTTGGGCTGCATTAATAGAAGTATAGCTTCCAAATCATGTGAGGTACTGGTTCCTCTCTATTCGGCCCTGGTTAGGCCTCATCTAGAGTATTGCATCCAGTTCTGGGCTCCACAATTCAAGAAGGACGCAGACAAGCTGGAGTGTGTTCAGAGGAAGGCAACCAGGATAATCAGGGGTCTGGAAACAAAGCCCTATGAAGAGAGACTGAAAGAACTGGGCATGTTTAGCCTGGAGAAGAGAAGATTGAGGGGAGACATGATAGCACTCTTCAAAGACTTAAAAGGTTGTTACACAGAGGAGGGCCAGGATCTCTTCTCGATCCTCCCGGAGTGCAGAACACGGAATAACGGGCTCAAGTTAAAGGAAGCCAGATTCCAGCTGGACATCAGGAAAAACTTCCTGACTGTTAGAGCAGTACGACAATGGAATCAGTTGCCTGGTGAGGTTGTGGGCTCTCCCACACTAGAAGCCTTCAAGAGGCAGCTGGACAAGCATCTGTCAGGGATGCTTTAGGGTGGATTCCTGCATTGAGCAGGGGGTTGGACTCGATGGCCTTGTAGGCCCCTTCCAACTCTGCTATTCTATGATTCTATGATTCTATGTGGTTCTGCCTACTAAGAGGCTGGTTCTGAAATTGCCGCATCTGCCTTCAATTGAAGCGTGGACTGATAGGCGTGCACACGGGGTGTGCCAGGTATTCCCAGGCACACCCTAATTTCCCAGGGCTGCCTTCGCTTTCCTGCCCTCCCCTCACTGCTCCGATTGGAGCGAGGGAGGGGAAAGCGTGCTTTCCAGGCCTTCGGAAAGTGTGTAATTCCCCCCGCCACTCTAATGGCAGCCGCCATGATGGGGGAGAATCACGCACTTTCTGGAGGCCCTGGAAAGCGTACTTTCTCCTCCTCCACTCCAATTGGGACCTTTAAGGTGTACACCCTAATGAAATGAGCTGCGCACGCCCATGTGTGGACTGCGGAATTACATAATTTGGCAATATGTGAGTCTGTTGTGTTCAGGAAGTGAAATTTCCTGTTCCACCCCAGATTCTTATGTAGACATTTCCAGAGGGTCTATTGGAGCAAAAACGACAGAGTCCTGTGACACCTTAAGGATCTTACAGATGTATTCTGGCATAAGCTTTCGTGAACTATAGCCGACTTCATCTGACGCGCAGAGTATGATGTAGAAATGTTTGACTGATTCATTGTGTGCTCTCTGCTCAGTTATGTAATTCTGTAGGCTGTAACTAGAAAGTAAGAGGGTGTTGTCATTGTGTTGTAATGATGTGTTTGGATTTCCGTTGGTGTTCATTTGGTCGCAGGTTCCCTTATTTTATGTGGTTCTTCCTTTTGTATACTTGGCAGACATTCTGTGACCATAGGAAACTTTCGTTGTTTTTGCTTTTTGTCTGGTATAAGTTTTAAGAGACAAGCCAAAAAAAACACAGCTTCAAACATTGCAGTTCTGTTTAGTATTTTTAGGGCTGTGCATTTCACACCTGCAGTCACACTCCTGTGTCAAGGATTCCCTTTCTCCTTTGGCACGTATTTATTTAGCACCAGCTGTGTACACCGTATTTGATAGCATTGCATAAATGCTCTTTCCCCAAAGAGCTCAAACTGTCAGTTTTGAGAGTGTATTGAAGCTTCTTCTTTGTTCGGAATTACAGTTTGACTCCTTGCAACCAAAATAGTTAATTTTTCATAAGTGTATAGCAGAACACAACTAGTGTGAACTTGATTGTAGCACTAAAAAAAAAAAAAGGACATTGAACTCCGGTGGTCACCAACACTTCTAGTAAAAGTATCGTGCCTAAAAGTCTAGTTATAATTTGTTTATTGCCTTGCCACTTTTTGTGTGTACAAAACTCCTGGGAAAGACGTCTCGAAACAAATACAAGTTTTGAACCCACATTGCTTTTTTGAGTCATCTCCTGAGAAACAACTTGGAAAAGAAAACTGGGAATTAAATGAAGGTCTATTCTGAGCTATTACCGTGAATGCCACAGGACTTTTTCTGTTCTCTTTGTGGTCTGTCTCTGGATGGCTGTATAAAATAGGGCTGTGCACGAACACACACACACCCGAACCGCTTCGTGGCCGGATCCGCAACTTTCGGATCTGGCCGATCCGCTTCGGGTCGATCTGACCCTTCCCCGCTCTACGGAGCGAGATCCAGAGGGGCAGATCGAGATTTTGCCCCACTTCCCTACTTACTTATTTTATTTATTTATTTATTACATTTCTATACCACCCAATAGCCGGAGCTCTCTGGGCAGTTCACAAAAATTAAAAACATTCAAAGTATAAAACAACAGTATAAAACCACAGTACAAAATACAATATAAAAGCTCAACCAGATAAAAACAGCAGCAATGCAAAATTACAAATTTAAAACACCAAGTTAAAATTTATTTATAGACTGTTAAAATGCTGGGAGAATAAAAAGGTCTTCACCTGGCGTCTAAAAGCATATAATGTAGGTGCCAAGCGAACCGCCTTAGGGAGCTCATTCCACAGCCGGGGTGCCACAGCAGAGAAGGCCCTCCTGGTGGGTGGCAGAGGCAGGTAAGGGGGGAAGGGGGGGGCAAAATGGGCCGAATAAGCCCCCCTCCCCCTGCCCCCTTACCTGGCTCCGCCACCGTTGCCGCACGGACTGCAGTGGCAGCGGAACCAGGTAAGCCCCCCTTCCCCCTACTTACCTGCCTCCGTCAGGTAAGTCCAGCACTCAGTCCAGCACTGGCTTCAACTGAGGGCCAGGCCTCAAACCAGAAGAGCAGGCCACGGGTAAGAGCAAGTGAGCCCCCTCCCCCCCCCCCACTTACCTGCATTCAGAGCTTCGGATGGAGGCGAACTGCTCCACCTCGATCCGCAGCTCCCCTGACCCGATTCAGATCCGCCTTTGGCGGAGGCGGATCGGGTCGCTCCGCTTCGGATTCACAATCCGAATCAGAGCAGAGCACAGCCCTAGTATAAAGCAGCTATTCCAAAACTTCTGATAGCTGAAACGTACTTTTCCCCTTGGAATAGTAGCTTCGTAGGACATCAGAAGCTGCCTTATATTGAGTCAGGCCATTGGTTCACCTAGCCCCATTTTGTCTTCACTGACTTCCACTAGGACTGAGAGCATCATCAGATGAGCGTTTTATTGCACAATTGCTACGGCCCACTCACAATTTTTCGCGCGTCCTTTAGACGACAATATCTGCCTCCTACGCGCCACCCGCTCCTTCTTACCTTTTTTCCGTCACAAAATGCACCCTTTTGGAGGGAAACGAAATGTGCCGCCATTTCCTGAATGTGCAGGAAAAGCAGCACAATAAAAACAGCCCCTGAATGGGCCACGTGGTCTTTGTTTATTTCTTCTTTCTTCTCCACGAAGAAAGAGGAAGTACTGTGGGACAGGAGCGGCGGTGGAGAAGTGATGGTAGGGAACTGTGATTTTCCCTATATCTGATGAAGCTCTGAAACTGTTGTTTTGTTTAGTCAATTACACATCCCACCTTTTCTTCCATGCGTTTCAAGATGGCATCCATCAGGGTCCTTGGGTGGCTCCCAATCCAGGCTCTGACCAAATTCTAGGTCTACCTTTCCTTAATAGAACCATAGGATAGTAGAGTTAGAAGGGGCCTATAAGGCCATCGAGTCCAACCCCCTGCTCAATTCAGGAATCCACCCTAAAGCATCCCTGACAGATGGTTGTCCAGCTGCCTCTTGAAAGCCTCTAGGGTGGGAGAGCCCACCACCTCCCTAGATAACTGGTTCCATTGTCGCACTGCTCTAACAGTCAGGAAGTTTTTCATGTCCAGCCAGAATCTGGCTTCCTGTAACTTGAGCCCATGACTCTGTGTCCTGCACACTGGGATGATCAAGAAGAGATACTGGCCCTCCTCTGTGTGACAACCTTTCAAGTATTTGAAGAGTGCTATCATGTCTCCCCTCAATCTTCTCTTCTCCAGGCTAAACATGCCCATTTCCTTCAGTCTCTCCTCATAGGGCTTTGTTTCCAGACCCCTGATCATCTTCATTGCCCTCCTCTGAACCCCCTCCAGCTTGTCTGCATCCTTCTTGAAGTGTGGTGCCCAGATGAGGCCTAACCAGTGCCGAATAGAGAGGAAGCTGCATTGGGTGCCTTCAGACCTTAGGCCTGCTACAGCTGAGTCATTGTGAAACATGGATTGCTGGATTCCTGCAACTCTGTTGGGCACCGAAATCATTCCCTTGGTGCATTTTCTTCTAAGAAAAAGCCCTAGTGATGTCAGTGAGGTTCTCATGCTACCTCACCTATGGCAAGAATTTGTCTGAGACACACTCTCTGCTCCCCCCCACTTTTTTAAAAAAATTAAGCCAGCCAGCTGGACAGAGATCCCAGGA